>NC_135265.1:91099782-91413051 GCF_051311805.1 Agelaius phoeniceus | reverse complement strand
TATCCCATGTGAAAGTAGCCCTATTAGTATTCTCCCCTAATGCTTTAAAGCAGGCCATTGGATAAGGGAATAAAGATAGAACTCTTAAATTATTAATAATAAAAAAAGTCTCCTATATCATATCAATTCATGGGGAAAAAAAAGTAATTTGCTGTGGTGGGATAGGCATTAATTGAAAGGTTGACCTTCATTCAGCACAGCTTAGACAAGATCAGCAGAGTGGAGGCACTGGCGGACTGCAGATCTCCAGAGGGTTTCCAGCTTCTTGTTGTGATGCTTTGGATGAGGCTTTGCATTCTGCCTCACTTCAGGGACTTGTTAAACTGCTGAAATTTGTGAAGAGAGGAAAAGAGCACTATTTGTACACAGGCTTCTGGCATGTTTCAAAATAGGGGGCCAACAGGGTCATACCTTTCAGCATCGACCTATGAGCTTGCCTGCCTCGCATTCCCAAAGCATCGCTCAGAACGGGGAGCCACGTGTAGGCAGTAGGATTCTTCTACTTAAAACATTATGGCACCTCATTTGGATTTTCTATTGATTTGGTTTCATCAAATGGAGCAGATAAGCATATTGGCCAGTGTTCATTGCAGGTGCTGGCAATCACCAGTGGACTATGAAAATCAGACAAAATTGTACTTTCCTAAATATGTTTTTTTTCCTGGGAAACTAGATGTTCCAAATCCTGCTTCTGAAAGTGGAATTTTTTTTTTCCAAAAAATAAAAGAAATATGTGTGTGATTTTATCATTGTTTAAGTAAGCTGAAAATAGGAATAAATTGAAAGTTTTATTGAAAGTCTTCACAAATGACAAAACACGCACTCTAAATCTGGAGCATATTTCTATGCGTCATCTCTAAAGTTGACAAGTTTTTCAATCTGTGTTTCAAATGAACCGGTGGAGGCTTCCCCTCAATGAAGTCTTGTAACATCAGAGTCAGATTAACAGAATCATTTTTAGATTCTGCACCTCGAGAGAGAAGATATTCTCCAGCTAATGTCAACCAAGGAAAGAGCAGAACTCCAGCTGATTGACAGAACCTCTCCTGCTGCTATGCCATATTACAAGACTAAATATAGGGTTTCTCAATATTACTTTTCTGTTTGAAGCAGATTTGGCTTGGAAAATTGGAGCAAGGAAGAATGAGAATATATTCAGTGTGGCAGACAGTGTTCAAATAGCCCATGAAAGGAAAATCTGTTCCTTTGCAGAAAGAGGTTTCAGTCACTTGCCTCATTTTTCCCAGGTCATACATCTCTTGGGACAAAAAACCCAAAGCAAACCAACAACAACATCAACAAACAAAAAAACCCCACCCAAACAAGCAAACAAACAAACAAACAAACAACCCAAAAAAACCCCACTCCTCTCTGCAACATGATTACAAACCCACACAGATCAAACTTAAATTTAATTATGCATGGAAATGAAAAAGCAGCTACATTGTGGATTGTTTGAGGACAAATTTTACTACCACTGAACAGAATTCTAGAAATCTAGATTATAGCATTTACTAAATGTCAGACAATCCCCATTGCATACAGAGTAGAGATAGAGGACTCATGAAAATATTCTTCACACTGCTGTCAAGATCACAGAATTAGATGATCTGTTCATTTCTTTGATGTCCTGGCATAGCTAGTTTGTGGTATGACATCATGATACAAGTGGGGAAAGGCACTAAGTTAATTCTCAAATTTGAAAGAAAACTAATGAATTAAAACTGTGGGAAATGGGACAGTTCAGGCTTCTGTGCTGTTTCTGAAAGTACAATAGTTAGCAGTAGCTACTTTTTGAAACACATTGTTTCCATTTTTCTGACTTTCTAGAAAATAAATGTTTTTTAAAGTAAAAAAAATCCCTATGGTTTACTTCTTTCATTTGTTGGGAAATTTGAAGTGAATGAATAGGGTAGATAAAGCACTGTATATATCACTGAATAAAACAAATATCACTGAATTCAGCAAAAGTCAGAGGACCTTTAGAAATGCAATTTATGAAATAATCTAGTTACATTTTTAGTCTTCTTTTAGTCATAAAGAGTTAGGATGAAACAGAGATGGGCTCAGACATGAAACAATATATTTGAAGAGAAAAATATAAATTAAACTGGAGCTGCTGTGATCAACATCAAAATGCAGAAGGTAAATGGGGTGCTATGATAGTCTACTGTGGGAATTGCAGTCAAATATGATGCCTCTGTGTGTGTGTGTGTGTATACTCTTCAGGTTGAGTAGGAAGTGCAATTTATGATAATTCTTTAAAGTCAAGCATATTCCTACTTACTCTTTGGGGTATTAAGCAGTAAAAAGTAAGGCAGAAACCTACTTCTCCTTTTGCCAACAAGGTATTTTTCTAACAATGCTCTTTATGATTTTTTCATCTAATGCTCTACAGGGGAGACAGATTATAATCCCTGCATTCCTCCAGAAATGCTTCTATGAAAGGGAGAACCAGAGTCATTAATCCTTCCATTATATATATTGCAAAAAGCCACAAAAATTTTCTGTATAGCACTGACACAGAAAATGATAAAGTAGGATCAGTTGAGGCTTGTTCCTTATGCTTTCTCTGGTGTTGTAGCATTTAGGAAAAATATCATCACTGTAATTGATTGGATCCATAGGACATATCTTCCCCAGCGCTGTAATATTCAAGGGGAAAATCAAGGAAAAGATAGCCTGAAACTGCAAAAGTTTTATTGACTTCCTAAATACTCAAAATATGTACCACAATTTGGACTAGCACTGCTCCTGCATTGTTTGTCTGTTTGCCCACACCCTCATCCAATGTCATGCAAGTTGTTATATCTCATGAGCCAGGAAAATTTTATTATAACTACATTTTAACTAAAAAATAAGGAGTTGAATTCATAGTGCACACTGAAAACTCTTTTTTTAAATTTTTTTCTCATTATTTCAAAATGTTCATAACTTTCTGAAAGGTACTAGCAGTTTTCCAAGCTTCTTTTCAGTAGAAAAGGTGGAAACATTTGCTTTTTGTATAAAATTGGTTGAGCAATTCTTGAGGTATAGTTTGTAAACCAATTTCTTCTCTCTACTTTCTAGGTAATTTTTTTTTACACATTCCTATCACAAATACTTTGCTCTTATTACAAATACACCAATAATTGCCCTTATTTTCTAGTGGTGTTTAATCAGTGAATCATGCTTTTTAAGTTATCTGTGACTGACAGAAAGAATAGAAGCCAGACTTAAGTGTCTGTTTATTGCCTGAACAGTACAATGAAATTTTCTCTGCTTTGAGTTATTTTCTGTCTTCTGCCTTTGGTGACCCACCAGAATACTTGGACTTTTCCTAAAAACATGCCTGGAGAAAGCATGGTGCACAACACTGTTTTGCAGAGCCAGTCAGGAAGCCTTGTTAACAGCTCTGTGCAGTAATGTTTTATGCTGCCTTTATGGTAATCTATATCCTATTACAGTGATAAACTCTAATGTCAATTAAATATTTGTATTTGCAATAAGCATTTAGGATTAGTAAGAAGTAATAAGTGCTCTTAGATTAAAAAAAGTAAAATAATAATTTCTTCTCCAGCAAACTGTTTCTTCCACTCCCCTTTTTTTAGGGTATGCAAACAACAAATTAAAGTGCATGTATTCCCTTTGGGGAATTGCAAAGATATTCTTCATCATACTTTATGTAAATATAGCTTAAAAGAGCCTGATAATATGAATAAAGCTTGCACAGATGTGAATATAGTCACCAGTAATTTACCGGGACTATTCGTGTGCAAGTTTTTCTTCACATAAATAAAACTCGCATAGTGAGTCCTAAAGTCTTATGGTATGCTAAATTAAATAAATTAACAATTTCTCTTCAACATATCAGGACAATCAAGAACACATATTACCTGAGAAATCAACAAAATCCTCCTGTCCATTCCTATTTGGCTCTCTCTTGCCCTGTGGGCTCCTTTGTCAGCTCTGGGCCCGTTCTAGTACCCCTGGGCAGGGGGTGATGCAGGACCCCAGCAAGCTGTGCAGATCACTGTACAGACTTTCCAGAAGCTTATTGATACTTCTGGGAAATTATTGAAAGGAGTCATAGAATCATAGAATGGTTTGGGTTAGGAGGGACCTTCAAGATCACCTAGTTCCATTCATTACAACCAACAGGAACAGGAATGAAGAGCCCACTGCCACTAATCCTCCTGACTAACATTCCAACTCAGTGTAGGAACTGACATTCAGGTGGGCCCCGGTAGCATTTATTTCATCTCACATTATTAATTTTAGTTTCATTCTGCAACATCCCAACTACCTAAATCTCTGCCTTCAGCTGTGTAGTCCTACCCTACAATCTTTACAGTAAAACTCCATAAAACTGCCTACATGTATCCAAGGTGAGAGTTTTAGGAGGATACTCTCTGTGTGGTCTTCTGGATAGATGTGATTTCCTTTAAAGAACAAGCATTTTAAAGCCCACAGGCTCCCACAACTCCCACCAACCCATCCGACGCTATCCTCACTCCTTTGGCTATACATCTCACCTACACTTGCAAATAGAACACCCAGAAGCTTTTCTCTGATCCAGAGTGTGGGTGGAACACTGTCCCTTCATAGAACCAAACTCTCCTTCCAAAGAAGTCAGCCTCATATATTGTGCTTACCATCCTTGGTCTGCTCCAAACATGTCTGGGAGGATGCTTGCACTGACAGTTCAGCTGTGACAGGACTCTGTCAGGCAGGCTGCAGTAAAATTGCATGGACAGTTGCTCATCCAAGCTTGGTGCCAAAGCCTTTTACTATCATCTTGTCCTCTCTCCACAAGACCATTTCCCCTATATATATGGGGACCCAAGACTACATTTCCCTGTAGTTATATGCTGTCATTTTCTGTCTCACATGCAAATATCATATGAGATGAGGTAGCTATTATTAGAGTTTGATAAGCCAGAGGAGGTAGACATGTACCATTTAAGTTGAAGCCAGATTTTGAAGCCCTTATTTCATGTTGATAAGTCATAGCATGGCTGGTTGTGGTCTTCAGCCTATTGATAGTTACCAAGCCTTGGGAGTACTGCCCAGTGTTTAAAAGCTCATATTTGGGAAAAAAAAAAAAATATATATATATTACAGCTTTTAGGATTCCTTCCCTAATGAACCACTGTTAGGCTTTTCAAGCTTTAGCATAAGAAGGAAGATCCTAATTTTCTGGTTTTGATCAGCATCTTTTTTTGGCCCTTATTTTCCTTCATTTCTCTTTCTCTGTCTTTTGAAGTTTCAAGAGGCAAGATCTGCACTTAACCTGTGGTTCTTCCCAGCCCCACAATATGCTTTATAAATCTTTGAGCATCTCATACTGAGTTCCCTACTGTATAGAATAAAGTAGAAATTAACTTCTGCAGAGGCCATTACTGAGATTTATTGATCTGAAAGGATAACATTTTCTTAGTCAAAACTGAAGCTGAACATGAAGGGAAGAGACTAAACATGTTTAGTCATGTGAGCTTTTTATAGCTGAGGTGCCAGGACCTTATTTCCGTTTTGGAATAATCTATTTTCTTTCTTTTTCATTTTTTTGAGCTCAGAGAAAATGTCCGTATTTGTTTCCATGTTGTAGTTCAAAGCTTTTCTTTTTAGATTTTAGTAAGGACACTTCTCTGCAGGCTTTCCCTGAGGTCTGAAGTGGGTTTGTTGTTCCTGAAATCTCTGCAGCAGTTCTTTTTAATATCATGCCAGCTTGGAATTAAATTGCTTTTCACCTCTGGCATCTGTGACATGAAAAATATACATTTCTGTGTTCTGAAAATAAGAGGCAGTTAGTATTTTGACATTTAATGAGTCTAGACGTACCAGTTAGGCAGACTCAAATCTTTACAGTAGTGGCTTTTCAGCGTGTCTTTTTAAAACTATTTTTAATGCTTACAAGTGGTGTAACTAAATATGCTTTAGAAATGTGATTTTTGTATTTTTGTAGCTTTTTTTTTCAGAGTTAAGAGTTGTTTGAAATTCCTTTAATAGATCTATATATATGGCATCCCATTTGTGAAACATTTGACAGTAGTTAAAAGTTAATATGTGAATTGTCCTTGAAATATCTAAACTAAATCTAAAATCCATTGTATGGAACTAAGTGGAGGTGTAAGCAATACCATAATAGCAAAAAGAAGCATAATATAAGTTATTTTGAGGATAGTGGTAATCAGTCCCTTTTTTTTTTTTTTTGATAGACTGTCAAACTGCCGTTTGAAACTTAGAGAAACCTTCTTTATCATAACTCTAGTTTGCTCATATTTATAGCCAGCTAGAGCTTGAATGCCTGAGTTGTCCAAAAGCTTCTTTGCCTATTCCATAATTTATTCAGTGTTGTTTATCTATCTGCTCCTCTGATTTGTGCTCATCAGCCCTTGCTACCAGTTCCCTAAACTAAATATCCTCTCCTTTTTCTTCTAAGACACATGGGCATAGCTCTCCTCACATTTTTGGCATATGTAAAGGCCAGAAATCAGGACTTGGGTGTACTTCAGGTCTCCTTTGACTTTGAAAGGTTTCTGTACAGGACTCCATTCCCATGGATATGGTAATACTCAAGTCACAGGAAAACCACTGTGGCCATGCTGAGCCCCACTGAAGTAATTACTTTGAATTGCTCTACTTGCAAATTTATTAATTTAATTCAGCTGTTTTCACTTATAAATCCAAAGTGGCATAAAATCTTTGTAACTGCAAATGAAATTATCCCAATTTTAGGAACAAACTGTTGTTTTGAATTTCAAAGTATGGGAAAAGTTCTATTTTGTGAAAACTCTTTTCATACACACTCCTTAGAGTAATGAATTAGCAGTAAGACAATCCTATGATTCATAAAACTAACCAACCATTTTCATTGACAGGATGAAATACTAAAGCTTTGTAACACAGGCTTCCCAACAGGTGGTCTGGATATTACTTTTCCCAACCCCAAGTGTAAAGGTCTCATGATGGAAAGGTAATTGTTAGTGTTGCAAGACTTCAGAAAACAAATTCAGCTTCCTTAGCACCCATGTGCATATTTACACCTTGAAAGTTTCCCTTGTATTTTTCAGTCCTTTTCATATATATGTAGGCTTCCTTTCCGTGAAATGATAGGTGTAATTACACTTACTTCGCTCTTCCAGAGGTGCTTCACTCTTAGCCCATTTAATCACAGTCAGTAAGAGCTGTAGGAAGGGAAAAGCCTCTTTGAGGTTCTCTTCGAGCCTTAAACAGACCTCTTTGAGACATATCTTTAAATCTTTGTATTGACATGTTCTTCTCAATCACTGACAAAGGAGGAAAAAAGAGAAGAGTCTAGTAGTTAACTATAAATGTAAACATTTTTTCTTTGCTTGCGGAGGAACTGGAGCTTCTTGCAGGCATTAAAACAGTCAAAGGCATTAGACCTCCTCCTTGGCAGAAATGAGCTGCTGTTAACTGCTTTTTCCACTATCTGAAAACCTCTTTGGGTCTTTCTGTGATGAGAGGAATACACACTGTCACTTTTGAGAAGTGCTTCTGCAGGACCACCAACAGAAATCTCCAGTGTGGAGACAGCTCAGTGCAGCTGGAAGTCGCAGAACAATGGGTTTCTCTTAGCAAGGTTAAGGGTATAACCTGCAGTTCTAGCCCACAGATACCCTAAGAATTATATTTACTAAGATAACATTAGTTATTTGAATTATAAAATGAAATGGAAGACAACAAAAAGAAACCCCCAATATGTACAGGTGGAGATCATGTAAACAAGGTAACACCTATGTGAGAAAGCACTTTGATATTTGGAATTCTGGGGTAAAATTGTGAAAGTGTATCTTCATATGCAATACTTGAATTACTTGGAATGCTCATGTAAGAAAAAGAACTTAATTTGTGATTGCCAGTGTTGTTGGCAAAGTCATGGAAGTGTGGGAATGCAATCAGGAAAGTCAAAGGAAATTCAGACTCCAAAAGGAATAGCTTTCAACTTTGATTAGATCATCAAGTAACATTCAAGAATGACTGTCACCATTTTCACAAATCTTGTAGAAGACTCTTGCTCCTACAGAGCACAAACCAGAAAATCATCATGTTATCTTGCATGCAGCTATAATATTTCTATATTTCAGGAATTAACAATGGCAAATGAATATTTCTTCCACATTTCCAGCATGTGATTTACATAACATGAGGTTGTTAAAATTATCCTCATACTCTTCTGCAGTATGACTTTTATACAATGATGATCAGGTTATTTTGAAACATCTATTTTTGTTTTGCAATGTCTAATATTCAGGTTTAAAATATTTCTATATTTGAATAAGGAAAGGTCATGCTTTAAAACTTCTAGAACTTTATAGTAGAAATCAATAGTGAAAGACAAGCTATCTAAAATTTTCTTTGATTGTTTTATGTATTGATTTAGGCCTTGCATATTACACCTCAGCAAATTTTAATCACTTCCTTCCCTCCCTCTTTTTAGAAGGCAAAGAAACCCTCAATTTAAAAATAATTGCAGAATTATTTAGTCACACAAGTTATTTATTTAATTTTATCTTTTTTTTTTCCTTCAGTCTATTGCATAAAAATTAGCTATATCAAGTTGATGACTTTGAGGTCAGTAAGTGACACATTTTGAAGACAAGATTTTTTAATTTAATTAATTCATCATTAGACCAAGTCTTTCAAAATATCTCTTTCTCAAGAATTTAAATGTGAAATATTATATAATTTCCATCCACTGTTGTTTTTGAAGTTCTATAGGTACTTATAGTTGCAGTTTCTTGTAGTTAATTTTGTGTTATATCCAAAGTTTTTTAAATGCATGCATGGATTTAATTTTGATATTAAAAGAGCTTATCTTTCAGTAAACACAAATACTACAAAGGAGCTTAATCTTGAGCACATATATTTATGGTACAGATGGAAAAGTTTTACTGCCAATGTACTATGCTGATTATTTTTTTAAAATTTTAAACCCAAATTTCTCTGGGTAATATTATATTTTAATATTTATTGTATAATATGATTCTGTGCATACATATGTGTATGTATATATTTACTTTATAATATAAAGTTGTTATATTTTTATTATAATATTTGCCTTTTTTACCATAAATTTTCCTTTGGAGGAGTAGAGTTTTTCAGACAACCAGTGAACACATTTAACAATCTTATCTTTTAATTTCATATTTCCTTTCTAAAATGTAGATTCTGAATTTCTCACTGTCCCTTATAGGTCTTTTTTTTTTCTTTCTGTTGAGAGGTTAGGATGAATTTTGCAGAAGTTAAAGAAATAATGAGAAAATGATCTGTAGATGATTAAACAGAAGTAAAGTGAAGCACAGTGATGTCTTCAGAGGTCATGTCATGAAACAATGCAGGAAGCTCAAAAGAGCAGGAGCAGAACTTTCTGGGAAGCCTCAGTTGTGCTCTCAAAGCACACCCTCCATTCTGTGTAGGCTTCCAAAGATGTATTGCTTCCTGACATTTTAGTTGGTTTTTTTTTTCACAAGCTTTTTGTCCTTGTCAAAAACTCAGAATAATGGTGCATGTTATCTATTCAATATATAGAGAAAGTACAATTAGCACTGGAAGAGGAGCATAAGGAGCATAGGTTAAACAATGAAAAAGAATTTCAGGTCCTTGATCCTTTATGAAAGAGAAAATGTACAGCATATTAATAATTTCTACATATGTCTCTATATGTATGAAAAGCATGTACAAATGAGGGAAAGCTGAGGGTGTTTCAGAAAGTGGAGTGGATCTCAAAAAAATGTAAAAGGTTTATTTCAGTCTTGTAAGAAAGGACATAGAGATGGAACCGGTTTATATATTGTTCTGTTAAAAGTTTATTTTCTTTTAAAACACTGTTGATTAAGAAGTACACAACCACGGTGTTTATACTAAAAATAATAGGTTTTGACTCAGTACCTGTCATGTACTTCAATACAGAATTCAGAGGACTTAGAAAAGAATCTCTTTACAGCCACAACCCAAAGTATATTGAGAAAAAAGAGGCTGAAAATATATTTTCTTATGACAAAACTTGTTTTATATAAAAGTTGACAGGTTGAAAAATTAATAGAGGCAGTTGAAACCAAGAGAAACAAATCAGGGCTAATGACAGACTTGTTGAAATTATGTCTGGTTACTCTGAGTACCTCTAAAATTAGCATATGGAGCCTTTTCAGTTTAGGCCAGCTCTACTGAAACAACTTGTTTACTCACGAGGTTCTTACTTAAAAGTGCAGTGAAATTAAGACTACTTGCAAATTTCTGCTTTCTTCTTTTAATTTCCTTGAATAAAGTGTATCATTTCTGCCTAGGCTCATGTTAAAACAACTTTATAAAATGTAGTATCCTCAATAAGACATTCTTGAAAATTATCATAAAGAAAATATATCTGTGAGGAAATTTCAATAAAAGATACAACAAGAGCTCCTAGGACTTCCTACACTGAGTTTATAATTAATTTGAGGGTTTTAAGAAAAGGTGGATTCCATACAAAACTTCAGAGATATTAACTAGCAACAACAGGTAATTTCAGCTATAGCTGTAATGAATATTAGATGTGTAGGGGTTAAAATTAATTTATTTTCTCATAACTAATTTTTAAGTCAAAACTATTTTGTAATAAGCTTATTTGAGCTCCTTATTTAAAGAATCTCATAGCTCCACTACAGATGTCAGAAAAACTTGCTAGAGGGCAAAAGATCTCTGAAGGGAATATTGTCTTCTGATAGACGCTTGGATTGTAAAGCAAGATACTGAAGAATGAAAAAGGAACTACTGCAGTTTTTATCACTAACATAAATCCAACTGCATACAGAAACACAAAAAATGTGTGTTTGCTTAATGAAATTATATAATTGTTGTCTGTGTGAGTATTGACTATATATAGAGGTACAAGGTCAATGTCCTGGAAACAAATTAATATTTGTGAGTTGTGTCACATGCACAGTACTTGGATAGTTATAGCATTACTTGCCCAGGCACTGAACTGTTTATCCAAATGAATGCTCTCAGATTGTGCCTCATTGGGACTAGAAGCAGAGAGGGGCCATATTAACTGTATTGCAAGATGGCTTCTCAACCTTCTTTCCTGCCACTTGAGAAATAAGCTGAAACCAATCGCCTTCTCCATGTACTGCAATTGTGTGAATGACAGGAATTCCATAAAGATCCATAGTTATAAAAATTGGCTAAGTAGGCTGCTACTATGGCTTATCGCTTTTTTGGAACATTAAAATGAAAGTAATTTAAAACTTTGGAAATTCTCTTTGAAATCCACTAATTAAAAAAAATCTTCTGAAAGTTTAACCCTGTTTCTTGATTTTATAACAGTCAAGAGTAGTTTCTGGTATGAAAGATTATGTTAATGGTGTCATAACATTCTGATCCAGGCAGATTTGTAGAGCCCATGGGGTTGATGGATGTGTTTGGAAGCCCAGAAGTGCTTGCAATAGCGGAGTACTTCTGTACCATCTTATCTTTGACTTTATTTTGTTTGTTTATGTTTTAGAATGTTATAAATATGCATATAGATAGATATTAAAAACTGCACCCCAAGGGTTTAACATTCAGAAAATGTCAAGAGATTAGTTCCTCATACGGAGTTAACTGCAGCTGCCCACTTGCTTATAAAAACGACCCTTAAATTCCATTCTGGTCCAATCTTACAAAATGATCTCACATCCTTCCCCAGATGACTAGTTAAGCAGAATATGTATATACATGCATATACTGAAAAAAATAGTGAAGTAATGTAAGCAGGATTACATCATGTCTGTGGTTAACAGGAGCCAGAGGTCTAGGTTTTCTCTGACGCTTGTGGCAAGAAGCTGCAGGCCAAAAGGTCAAGAAAAATATTTGGAATTGAACAGGGAAAAGGAAAGGTGTAAGAGAAGAAATGGGCAGTCTGAAAAGGTCTTGAAAGAATTCTCTAGAAAATGCACACTACTGTAATACTGATCTCTCACAGTTTAGAGAAGAAACTGGTAACATTGAAATCTGAGGGATTTGAGGCAAGTAGAAATAGTTGAACAAGCATGATTCAGCTCTTTCTTTTCCACAGTAACTTCATTGTCAAACAGAGCACAAAACTCTTATTTATTTTTTTTTATCATAATGTAAAATTATGTAATACTGTAATTTCTGATAGTATTAAAAAATTCTGGTAGCAGATTCCTTTGTAAGTGTAAACATCATTCCTTCCTCAGCAATGCATTTTAGTCCAAATGCCATCAAGAGTGGGAGAGGCTCAACTGTTTTGAAGCAACTGAAATAAAAATGTTGAGCAGTAGCATTAATAGTATTTGTAGTCAAGTCTGCTTCCAATAAACCTTCGTAGTCAGACTTCCTGCATTTGAGTGGAACACAGGTCTGCTGTCAGAGTTGTCATGGAGCTCCTCAAAAAAAGGACTCAGAGGTCAGGACATATGTCTCAGTTATAACATGGTAAGAAACCTGGGCAGTTTATGTCTCAAGTCTAAAAAATGCTACTTCTGCAATTCATCTGCAATTGAAGTCTTAGAGGATCTTCTCTATTTAAAATTTCCTTTCAAGAATTATGGCACTTCAATGGCCTTTTCTATAAAGAGATGGAACAGTAATTATTGTAATGCAAAACCACAAAATTATTGTTTTTTATAATTTATTTAAGTACCTTTCACAAGTTCACTAGAAGGAAAAGTTTCTCAACCTTGTCTTTTAATTTTTTTTTTGGTGGTTTTTGTTAGATTTTTCTCATTTCTTAGTTATGTTCCTCTCCTTATGCCAAATTTGTATACACAAGGGAGGTTTTATTTAATTCTACCCTTAGCAATTGCTTTACTAACTGTCCTTTGCAACAGTCAAGGAATGTACAATTTGATACTAATTTAATAATTTGCTTAGCAAGTTTTCGCCTGTTTATCATTTCTCTGTTTAATCTTATGATTCAGATATTACTTTTCAACTTAAACATACCATTCTAATTGCAAATTTAAAGCCAGTATGATGCATGCAGTTTCATACACAATTTCAAGTGATCTTTGATAAACAGTAAAATGATATGTGTCCACAGTTCAAGAACTAAAAATTTAATAAAAGAAAGGGAAATTAATATTATTTTTTCTTGGAATATGTCAACAGGGTACAGGTTTTCTGATATTTTAAAGAATTATGTAGTTATTACTGTAGAACTGTTTAATTATCAAAAAACTATAATTTTCATAATTTTTTTCTTAAAATCCATTCAAAAATACCAAATGATGATTTTTGTTATAAAGAAAAATCCTGCCCCACAATTTTTTTGATTCTATTTCTAATCAATAGGTGTGATAAACTATCTGCAACTATATTACTTTCATAGTGAATATTTGGTATATTTAGTATGTGCCTCCAAATCATCTTTCAGCAACACTCATTGGACATTTAAAAGGCTTACTTCAAAACAAAGCTTTTTTGCAGACTGAACTAATGTAGTTTTGCAATTTTGACTGTATTTTTTATTTTATTTCAGTGATCTTCAGGGAATGGATACAAAATTGTGATAACAATCAAATTGTCGTTACTGAATTTGCTCCTGCCATCTGCATGCTAGCTGATTTTTTTTCTTCCTAAGTGCCTCCAAAATGGTAGATATCTCATGAATCCCATTTCTGTGAATGGAATTTAAGGAATTGTAGGCACTTAATACTCTTCATCTACTTATCCAATGCCAAGTATTATTTTCAGTTTTCTGTTCCTTCAATATTCATGACTTTCATCATTCTCAAATTTTTAGCATCTAATTAATGTGAATGTTAGCATCTCAAATTTTCAGCATCTCATTAATGTCAGTGCTACAGCTATACATCTTTAAGTAGCCACAGACGGAGTTAAACAATTTAAATTCCTTTTTTCTCTTTATTTTGAGCTATGATTTCCTGGTTTTTATATTTCTTTAGATATCTGAACAAAACAAATACACAAACAAACAAACTGCCCCCCCTCCCACTGCCCAAGCTCCTGGTTTGTTCAGTATACACAGAAATCAAGTTTGGAAGGTGGAGTGATTTCAGACAGAAAGGTAAAGGTAATGATGCAGACAACAAAGAGAGTGAAATGGAAGGTTGTGAATAAAAAAGGACATGTTTGGAATCAAGTCTCAGACCAATGTTACCAGAGTTCAGTTAAACTCCGTCTTTTCCTTATTACTGATAATTTCACTGTTGGGAAGGAAAAACAGCCAGCTCTGATTTAAATGATATCATCTTAAGGCAAATAATTTTGAATCATGAATCAATGTGACAATATAATAAACTACCACACATATACATTCAGAACAAATGTATTATTTATGTGCTTTTCAGAGACAGATGCTTTGATGGTTTGGAACAGCTTCTGTGTTGGCACGTTGTCTGTTGTTCCTTCCACCCTTGGGACACACACAAAAATCCCCTGTGTGCTACACCTGTCTAAATGGGGATGCTCTTTTTCTGTGGACATTCAGTAGGAAGCAAAGGAATAAGGTCACCCAGGCAAAAAATCTAGGATCAGAGGTGATCACATCTCTACCATCCCCTTTTCTGATTTTGTATTTAAAGGATAATCAATCGACCTATCTTATTTTTTCTTTTACTCTTTCTTTCTCCTCCATGCTATGGATTTCTGTCAAGTACCTTGCTATGTGTAGGAAGAAAAAATGTTTTATCAGGAAAAGGGAAGGAATGGAGGAGGAGTTCAATCTGCCCAGCATATGCTGGGCTTTTTCAGGCTGCCAGTACTGAAATGTCCTAGAGATTTCTAAAAATTACAGATGACAATTTATTAACTTAGAGAGTGTTTCATCTTACACAGAGGAATTTTGTCTTACCTCATCTTGACAGATAAAGAGGACCTGATCACAGGACTAAAAATTAGTGGTTCCTTGGATGCAAATGACTGCAACTTGATTTCACTATAGTACACAAAAAGAATAAAAGACATACCAATGAGATATAAACTTGGTGCTTAAAAGGACCAGTTTAACAAAGGAAAAAACAATTATGAGACAAATCAACTGGGAGACAAAACTCAGTTGGAAAAGACTAAATAGTTATTGCAAAGTATTTATTAATTTTTTAACTAGATGCCTAAAATGCTATCAGCAAAAGTTCAGCTTGGTCAAAACTGAAAGCAAACATTAAGATAGCCTAAAGGATAAATGACAGCAGCCATAAGAATGTGACAACCCCACAAACAATAAGTTATGAAAAGGAAAAAAAAAAGGGAGATGAATATTAATTAGATCAATTTTATCATTAGAAGATTATTTAGAAATAAAAGGGTACAAATACATTTATAAAATTAACCTTCATTTCCTAAAAGATTTTTAAACTTGATTCGTGAAATTCAATCTACTGTGTGCTGATGTGGGCATTAATGAGTAAAGGTCTCTGAGCTCTCATTGGTTCACAGGTGAACACACTTCCAAGCTTTTGGCCCAACTGTATCTGCAAGATACATGTTTTTTTTAATATCCTACCCTGGTCTTCTTGAAAAAGAGGAATTAGGTATCATGGTGGATTATAACAGACTGGCCATTTAACAAGCTCATGCAATTCTTTGATCTAAACCCAGTGCATTTGAAATCACATACTCACAGTGTGGGTCAGGTTGGGAGGGACCACAGCAGGTCATCTGGTCCAACCTCTTAGCTCAAGCAGAGCACATGGCACAGGATTGTGTCCAGATGGTTCTTGAATATCTCCACTGAGGGTCATCCACACAGTAAAGACTTCATATTCAAGTGGAATTTCTGTGCATCATTTCCTGCCCATTGCCTCTTGTCCTACTGCTGGACAGCACTGAGGAGAGCCTGGCTCCATGCCCTTGACACCCTCCCTTCAGATACTTGTACACATTGATGAGGTCCCCTCTCTGTTGTCTTTTCTAGAGGCTGGACAAGCCCAAGTCCCTCAGTCTGTTGTGATAATAGAGATGCTCCAGTCCCCTATTCATATTTGTTGCCCTCCAGAACTGGTCACAACATTCTAGATGTGATCTCTCTAGGGCTCAGTAGAGGGCAGGATCATTTCCCTTGGCATACTGGCAATGCTCTTCCTGGTGTACCCCAGGATACCATTGGTTTTCTTGGCCCCTGGGCACACTTTTGACTAATGGGCTACTTGTTGTCCACTCACATCCCAATCATTATTTGTGGAGGAGTGGGTGATACCCCAGAGGGTTGTGCAGCCCTTCAGACACACTTCAACAGGCTGGAAAGATAGGCAGAGAGGAACTGCCTGAAGTTCAGCAAAGGTAAATGCAGGGTCCTGCACCTGGGGAGGAATAATAAACAATGAATAAGTTATGCACTCTCTGCATAACTCTCTGCACCAGTATAGGCTGGGCGCTGAGCTGCTGGAAACCATCTCTGTGGAGAAGGATTTGGGAGTCCTGGGGGACAATGACTTGTCCATGTCTGCAAGTATCAGAAAAGAGGGTGACAAGAGGGTGGATCTAGGCTCTTCTTGGTGATGCCAAGCAACAGAACAAGAGGCAAAGGGCAGAAACAGAAGCACAGGAAATTCCACCTAAATATGAGAAGAACTTTACTGTGCAGGTGCTAAATAATAGGACCCAATAACCCATTGTGGTCCCTTTCAGCCTTAACAGTCGTGTGACTCTGTGATTCTGTGGCTACTGCAACTCAGAACCTACTGCTTGCAATTCCAACAAATGAAGAATGCTGACAAACTGGAAAGCATTCAGAGAGGGCTGACTCATGCCATGAAAGCTGGAAAATATTCTACATATACTCCAGCAGTCTATTTAGCTTATCAGTGAGAAAATTTAGGAGATGACCCAATCCGACCCTAAAATGTCAAAACAAAATAGTAGGTGATCCTCATTCCAGTGTTGAAGGAATAAGATTCACTTCTTGCTAGTAAAAGAAGACAGAATCAGACTTAAGATAAGGTAGGAACTGTTACTAGTACAGTAATTTTTTCAGTTTTGCTTAGATTTGGGAGGACATTTTTTAAAAAGTCTCAAAACTTTATTCAATGCTGTCATTTAGCTGCACTATGTAAAGGATGGATCACAATATCTGGTTGTTCTTTTGACTTGCTCACAAACCTCTAAAAGGGAAATTACCTACCCTCCTAAGTGTTTCATAAATCTCTAACACACTTAAGAATTTGCCACCTTGAAAGGACACTTTTATCTTCAATGCCTTCACCAGGGAAAGGTGCAGATCCTGAAGACATCTGCTGGTTTGACAGAGTATTACTTCTCTTTGTCTGGAAGAGAGAAAATGGAGGGGGGAAATCATCCTTAAAAACTCTGTCTTAGGTTTTGTTTTCTGATGTGGTTTCTCTAGACTCTAGCTGGAGAGCTCCAGATATATTATTGCTCATCTTGAATGAAGAGAGATACCACAGAAAAACTGGGAGGCATAATACCTGTAGGACAACATGCTCATGATGATGCTTATTTCTGTCACAAATGGATCTAGGTCCTGAGAAACACAGTCACTCCCTCTTTAGAGCTACCTGCCATACTCAGGTGGCTAGGATCTCAGAGCAGGGCAATAAGTTCACCAGAAAGTTACCTGTGAAAAAAAAAGCCTAGGGGAGACAAAAAAACTCCACAGTTTATGAGCTGAGTGCTGGAAGTTGAAAGGGGAAACACAACAGGAAGCATTTATATCCAGGATGTCAGAGGCAGGAGAGCTGTCTGAAGAGTGGAAGTTTGCAAGCTGGATCTGAAGAAGCTGTGGAAATCAAACATCCAGGCTGAATGAAATCACTACAGCACAGTCTCTTTCTGAACACCTTTTTTGTAAGGGTTCAGAGAGGCAGTAAGAGAAGGAAGTCAAATCTAAGGCAAATTACTGACATCAGTGCAAGAAGCTGACAGGGAAAAATGAAAAAGGAACGAGAGTTCAATAGAGCATCCACTACTGAAAGCCTCTCTTGAATGTTTTGGTCTTGATTTTTTTCTTTTAATGTCCCAGAGATAGTGTTAGAAAAAGTGTTATGAGAAGGGAAGTTTGACGATATAGAAAGGGTTTTCTTTATCTTTTGTTTTAAAAGGGAAGGGTTACAGAACCCTTCCTGCTCTATATATATTTTATCAAATATATGTTTTCCTGATACAGATAATCAATGTAGACAACACTTTTATGATAAACACTTTAATATGGGAACACTCATTAATTTCTAATTTTAAATTATCACAGAAAACTATAATTATTTTGAAACTGGGGGACAATAGTCAAATATTTTAAATTGTTTTAGTTTCTGACTGGTATATTTTCTTGAAAATATGTAAACAAAAGTCATAGAATCAAGACACTCATTTTATATTTTATGTATGTAAAATGTTTCTAAAATATTAGAACATAACACTGTATACGTAAGGGCTTGAAAAGTACTATCAAAGCATCTTTCCTTTTCAGCTGATTAAGTTGAATCAAGCATTGTATAGGGCACTGGAAAAGCACAATTTACCAAGCCAGAGACAGCTTTACTCTAGATGTGAAGAGACATACAGCAGCACATAATGTGATTGAGATCATACATTGAGATGGGGCAGCATCAGTGGAGTCTTAGTCAGTCATTCCCTACAATCTGCTCCTGATTTGAAGAGTTCTAACCCTGTTTTCCTCTGTCTTTGGCATTCTTTGGAATCACAGAAGTCTGTTATGAAATTGTATCAGGTGAGAGTGGTAGATCTTGACAGTAACTTCTCAATTCCCTGTGCAGAGATTCAACTTCTGGTGCTGGGCAGTGGGGGAGGCAAGTTATCAAAGAGCAGCCAGTTTCACCTCTGGGAGAGACCACATCAAGCAGAGCTTCTCTGCATTGCTCCCTTTCTGCCTGGCTGTCCTCTCCCAGTCTTCCTGGGTGATGGCCCAGCTTTCTACTGCCTCGAGGTTTATTAAATATACATTCAGCATGGGAGGGACTGTAGCTGTGGCTGATTCTTCACAACACAGAGAAGCAAAATGGCAGGAAGATTTTTGCTAATTGAATGAGATGCAGCAGGGTTTTTGAGGGCTTCAGCTCCAAGGAAGCAATATGGCACTGATTGTCCCACCGTTTCAGCATATCTTTTTTCACCAAAGCAAGCTGCACACGATTTGTCTTCTGAACAGTAGGACCTCTGTTTTTCCTCCCTGAGGCCTAGCAAGAGGAAATGCTAAGCTAACTGGAACCTGGCTATTTGTATTGAATTAGTACAGTCATTAGGACTTTAACTATTTTTATTTGGTGACAGTTTGCTACTGATACCACCTTTGGGACAAGCACCTCTCTTTTATGTTGCTTTTCTTATCGCTAACAGGAGAAAATGACTGATTGGTTTTGGCCTTTGCTTGAAACTCCTTTTCGTGACTTTCTTGAGTGCATATCCTGTAGCAAATAGATACTGCTAGTATGCACCAGTCTTCATTTACCAGCCTCAACAAGTGCTGACAGATGAGGGAGCTGACAGTCTGCCTTACTGTTGAAGCTGGGAGATATAGTTACATGTGAATTTGCTGGCTTTTTAGACCTGAATAACTGCAATTGTGTATAAGGGTCACCTCTGGGCTCAGTTATCATTCTGAAGAAAAATGGAACTTCTTTAAAAAAAAAAAAGTCATATATTTTTGGCCTTCTGCTAAGTGATGCCCAAGGAATGCATGGCCTTGGAAAGTCAGGTTTTCACAAAGTGGCCTTGGAAAAAATAAGACTTATGCTATTATGATAGCAAGCAGAGATCCTAGGTATAATTACTATCCAAATTAAACCACTGGTATTTTTTCCAGTAGCAGTGGCTCTCAAAAAGTCTCTCACTCCCTCCCTGTCTGTCTGCCTGCCTGTCTGTCCTGAGGAATTTTGCACCATATTATCCAATTATGTGTGTCACTGTCAACTTTTCCATTAGGAGTCTGCTCCTCCATTGTCTTCAGTAGTACTAATCATGCAGGACTCTACTCTGGAAAATATATGGCAGTTGTATTTCAGTTTATAATCCCACAACACTGAGAATTTTGTGATAGTGGTTTGCCTTATCAATAATCAGAGAGAACAAACACAAAACTGGTCTGCACTCCATAGATGTACTTTCAGGTATATAATGTTTTAATAATATTTGTTTTGGGTTAAAATTATTCTTCTTTTCCATATATAAGTTTAAATCAAAAATTTAAAGCCTTTGTAGTTGAATAGAAACTTTTTAACCAAACTGTCTCCTTGCTGACCATAAGCTTCTTATCAGCATGTTTGAAGAGCAGTAGGAAAAAAATACTTGGTATTTCCTCTGACTCCTCTTAGCTTCACAGGAAGCAGTAGACTCTAGGTGTTCATTGAATGGTGACCACCTGCATCTCCTAAAGTTTTTTACACTCAGTTTTTTCTTTCTCTTTCTATGTTGCAAATATAGTTAATTATAGTTCAGCAAATCATTCCTTCTAGTGGAACGAATTCCCATTTTACTGTGGGTGCTCTATCAGAAGCACTTTGTTACGGCATTTTCTGAAAGCTTTTTCAAATTCTTTAGAAATTTTGTTTCTGAGTTCATTCTAGTCAGTGCAGAAAATAGTCATGTGTATCTAATTATCTAGGCAGGCTGATATCTACTGTATCGACACACACAGAAAAGTGGTTTGTTTTAGCCTTTTAAAGGTTTATACCCAAGTTCTTCTACTGCACATAGTTTATCTATTCAAATCTGTTTTGCCTGCTGCTTTAATAATGTTACAGAGAATGGTCTTATTAGCATTATGTTAAGGACACTCAGCAGAAGGAAAACAAGCTGCTGTCCTGATCTCATTCTTGTTTATTATTGACATTCATAGTCAGACAGGAGCACTTTTCTTAATAAAATTATTTTTGGTTTGTTTTAATGATGAATACAAATATTTTCAATCCTATACTATTCTAATGTGACTGAAGAACTGGTAAAAAAATCAGGAAGGAAAGTTGAAAGGTAGGGGATTTATAGACGAACTCCTTAAAACGGTTCTGCTTTTATTTCTTGTTAATACCCATCTAGCACAACATCTAATTAACATTCTGGATAAAACACAGCATTATTAAGGCTTCAGTACACTCACAGACACCTTTCAATTAAGGTGCTTGAGTTCACACAAAACGTGCTTTCCAATCCTCAGAAAAAGCTTTCAAGAAAACCAGCTGAGTCTTGACAACTTTATGTTAAAAAAAAGGAGAGAGACTTTTCAAAGCTTGTTTGGGCCCTTAGAAAAAAAACAAAAAACAAGAAAACAAAACAAAACAAAACAAAAAACCCAAAACCCCCCAGAAATACAGAAATATACAGAAACAGTTTTCAGGTGTTTACCATAAAAAAACAAGATTGCTGGAAATCTAAAACTTTTTAAAGTCTTAGGCTGATCTCAAAAATTTCTTACCATTTTTGGAAATAGTGCTTTTCAGAGGCTGGGTATTTTTGCTGGGGTTTCCTCACTCTACATATCATTGCACTGAATTTGGACCACTTAACATTTTTATGGAGGAGCAAAGTAGATCTGGCTTAAGACTGGAAAAAATCAGTGCCTGTCATGCCGGTGGAACAAATGTGTTTTGGAATCTATTCTTTGATCCCCAAAGTTTATGTACCCTGTTTTATTGTTCCCAACTAGTTGGCATACCTTTCTTGTGCTTCTGTACCAGATTGACACTTTGTTATGAATTTATTGTAAAATGGATTTCAGTAACATGTAAATGAAATTAAAATGGAATCTTACTGCAATTTTCTGTTTCCTTCCATAGAACTCTGAAAGTATTATTAAAATTCAATGCAAAAATAAAAAAAATCAAGTACTTAATTTTCTGTCTTTTGTAGCTTTTGTCCAAGCTAAGCTTTCTTTCCCTGCATTCTGTTTTCTTTCTTTTACTTAGATAAACTCTCTTTTTTTCTAAGCTTCTGGTTTAAAAAAAAAATGGAAGTAATCTAGAGTTCACTTATAGATCAAGTACCATAAGCTGGTGTTTTTAAGTATCCTGAAAGTTTATTAATGCTTTCCAACTCATTTCCTACTTCCCTGCCAAAAGCAGTCTTTGGTGGATTGTAAAGTTTTTTAAGTAATAGACATCTGATCCAAGTTTCTTATGATTTTTCTTTTCAAGAGATCACATACTTTCAGAAATCTGGTAAATTTTTATTGCAATATAAAAATCTGATATTTGGACTGGGTGCTAAGGGTTGTGGACTTATTAGCCTTTTAACATCTGTTAAAAAATTCATTTCCTCATTCTGAGAGATTCATCTTTGCTTTAATACACATATTCATATGATGTTTAAGTCAGAAGAATAAAAGATTGCTGACTTTCCACTCACAAATAACAGTATCTGATATCAAAATGGTCATGACCTTTTAAAAAAAAAATCCTCTTTTGAAGTACAATGCAGGACTGTAAAAAATTGTCATTTGTATGTATTTTATGAGCTTGACAGCAGCATTTGCAACTCTAAATAAAGGATCTCTTTGATCGTGTATGACTTCCAAAAAAGAGGCAGACAATCTATTTGTGATCAAAGATTCTATGGATGCAACTTTATTGTCCCCCAAACTTATACCTGACAGACTCACAAGTTGGGGTCTCAGCACAAAATCCCCCCATAATCAAATTATGATCTCACAGAAGACTAGCATCAGGAACAACAAATGCAGAGGGAACCTTCTAAACACAAATCCGTCTCAAGCATCTCATAAAGGCTTGGGGTCTCGGATTTGTCACATTTATGTAGACACAGAATTGTTTTATGCTCTTGTGTTTTGTGATAATTTGTAGGAGACCTAGGCTGTAAAACAACATTGAACTCAATGTCAGAGTGGCACTGTTAACATCTACAAACTGACTTAGCAGAGGAGCTTAGAGCAGGGTTAGACATTTCTACAATCAACAATCTTTTCTGTGCTTTTGATTAAAATTTAATAAAAATGTTCGGTGAGGTGAAAACTTGTGCAGAGCAGGTGAGAAAAGATCAACATTTACTCAGCCCAAATCTAATCCAACCCACTTTTCCCTCTTCTCATATTCCACATTCATTCAGAGGAGCCAGGGTGTCCCATCTATTCCTGAAACTTAACAGGCAGCATGACATAGTCTCTTACTCAGGAAAGAGGATTAAAAAAAATAGTTTCTATTTGTAGGATCTGAGGTATCTAAAACTCTATCTGCGTCCTCACAGCAGTCACAACTCACCTTTTTAAGCCAGAGGTTTTTCTTTGACTGCAAGGATAAAAAATTCCAGTGGGGTCACAGTGAATCCTATCCAGAAACTCACCACTGTAAAATATAAGAAGGCAGAATTCAGTGATGATCAAGTCAGAGCCAATATAAACCAAGAAGCTCAACATTGTGAAGTCCCAGTGTGACTATGGAGTTCAGGCTATGCAAACTGTTTAGACCAGACAAACTCTGCAACTGTCTCAGGATACTCTTTACTGCTTAGGAAATGGTGCTGGTGAAATTATCACATTAACATTTTACAGGAATACAAAGGAAGGGCAAGAAAAGAGAGAAGGAATGGGAAGCTTGATGCCGATTTCTCCCTTATGCTCTCTGAAAGCATTGCATCATTTCCAGAACCAGTGCTGTATCTTGATGGGTTAAAGTCTTTGTGACTGTGTAAGGAATAAAGGAGAAATTAATTAGCAAAGCATGTGGTTTAAGTACTGATTTTATGTTATTATTTTAGATTGCATGTATTAATACAGTGTAAACATCTCTGTTGATGCAGACTGCTAAATTTATCTGGTTGGTAAGGCACAATAAAGCTTTCCTTCTTTCTCATGAGACATTTGAAAGGCCAAGATTTTAGCAATGATACACTGGCCTTCAAAAGCTTTCCATCATTCAAGGCAGTCCAACACGGAAGGTCAGTCATCCATCACTGTTACGCTGCCCTTCCCATGTAGCTCAAGCAACTTTGTAGCACAAGCCATTTCATACGCATCCAAATTCACTCTGCCATGGGGTCTGTGGGTTATACCATTTCAGAAATACACGACTTTGCTCTTCGTGTGCTGTGATGAGTCACAGAATCATTAAGGTTGCAAAAGATCCTTAAGATCATCGAGTCCAGCCGTTAACCCAGCACTGCCAAGTCCACCACCAAACCACATCCCTCAGTGGCACACCCACACGTCTTTCAAATACCTCTGGGGATGGTGACTCAACCACTTCCCTGGGCAGCCTGTGCTAATGCTTAACAACCTTTTTGGTGAAGAAATTTTCCCAAATATCCAATATAAATCTTCCGTAAGTAAAGTGAATCCTAGTAGAGGATGTATTTGTGACCAAGTTTTAAATCTTTCCTTCAGCAATTTTTTTCATTAAGTTAGAATTTTAGATTTCGATACTTCTTTAAGGAGGAAAAGGTTGGGTATTTTTTTTTTCAATAATTATCTGACTGGTTAAGAGGAAACAGGAAGCAAAAACTGTTGAGAAAAGGTGTTATAAAAAAATATGTTTGTCTTGGTCTATCATAGAGAAAGGAGATGTTTGCACACCTATGCGGATTTTTCAATCCAATAGTTGAAAGATTAGAACAGTTTAGATAAAATTTGTACAAATATTGGATTTTGGTGCAGCTAGTACAAACACTCAAAAATGAAACAGAAAACATAAAGCAGTGTGTGGAAAAAGGGGGACATCAAAGATGACCAACCTTTAAACAGAAATAAATCATGGTTAATTTTAAAAAGTGAAAATATGCATAAATAACTAATATTGTTTTAGAATACCAGTAACCTTGTAATGAGACCAATTTCTACCAGAAAAATCTATTGACTTTTGAAATTCAGTGTAACATACAAACATTGACTGTGCTGAGTACCTTCTTTATTTCATTTTTTTCCTTTTCAGCTTAGTTAAATAATTAATTGAAGTATTAAATTATAACTGTGTGGAGTTAAATTTTAATATTCATATTACAGGAAGGTGAGCTGGATTTAAGCTCGAAGATCTTTTTGGCATTCAGGTGAGTCTTTTTTAAAGGACAGTTTGCCCCATAGTAGAACTTATCTGATAAAAAACAATGCACTGGTACAAAATACTTTGAGCAGCTAAACTCCTGTAACTTCCAGTGAAGTAAGGAAGTGCTTTTATCAAAATATGCATCGTTGTTAAACACTTGGTCAATCATTTTAAACTGCCCATTGACATTTTTCTTCAAGGAATTCCAGTCATACTTTCAAAATGATCTGTTGGTCCTATCATCAGTTTCTACTAAATCTTTCATGTTTTCTAATACTTATGAAAACCATTAAAATGGGAAGAGTAAATCATTCATACAAGGTTCTGCCATATTTACTCATACTAGATGAAATGAATGGAATACAACATTATTTTTAAAAATCGACTTGGAAGATCTAGTTAATTTTGACTTTAAATTCAAGCACATGACTTGGTAAAAAGAAAAAAAAGAAAGTTTTACTGTTTCCGTTTTTTTCTGCTGTTTAAATTAAAAAAAAATCTGAAATAATTTTTTGTAGTTAAAAATATTATCCTTCAAAACTAAGTTTTGTAGTCCATTATAAATTTTGATTTAAAAATAAATGAATGATTAAAAACATTATCTTACATAGTGAAGAAAAAAGTTCTTCATCAAAGAACTGCAGCCACTTAGACTGCACATATATTAAATTAATATTCAAATGTTTGTATAAGAAAATCAAAATTAGGTGCACATAAATGCACTCTTTCAGAACTACATTTTCTATTACCTTATCTGCATAAAAAATATTTCAACGGTTCACATGAAATGTTAATTCACTTTTTCACACTACCATATAACCAAAAAGTGATGAAAGCTGACTCCTCTGTCTCAGTCATTTTTCTTGGCCAATCTGATCCTGATAGAATAGTGGAGTGTTTTGAGTGTTCTCTGTCTTCTTTTATTTTTGTTGTTTGTATTAATAATAGATTGCTTTTTGTTCCAAAATGTATCAAGTGGAGTGTGGTGCATGTAAAAAAAAAAGTTAAAAAACTGATTCAGTATTTGATTATAAAAAGTCAAATTGAATATTTTTGAATATTGAATAAACTCTTGAATAAACTCATGAGCAACACAGCCCCTGAATTCTGGGACCTATAGTAAAATTGGCATTTTCAGTTCAAAATTTTATTATTAGAATTACCTCTAGTTGGACTTTTCTTTCTTTTTCTTTTCTCTTCTCTTTTTTTCCTAAGCAAAATTGATACTGAGTCCTTATTGCGATATTATGAGCATGATATGCTCTGATACCTGAGACACCGATTCTGGTGGCATAAAACAGTGCTAAGAAATAGATTCTTCTTTCTCTTTTACTACTAGGTAGTGAGTTTTGCTATCTTTTTGAAAAGTAAAATAATTTTCTCCCTATCAAATGATGACACAAAAAAAAATATTTGTATTATTGCAGACTTCTAGGGTGTTAGTACTAAATCAGGACCATATTGTCCTAGGATCTGCACAAACGTAAAATGAAAAAAAAACCCAGAAAACAAGAGAGAAAACATTTTTTTCTTTCTTCAGTATCTAATGGAACAGTTTAACTACTAGTTTCAAGCTCTGCTCTTGCAAGTAAAGTACAAAATATTCTAAGTAAAAGTGAAGGTTCTATGGTAATAGAATGAGGAGTAACATTAAAAATATGAACCACTATAAGCAAATTAATAGCATGGCTTTTATACAGATTGGGTTCATCCCTGAAAGTGTATTTTCTCATCTTTTTAGACCAAACAATGGCATGAAATCCCTATAGCAGATATATATAATGAAGTACAGAAAATGAATTATAAATAATATATTGTGTCTTGTATGTTCTCTTTTGGAAAGGATTTGCATTAAACAACATTCTCGACTTGTCATTCAAAATTAAAACTAAATCTGCTTTTCCAATATAATATTTACAAAGAGAATGTTTCTTGCCTTTTCTTCCACGGTGCACAGTAGAGTATTGTACACACATCTTTCTGGAATGAGGCAGGTAAATCATCCGGCTTGATCTATCATCTACGGATTTTGTTGTTGTTATTTTCTATTGAAAATCTTCCATAATTTGTGTCATTCTTTACTAAGGAGTGATTGTTGGTACACTTTTATGTCCTGCATATGATCTGAAGAAATTAACAAAAAATAATAAATAAATATAGTTTGTATCTTATTATCTGGCATCTCTGGAGAGCCTACACCATCACTTGTTGACATTGAAAATTGAAATCAAAGCATTTTAAAATTTCAGAACCGATAAAATGTCTTTATTTTAAAGTTCATGTGTGGATTATTTTATTCATAAAAACATGAATAGCCTTGCACATTTGTAAAGTCTTCATAGGAAGATTAAAATAAAACCAAATTATTTGTACTTTGCTGAGCTGTAGAATATGTAGTAAAAGAGATCACAATTCTGTCAGAGCTTGAGGCTTAATTATACAATTAGGACCAAGCTCATGCCATCCAGCACTGTCTCCAATCTATCTATGGTGAAGCACATCTTCACGTCGAAATTCTCAAAAGAAATTATTTTGATTTCACTGTTGTCCAACATAAAAAAAAGCTGTGCCTAAATGATGTAAAATTTGACAGATGTAATCTGATTCTAAGCACAAGAGTAAGTTTTACCTTCAAGAGAAACGACCTCTTCAGAGGAACAGAAGTTTATGTTTTAATCTGTCTTTTCTACCATTATCTAGGGTCACACTGAACCTAGTGCCGTGGTGCCACTTTCTCAATTTCATATTCATGTTATCAACTGATGGAGTTCTTTCTTTCCCAATCTTACTTATGGGCTTTTCAGCAACAAATGAAAATTTTCCAAATGGTGTTTGAATCAGATAACAAAGACTGTGATACAGGAAAAAAAAAAAAAGGAAAAAAAAAGGACTGTTTTATTTCTACCCTTAGATATCACCACTGTTTGATTAAGATCTGATCACTTAGATGATCATAAACCTGAGCTGAGTAGCAGGCAAGTAACTGATCTGATATAGTCTTAATTGAGCTACTGGGATACTGCAGGATGAAGCACAGCATTCCAGGTCCTGAACTGCTTTTATTTTTTTTTTTACTTTAATGGTTAAAAGTGTAGGAATAATTTTGAATTTTTTTTTTTTTCACTCAGAAGCTTCAAACAGCAGTTTTGTGATGTGAATCACAAAAGAGAAAGAACAACAAGAGAAAGGTTACAGGTAATTATTTCTTTTTCAATTGACTGTGCATTTGAGAAGGTTTTACCTATTTCATTTTGCAGGGGTAAGATTAAAAATCAGGGTATAATTTAGTAATTGCCCTAAAATATTTTGCATTTCTGTTCATTCCCTATATGATATTTTTAGGTGGTTGTCAATCGCAATTTTGTGGACACTACCATAAAATGCTTTTACAAGTATTTATATATACATGCAAAATAGAAAGTTCAATAAATATCTCAGAAAGCAAGAAAATAGTGTCTTTTTCCAAATTCATTTACATAAGTCCATTTTCTCTGTTGTCTAAATTACTTAGGTACACCTAAACAGAGTCTAGCTTGGGATAACGTTGGAAAACTCACCTGGATTTATATGGCCTAATTTTGCTAATCTCAGTCAAACTAAGCACTACCCAGAGAGGAAACACTGTGCAGAAACACTGTGAAAAGCACAGGTCAACACAATAAAGACAATGCTTGCATTTCAATGCCTACTAAGGATGTATCTGTATTACATGGATTGTCTTTGTGGCTTGTGGCTCGAAAGGAAGTCTTCTAGGGCACAGTTCTTCTACAGCAGTCATCTAAAATAACCCACATGAGTCATGGCCTCAAAGTGCTTCTCTTTACTGATTACAGAGTCTAGATAACCAGCTGAGATGTGAAAGTCTATACAGTAGTTGTCTATACAGTTAAGAGACACATCTCATTCATAGTGATTTTACACTCACATAGGTGCCTCTACACCACTCTGGGGACAGGTTGATTAATTTAGTTCAATTTCAAATGTGCATCAGTCCCAGTGAGTTTTAAAACAGAACATCTAAAATTGTTTGATGCCTAGTTGTAAATATGTCAGATAAATTTTATGAAACTTCAGCTTAACTTAATATGGAATCAGATTAAGATGAACTAATGAGTCTGATTCGTACTGAATTAATTAATTAGTTCCTTAAAATCCAGTTTTCAGTGTGTCCAGTTCTATTTGGCTATAGGAAATTTTTCAAGTTTTAATATTAATCAGAATCACTTTGATTCAGAGACTGAAAGAAATAGCAAGGAAAGAAAAAGCAAGCACTAAGAAGAAAAGTCATCAGGCTCATGTGCAAAAATAGGCTTACAGAGGTGTGAACAGGATAAAAAAATAGAGGAGAAAATTCACTGATTTTTCTTTAGCAAAACAAAGGCATTCATTTGGGTGGGGGTTTTCTGTTTTGTTTTGGGTTTTTTTTTGTTTTGTTTTGTTTTTAACAAGGGGAAAATTGCTCAGTTCACCTGTATTTGGGAATCTGAAACTTTAATGTAGATATCTCTACCTGTATCTAATAAAATGTTTGAAAGTCTAAATAGAAACACTGCAGAGAGTCTTCAAGTTTGGCCTTGGTAGTTCTCATGATAATGATTCAAAAGATTGAGGCTGAAAGCTTATACTTCCTATCTTCAACTGGGGCTTTGACACTGATTTTAAAGGGACCTCAGCATCATGCTAAGCCCATAATTTGTGATAGTACATTGTGTCAGATTGACTCACTCTGCACTTTTGGATTATTTCAAGGAGGATGTCAGATAATGTAAACAGATCTATTGCCTTTGAAAATCAGCAGAGTCAGTTTGATTCACAGCAGCTGGTAATCCAGCTAGGGATACTTACAATGGCATCCCAAGTACAGCTATTTAAATGAAGGTCAAGGATGCAACTTCCTTGTTACTCCTTGTAACTTCCTTTTGCTTCTGATGATCTTTTGCACACTGATTATTTCAGCACTATCAGAAGCAAGATACCTATTCAAATTGGATCTCTGATTCTCATCTTGAGACTTGCTTGCTAGCATGTTGATGCACTAATTAAAATATACTCAGGTTACATCCGGATGCATTCAGCCACACTGAAATAACTCAAGGGAGGCAAATTCATTTTGTAAATGAAGAGATGCTGGCTGCACAGCAACTGTGGCAATCTTCAGCCCATCACTCATATTGTTAATGACTCTGGAGTGCATGTTTATGCAGAAAGCATAAAAGGAATTTGTTGCACCTTCCTATATGTTTCTGAATGGCCTTGTAGTATCTTATTGTAGTATCTTAATTTGTCTTCTTTTTTTTTTTTTAATGCTACACATAGGAATGCATGTTGCAGTCACCTAAAACAAAAAATGTCAACTTTAGTGATCCCAAGATTGCCACCTTATGAATATTTCTACTATATCATACAGAAAACATGTACCTTTTCCATACTTCAAGTGCCTGCTCTGTAGACCTGGAAATTCTATACATTTGGTTTTAAAAACCAAACACAAACTGAAATGGCAATAATCTAGCTCATAAAGTCTCTCTTTAAGGGAGCAGGAAATAAGAAAGGTGATGGCAATTATAACAGAAATTTTAAAAACCCACACAATATAACTTGAACCCTGTTTTTGGAAAGTTCTCAAGAATGTCCAATAGTTTTTGGTCATATTTCCTTCTGAGGCTATTGTTTATAGCTTGCTTTTTGCTCCCCTCCTTCACTCATGTATTATTACTCCATATATATCACCTCCTATAATTCAGCACAAAGAAGTTTAGAAAGCACTGTATTGCAAATAATACAATCTGAAAATAGACATTTTTTTAGCATTTTGAAACAAGTAACATCAAATTTCTCAGAAGGTGGTATTAAACTGGAAAGATATATTTTTCATTTTCTTAATTTCTTTTCCAAGGGAATGTTGCAGACGTTTATTTCTAGCATACTGTTAAGGAGGAAGAAAAATACCAGATTGTTTTCTAGATTCAGATTTTTTAAATTAATCCCTTTAGACTTATGCACAATGATTTGAACTTGTTGAGCAATAACAACTTGATTAAAAAAAAAATTACCAATATTTCTAAACTGCAGCTTAGCATAAAAGTACTCAAGTTCAAACCCAACAGGGTAAATAGGGAATATGAAAACTTTATTTTACTTTTCAGAGTTAGGCCTAATATCTGTCAATAGGCTTGTGGATAAATCAATAAACATATGGGATTCTATTGGATTGAACTTAATTGTAGTACTTTCAACTTTAAGATTTTTATTTTAAAACCCATGTATATTACCTTATGTTCATAGACATGTATGTGCATTTCATTCACATTTCTTTTTGTCATCTCTGCTTCTAAACAATTTTGCTGGAAGATATACATTATGTATGACCTGAAAGAAGACATCCTGGTAGCAACAGGGTTCAGACAGTACTTCATAATTTCATTTTTTAACACCACATAGGAATTTTTTTTACCAACAGTAATTAAGAAGTGATGAATAATACCAAAAGCAATAATTATCAATCCACCCTGTTACTTCTCTATCACTACTTTTTTCTGCTTCTCCTGAAGTGAAGAGATCCTCTCCTTTTTTCTTTTATTTTTTTAAATTTTATTTCCATCACAGCCTTAATATCATTTAGAACTCAAATTCTATGGAAAAAAATAGGAATTATGTTACTGAAATTTATTCTTTAGTTGGCAGCATTTAAGTAAAGAAAACCCTGAACTATGTTATACCTTACTCCTTTAATATTGCATACTCATACCATTTTATATGGACAGCCAGACTTGACTATCCATTTACTTGTGTGGGGTTAGCACTTCACATTAGAGTGGAAAAGACTCATTCAGGAAAAAAAGGAAATTTCCTTGGCCAGTTAAGAGAAATTGAAGCTAGACTTCTATGAATCTTGAACAGTACTGTTTTGTTCATAGGAACAAATCATTGTATAGCAAAATAGATTACAATTTATAATCTAACGTGATGCTTTGGACAAATTGCATTAGAAATGTTCATCATCATTCTATAGCAGCAAGGCTGTTCATAGGTATAGTGGAATCCCAGTGGATGGAAAAATCACAGAAATTCTTCAGATCATTTGAATCATTGTGTCATGATATATTTTGCTATGACTCAATCAACTAATTGTCCCTCTTGTGCCTGAACCTGCTATAAGAACAAATAATAAATGAGGGTAGCAAAATAAGAAGAAATACAAATTAGGAGAAAATTCTCACCTTAGATTAAGGTTTTACAAAAGTACTTAACCAGTGTTTTAAGTGGTAAATAAAATAACTTCAGTTTTTCTTGATAAATAAGAGCTGAAATTATACATATAGATACATGTAGAGATATGCAGATATTTTAAGTTCACTGTTACAAAATTGGTAGCAATCTCATGATGAAATTAAAACATGCTTTTAGTTACAGCATTAAATTATGTACTGTTTCATATCCAGTTTACTTTTCTTTTATGGACCCAAATATGCACCTCCCAGAATTTTTGGCCTAATGATGAGATGTCTCTCCTGGTATCTTGCTATTTCCTCCTTCAAGGCAGAAAATTGAAAGGGGTATTAAAAAATACATACATCAAAGGCTGTGGATGATGATGATGATGATGATGCTGTTGTTGATGATGATGATGATGATAATAGTAACAATAACAATAATAATAATAATAATAATAATAATAATCCTCACAAAACCACACAAATCATAATTAAACAACTCTCATTGTGTTAGGCTGTGAAACAAGAATAATTCTGTCCTACAGATTTGTTGTGATTGTAAGCAACCTTTCTGGATACATTAGGGTCCATTAACATTTCTGGATACATCACTGTTCACTAACAGTAAGAAAAAGAAAAAAGTTTTAAAATTTTAGGAATAGTATTGCTAAGCTACTGGTCTCTGCTGATCATGTTTTTGAAAACGCTTCAAATTTTTTTAACCAGTGACTAGACTGTAGAAGGAATAAAGAATATCAAACTGATAATATGCAAATTTTTAGGATATGTGCCACAGAAAAAGCTATGACAAACCAAGAATTTGATCTTTAATCACCTGACTTTTGTACGGAAAGCATATATTGGATATGTGAGAAGATCTAGGTCTTCAACACCATTTTTATTGGTCTCCACAGATTTATGCCATTAATGAGAAACACGTGCTTAGTTGGACTTTGGGACTATTGAATCAGCTGTCTGATGGTGCTGGAGACATTACTGTTGATTTTTAGTTTTCATTTTGGAGGAAAAAGAAAGTTTATCGGCTGTATCTGACAGAATACTCACGTTATGAAACACTGGCTATCCATTTTCTCTGAGAGAGAGACAGAGTAACCATGTACAGCAGGAATCTCAATTTAAATGCATACTATGTGAGAAAGCCTAAACATAGATGGGCTCTTCAACTCCCACTTGTGAGGTTATCTAACTGCCAACAGCACATATTAAATGTCATGTGCATGTGGTGTGACTGCGATATGAAGAGTGTTAATCCTGATTTCAAATAACCCTCTGATAAAAGTCTGCTGATTGCTCCTACTTCCACTATACCCCCTACAACTTACCTGCAGATTTCTTGTGTTTTCTAGAAATTATGTGTAATAGATCACATTTTCCCTTTAGATTTTCTCTAAATTATTTGATTGGTTAATAAAATAATAAGCATTCCAGTCAGCTGGAATTACTTTTTCAAGAAGGAATGTTCATTTCACCCCTGGTCTTTGAAACTTCTTTCTAATTAGTACTTCGACAAGAAATAAGTACTTTTGCCATTTCTTTAATACTTTGTCATATGAAAAAATCCTTTGATTGGCCAGAAAATATAAACCTTATTTGGCCACTGTTAAAGGAGGTTTTAGTGATATCTTTAATGTGAAACAGTTTAGGCTCTGAGATCTGAGTTCTCAGCTTATCTGCCTGTTTTCTACCTAAGGATAGTTTTAATCTTTCTTTGTTCTACTCCTGCTACCAGTGGTGCTCACTTAGAAGTCCTAATTGCCAAAGTCCTGGTCCTCCTGGCCATGCTGTTTCTGATACAGGCCAGGATGTCACTGACCTTCTTGGTCACCTGGGCACACTCTGGCCCATGTTCAGCTGGCTGTCAACCAGCACCCCCAGGTCCTTTTCTGATGTGCCTTTTTCCAGTCTGTAGAGATGCACAGGGTTTTAGTGACCCAAGAGCAGGACTTAGTAGTTGATATTATTGAACTTTGTACAATTGGCCTTGGCTCATTGATCCAGCCTGTTCAGATTACTCTGTAGAGTCTTCCAACCCTCCAGCTGATCAACTCTCCTGCCCACTCGATGTCATCTGCAAAGTGACTGAGGGTATACTTGATATTCCCCTGGAAAAGACCATGGTGAAGCATGTTGATGTTCTGCTACCTATGGCAACAACCACACCAGAGCAGTTGTTGGCACTACAGTCTGTGGAGGATCCCTCACCAGAGAAGCCAATCAGCCCAGGGGAAAGCTGGAAAGGAGGGAGACTGAAGAATTAGGAAGATGTGTCTGAGCAGAGAGGGAATGTAGTGAAGATGGTTTTAATTTTGTGCCTATTTCTCATTATCCTGCTCCATTATTACTTGGCAATGAGTGAAGATATTCTTCCCCAAGTTGAGTCTGTTTTCCTGTGATAGTAATTCATGAGTGATCTCTGTGTCCTTAACATGTGAGTTTTTCATCATATTTCCTCTGCTAAGGGTTTGAGTGAGTTGCTTGATGGGCACCTGCCAGCCAGCCAAGGTCAACCCACCACAATATCACATAGTAAATTAGAATTATAGAAATGACTTTACCTTTCTTCATCATCTAAAAGGCAAATTTGATCAATCAATAGGAGGAAGAAAGGGATTCAGTGAAAAATTATGATGACTTAAGAAGGAAAGCTTGAACAAGAAAGGAAGAATGTAAAGAAAAGAGAATAAGAAGAAAACACCTAGGCGAGACATGAGAAATTCTGCTGACAAAACATGCACATATTTTAACAAAATATTTCATGAGAAACCTTGCTTCCACCAAGCAATAATAATTTGACATAGAAATTGGCTAGAGCATTGTCATACTCGTTTTGATGAAAAAGCAAAAGCTTTTTCATCCTAAAACAAGGGTATTGTGCAGATTTTCCTGGAAGCCAGAGTGCAACTCTACCACAAAGCCTTCTCCCTTTCTGTGCTCAGGTCCTGAAAGCTGTCTGACAGGAGTATCAACACCTTACACATCACACAGAACAGCACAATGTCTAAGGATGGGTATTCTCTTCAAAGTCAAAGGACAGAAACCCTTGGAACACAAGGCATTACTTTAAGCCAGGCTGCTACACAGAGATGCTGGTGCTGACTCTGTCAGTGGCTGGAAGTTAGGCAAGATAAACATTTCAGCTCGTCACTGTCATTTCAAATCCTGCAGAAGTTGGTATGGCCTGTCTACATGATCTTAGGGTCCAAAGTAAAATAAAATAGTTGTTCTAGTGTCAATCTTATGAATCAGCATCAACTTAAATGGCAGCCAAAAATTGTTAATTTTCTTGCTATTCATCTGGTTACCAAAACCCAACCTATATATTTTGATTTATTTCAATTATTTTAATTATCCAAATTATTTTAATATTTATTTCAATTTATTTCAATTATTTGACTTGTTTTAATTGTCCAAATATAAACTTAACTTTCTCCAACTTGTGTCAGTTTTGACTACCTAGAATAATGACTTACTATGAGTTTAAGCCCAATAATGTCCGAACTGAAAGAAATCTGACTATTAAAAATATGTCTTGTCCCTGAGGCTGTTTTGGATGGGTTTTGCTTCCTTTCTTTGCAGATGCAATTAATGTGGAAATTTACAATATATAATATGAAAAGACCAGAAGTGAAGTAGATCTTTTTCCAGCTTGCTGTATGAGATGATAAAGAGGGTAGTCTCAATGAGTGATAGCCTGAATCCCTCTTCTGAATCTCCAGTTGCTACTGTGCATTCATTTTCAGCTGATACAAAATCATTTTGTTGGAAAAATAATTTTCTTCCTCACTTATCCACTATAAATTTTGGGAATAATTTTGCCTCACTCAAACCGCTTTTATAGCACAGTAATGCCACTAATTTTGATGGATTTTCTGAATAGGTAGAACTGAGAGGCAAGGCATGTGCTGTGTCATATTAAAAGCTTCTAGGTAGGGAAAGTCAACAGAAGATATCTGTTGTGTCATTTAGTTTCATGGTGACTAACACTGCATCCAACATACCAGCTCCACAAACAACCAAAGTGAATTTAGTCTGAGATGCTTTATAAATAGAAAATACATTTGTTTGACCCTGTTGGATGAAATCAGAGGTAAAATATAATCTATATGATAGCCACTTAGAATCAAGATCTAGAAAATAAAAGAAGTGAAGGGAAAACAGAGACTATTCCTGGAGTGTCTTAGAACATCTAGGAGAGATACAGATATTTTGCCTAGTAGAGTAAGGGAGCTGTTTTATAAATAAAAGAAATACATAGTTTTTAACCTGTTTTGTCTGAGAAATGTCTCCATGACCAACTTTCATACAAACCTGGAGCCAAGTTTTTAAAAGAACCAAAACCAGAAAATATTGCAGATGTGGAAGATTGATTATTTAGATGAAACTATGTCAATATCGTAAAACCTTTAACTTTTCTTACATATTTTTGCTTTCCTAACTCAGAAAAAAATAGAAAAACTTGTGTGTGGCCACTGCTGCTGATCCTAATCTTTGCTTGCCTTGATTTCACACACATCTGTTATTCTAAACCACCACCTTATGAAAATGGACAAGCCAGATGCCAGATGCCTCATTTGGCATGTCTGCCTACTAAACTACTCCAGTTTAACTAATTTGCTGTAAATTTTGAGTTAAATTTTGCAGGTTTGGGTGCAGAAAACCTGTACTTTCCATTATGGGGAAATACATCAAACTGCAGCACTCAAGGTTATGTTCTTTGGTATAAAAATAGACAGAGGTTAGCTGTACATTTAAAGTGGGAATGACAGAGAGTGCAGGGGCCTCTAAGCAAACCCTATCCAGTATTTCTGAGTTACATATATATGATGTTCTTCTTTTTGTGACTGGCGCCCCATGTCAGACATTCCTCTGTCAGACTCAGCAGCTTACACCCAAAGGGAGCTGGGTTGCAGGGCAGGCAGTTTGGCAGACAGGGAGCCAGAAACAAGAGAGTGTGCTATTTATATTACTGTCTGGCTTATCTGTTTATATGCTTAAGTATATGAGCATTTCAGCCTTGAGCTGGAACCTCAGCTGAGGGTTGCTCTGGTAGTACAGTCTCATCAAACAACACAATATTTTAGGAATACATAGTTTTTTTCCTTCATTTATGGGGAAACACATCTTTGATAACTAGTGAAAGCCAGTGATGGTATACCAGTAAAAATGTTTCTTTGGGCCTAAAAAGTCTGCAGTTATTGCCTGCTTTAGAGGCATGATCAGCAGTGCCAGACAGGCGTCATCCCAAAGTGAGAATTTATGGGAGACCAGCTGTGACTCTGAGTGTGCAGCCTGTCCTGCTATAAAGGTGTGTGTGTAGAAACAGTGCTCTTGCTTTCTAGGGGGTGCTGCGTAACTTGCCCAAGGTTGTGATTTTTCCCTGCAGGCCTGGGATTTGTGAAGGTAAAATACCTTGCTGCATGTGGGAGAAAGCAGGAGAGAGAGTGAGAGCGAGTTAGTGAGCAAACACTGAGCCCTTACAGGTGATCCATTACCCTGCAGCCATTACAATTTGTCATATATGCTTCACCTAGCATCTGCTGCAAGATGAAATGTTTTCAGCTCAGTTTATCAGTCTACCTGGATGTGTCAGGTCAACTTCCTTTTAACCCACTGTTCTGGTTCATGGGCTTTTAGAAAATATGGCACAGCTGATCAGAGCTAGCAGTTGTCTTTCTTTCTTCTTTTTTTTTTATTTTATTTATTTTGCTCACAGTGTGAACCAGGGATTTCTGTATACAGATACCACTAAGAATCTGACTTCCAGACTGCTCCAGTACAGTTCAAAATCCTGGACTATACATTCACTTTTGTTCCAAATGATAATTAAGAAAACATATTATATTAGAAAAAGAAATTCCTTTGCAAATATATTTTCACACACACATGAACATATGCATGTAGACATGCAAATGCACCACCTACACATCTGCATTCTAAAAATCTAATCACATTGAAATAAACCAACTTTAAATTATGTTGGTATCAGAATATAGAAATATAGAAATAAAGAAATTTTAAATTATGCTGGTACCAGAATATAGAAATATTCTACAAAAATATTCTATAAAAATATATATTTTTAAGTCAAAAAGCTATGGCATAATGATATGCTGAAGACTTTTCAGTTCTGTTTGTCTTTTTGTGTGTTTACTATTGCAGGGACAAATCATGATACACCCTATAGCGACAGTCAAATTAGAAAATTCTCTTTGCAAAATTTTTGACCTTGTCCTATACATAAAACAGGTAGAACCTGAAGAGCTTAATTTTTGTTTTTACTGTCAGACATAACCCGCTGAATTTCTATGCAGATGACATAATTTTAGAATGGAAATTATTGGAATGATAGTTAAAGTCAGATGGTCAGGCATTTCACACAAATTACATTGCCCTTCCATTCAGAATGTTCTAACATCCTGCTGTCGGTGTCCATTGCACAGTCCCATCTTATCCCCAGAACCTATTAATTCTGACTATGCAGAGATTGAAGGATTTTTGTCTATATTTTTTCATACTGACAACTATCCAGTGTGTAGCCAAAATGGGGTATTGCTAACAAGTGCAATTATCATGTAGCTTTGGAAACCTTGCCATTCTTCTGTCCACTTGACTCTCTTAGTGGTCTTTTAAAATTATAAATCCATAGAAAACATCACACAGCTGACTTTTTATTTCTACTTTATCTTCTGTCTTGAAGGGAATGTGGTATTATTGGAGATCCCCTGAACACATTATTGCTATTATTTTTATAATTGTCTAGATGAATGGGTGTTTAATCTCAAATAATAAACAGTATCTTATGTTATTTATGATCCTTCATAGTTACTCTACTATTTCTGGTAGTAGTAGTAGTAGTAGCATTAGCAATATTATATTTCCCTGCAGGTTGCTAGACATATATGCTCAATTTTTTGAACTTTGCAAGCACACACATAAATAATAGTTTTTCAGTTTTTGGTGTTAAACGCCCTCTTTAAACGTCCTATCCATGAAAACACAGTAAACAAATAAAGTTTTGCCATGGAGCAGAAACACATGGAGCACAGGAGCAAGATTGGAATTTCACTTGTACGTGACTGCTCCTTTTTTGCTTGGGCAGGCTGCTTGATAAAAATGACTCCTGACCTGAATACAGTGCAGTTTGATAAAACCCACCATTTTAGCAAAAAACAAATAAAAATAAATATATTCCTTTCACCTTCAGTTTTTAATTGCAATTTCTGTGAAGTTACTTTCAACCTTTGTGTTCTATGCTGCAACATAACAATTTGTCGCCTGTTTTGCCTCAGTCTCAAGTGCTTAGATGGGTATTTTTGAAACTTTCAGGCTAGGATATCTGTTTTTCCTGTACGCATTATCTTACCAAGCTAATGGTGACATGGCTTTTGGTGAGACAAAGAATTCTGTAATTATAGAATCCAGGATATCTTGTCAAGAAAAGGCTGACCTACTCCCCACAGGAGGCACAAAGATCTACTTATCTGTCATCTCCAGGATTTTTGGAGATGTGCTAGAAGTTAGGCCTCTCCCAGACATGCAAACCAGTATCCCTCTAAGAACAGTATGGGGAGTAGCTGGATGTGAACCATATTCACTTGAATAGTGGAATTTGATGGAAAGAAGCTATCCCTGGGCACACGTCAAAAGATGATCTAATAGAAAGAAGTTCTAAATGACCTAAGGAGCTTAAGCACTGTACAAAACCCCTTGATGTGAATTGTCATGCCTGAAGGACTAAACTTATTGATAGGAGAGGAGAAATCCAACCTTGTAAGACTGATTGATATTCACCAAATTGGTCTGCCTCTGTCTAAAACAGCTAAGGCTAGGCTGGGAATCATAAATAAGGGAAGAAAATTTATTTAAATTGTAGCATGACATATCAACACTATGTTCACTCAGAGTATTAATTGAAATGATATAGCTTGAAAATAATGAAAATAATGAAATTATGCTAAAAGATTATTTTATTAGATATTTGCAACACTGGAGAAAACAAACCAAATCTGACTGAATTTAAAGAGTAGGAGAGCATTTAACTGCAACATTAAGCCTACCTCATCTTTATAAAGACATGGAATTAAATATCAAGAGATTATTAAGTGGCTATTTCAAATGTGCATATACATGATGATCTTGAGAAGACAAAACTGTTTTATTGGTGTCGAGGTTTAGGGCAAATTTGGAGGAGAATCTCCAAATTAGGGCTCCTCCAGTTAGCAAACTGGACGAATAACCATAGCCAAGAACCATTCATACCTGGAGCAGACCCCAACATGTTTATAAACTTCTTGCACATCATTGCCATCAAGCCCAGCAGGATAGCTATTCTGGTCACTGCCCCTCTGCTGTAAAAACTACGTATGAGGGACAATACTAGAACTATTTCAGGATAGGAAAATAAACCTAGGGACCACAGAGGTATTAAAATCTCGAAAAACCCTAGGGACCAGAAGCACATGCAAGCCTTCACCCCAACACTCATCATGAATTCAAAAAGCATGGCTATTAACTGCTTCAAACAGAGAGTAATGGCAACCAAAATACCCACAAAACAGGCTTTTTCCACTCACTCTCTCGAGCCCAGCGTTGGGCGCCAAGATTTCCTTCTCTGTGGGAGTGTAGTTGGCCTCAGAGCCTCTGTAGCCTCGACTCCAAAATCCCAGTGGTCGACCCCGAGTCTCCCCAGGCACCTTCTGCCAAAGGCTCCAGGACAAGCCATGGTTCCCGGCTGCAGAGTAGAGCATGTTCTTCACATCTGGTCCTGTCCTAACTGGGCCAAGAGCTACTGCATGAGCTATCTCCTGCTTGATCTGGACAAAGGCCTGTTGCTGCTCAGGGCCCCAGTGGAAAGTGTTCTTCTTGCGGGTGACCAGGTAAAGAGGGCTCACGATCTGACTATACTCAGGAATGTGCATCCTCCAAAAGCCTATGGCACCTAGGAAAGCCTGTGTCTCTTTCTTATTGGTGGGTGGAGACATTGCTGTGATCTTGTTGATGACGTCTGTAGGAATCTGACGCCGTCCATCTTGCCACTTCACTCCCAGGAACTGAATCTCACGAGCTGGTCCCTTTACTTTGCTCTTTTTAATGGCGAAACCAGCTCCCAGGAGGATTTGGATGATTTCCTTTCCTTTCTCAAACACTTCCGCAGCTGTGTTCCCCCACACAATGATGTCATCAATATATTGCAGATGTTCTGGAGCCTCACCCCTTTCTAGTGCAGTCTGGATCAGTCCATGGCAGATGGTGGGACTGTGCTTCCACCCCTGGGGCAGTCGGTTCCAGGTATACTGCACTCCCCTCCATGTGAAAGCAAACTGAGGCCTGCATTCTGCTGCCAGAGGAATGGAGAAAAATGCATTGGCAATGTCTATAGTGGCGTACCACCTCGCTGCCTTGGACTCAAGCTCGTACTGGAGCTCTAATATGTCTGGCACGGCAGCACTCAGTGGTGGAGTCACCTCATTCAATGCACGGTAGTCCACAGTCAATCTCCATTCTCCTTCAGATTTTCGCACAGGCCAAATGGGGCTGTTGAAGGGTGAGTGGGTCTTGCTGACCACCCCTTGGCTCTCCAGCTCTCGGATCATCTTATGGATGGGGATCACAGCATCTCGAGTGGTTCTATACTGTCGTCGATGCACTATGGAGGTGGCAATTGGCACTCGTTGATCTTCTCCCATCAGACATCCTACTGCAGATGGATTCTCAGACAGCCCAGGCAAGGTGTTCAATTGCTGGATGCCCTCTGTCTCTACAGCAGCTATCCCAAATGCCCACTTGAGTCCTTTTGGGTCTTTGAAATACCCACTTCAAAGGTAGTCTATGCCCAAAATACATGGGGCCTCTGGGCCAGTCACAATAGGATGTTTCTTCCACTCATTCCCAGTGAGGCTCACATCAGCTTCCACCAAAGTGAAATCCTGGGATCCCCCTGTCACACCAGCAATAGAAACAGACTCTGTCCCCACATGTCTCGACGGAATTAATGTACATTGTGCGCCAGTATCAACCAAAGCTTTATACTCTTGTGGTTCCGATGTGCCAGGCCAACGAATCCACACAGACCAGAAAACACGATTTTCCCTGGCCTCTACCTGGCTAGAGGCAGGGCCCCTCTAAGCCTGGTTATCCTTCTTTCCCTGGGCATATGTCTTAGATGTTCCTTCAAGGGGATCAGACATGGCATCATCAGCATCATACCTGGCGGTTCGGCTACGGGCAACTGGAGCTGCTTTCTTCCTGGTGGCTTCCTTCAATTCACGCACCCGTCGTGCCAGAACAGCAGTAGGTTTTCCATCCCACCTCCTCATATTTTCTCCACAGTCACGCAGGTAGAACCACAGCTCTGTTCGTGGGGTGTACCTTCTCTGGCCATCTGGGGAACGTCTGCCTTGGATACCAGAACCTCTGATCTGTACTGCCGAGATTTGGAGAAGGTCTTCTTTAATCTCCTCTCTGAGCTTCTTATGATTCTCCTCTATCTTATCCTCTAAGTTCTGCAGACGTGTTTCTACCGCTGCAATTCTGGCATGTGTTGGGCCATGCACAGCATCTGCATATGCTCGGAGCTTCCTTGCCATATCCAGCACAGTCTCGTCCCTCTCATCCCGCTTCATTATGGCTAGGGCAGAAGCATATTCGTGTGGCCCAAGTCGCACAAGTTTCCGCCACATCACAGACGTGCATGACACCAAGTCTGGGTTCCTAGTTGTCACATCATCTGAGAAGATAATCTCTGCCACTGCCATCTCTCTCAGGCGTTGGATCCCTTGCTCTATGGTCTTCCACTGTGTCTGTTGCATATAAAGATCATCTGCACACAGGTATCTTTGTGCAACACTTTCCAAGACCCGTGCCCAGAGGCTCTGAGGGTTTGCCCCCCTCATCATTCCTTGGTCAATGACACGATCATGTGACAGGGATCCCAAATGCCTTGCTTCCGTGCCATCCAGAATTGTAGCCTCGCCTGCAGCATCCCAGAGACGGACTAACCAACTAATTATGGATTCATCAGGTCGTCGGGTGTAATCCTTCCGTAAGCCACGAAGGTCCTTCAGGGAAAAGGACTCAATATTTGCATCTGGTCTTAGTCCCTCCGGCGCTGGGGCTGCTGCTGCAGGCCAGAAGGTGCAGGATCTTGGTGTTTCTCAGGTCCCAGTCCGGAGCAGGTTCGAAGTGATCAGAAAAAAGGAAAGGAGAAACCGTCCAGGAAGAAATTGGACAGTTTAGCTGAATTAGCTAAAGAGCAAAAGCAAGCAGAAGCAAAGCGAGCAAGAGCGAGAGAGCAAAAGCAAAAAGCAAAAGCAGCAAAAGCAAAAGCCGCAGTCTCCGTGTCCCGCCAGGCTGATAAGAAAACCAAAACAAAACTTTCCCGCTTCAGAGCCGGTCTTAAAGGTACAGAACATAATATCCAATATTAACAGAACACATGAATGGGGATACAAGCATCATAACGTCACCCTAGGACAATTGGCAAATGATTTATTATTTTCAGATGTCTATTCAACAAACACTGTATTGAATTCTAACAAGCTAAGGAATCCCTCTAATTAAATACAATTATTAAGGCCATGTCTGAAATTTATTTAGAAATGATTGCTTTTCTCTAAGACTTAAGCATATCAGCAAACATATTAAAAATCATCTAAGGACAAAATTATTTTTTCCCACTCAAAACAACAAACTGTGTAAAACAGCTGTGCTAGCTTTATGAGGAAATGTCACCATATTTCTGTAATCTAAATTTTTCTTCATCTTTGTTAATCTATATTAACAGGTAAACTTCAGTCTAAAAATCTTCACAGTATTTTTTTTCATTAAGTCATACTTTTGTAACTGTCATCCTAGAAAAGGAAAGCACATAAGATTCTGCCTCTTTCCAGGGAAAAAAATTGTAAATTACTTGAGGAGAGGAAAGAGCTAATACCCTGAATTGTCTGAAACAGACCTTTCTAGGCTTTTCAATGTCTTCTTCTTTCAACATTTTGAATTATTCATCATTTTTCTGTTTGACCTGTCTTGTTTCAAAGTAAAAGGCCAACAGAAATGGAAAAGAAAAACAACTTGAAATATATAACCACTTTCTTTCAAGTAACAAAGGCACAACTAGAACTGTGGCTGTGTACTGTGTAGAATAATTTCAGAATAAAAATATCTACATCTGATCACAACTATAAAATCTGAGAGAATTTCAGTTTTAAGAATTGTAAATAAAGTGGGTTTGATTTGCAACATAAATAATATTTGTCTATATCAACTTCCTTTCCCATGTTGTTCATAATTAATATCTTAAAATGATCCTCTGAGAATTTTTGGCTTAATTACTCTCTAGCAAATAGTTTATATAGTTTGAAATGACAGGTGGTAATAAGTTAATAAACACATTCCCCAGACCACAGCTTTAAAAGCTACATGGAAAATGAAGTAAACTGGCCTTATTTTGCATTTTGATAGTGTTCAGTCCTTAGTGGGCAACCCCTCACACCAACCAACCGGCCAACCAAAACCTTCCTAATACCATACAACCTGAGGAAAAAATATTCAAGTCTTTCACGACTTCATTGAATTTTGTTTGATTCTTCCCTTTACTATGGCCCTTTTCCTTCATGTTAATAGAGCAACACCAGGAAATCCTGTTTAATTTCTTTATGCAGGGAATTTTGCATAGCAGGATAATGTGTAGAAAGATTTAATTGGTTCAAGTAATCAATTTGGGAAGTTCTGACAGCGTGACTGGGTATTTTATTCAAATGCTAAAACCCCTAATTGACAACAGATTCTTACAGCAGTGCATCAGTTAAACCTGTGCCATCATTCATTGAGTTATAAACTTTATGAGCACATAATACCAGTTATATAATTTTCATTTTCCCCTAGCTTAAAATATTCTATTAGACAAAAGCTTAGTCACCATGCAAAGCTGTAGTTTCTTGATAGATGGCTAGGTTAGAGAAGGTTGAGTAGACATGAGTGTAAAGTAAATAAAAGGCTGAATTGGGATCATTCCTTTTACATACAGACATTCTTGATACCCGTTTACTTTAGCATTAATTACTTTGTTAGAAGTTTTAGTCAAAACTGATATTTGGAGTCCAAGTGCGTGAGAAGGCTACTTTTATGTTGGGAGAATTTTTTCCACTTTGATGAGAAGAATAAAAAAGGGCTGGAAATTGAAGACTTTATATTTCCTTAGAGCACAGCTGCTATTAGAGGAGAAGAGGTGTGAAAACAGACATGTCAAACATGTCTGAACAGACATCAAATACAATAAAAATAAGTATCTTGGATATTATGTCAGCCCTTTGTCATGTCAGTTCTGGTTTTCCAGAAGAAGTTTGGGTTTTAAACTCTATCTGTTACTATTTTTACTAAAAATGACACTAATATTATAAATCTTATGAAAAATAGAGCATATTGTAGTCACAGTTTATTTCATCCTGAAGGTCTGTGATAGGTTAACCCAAGTTTAATTTGGTTCTTTAACAACACAAAAAGATAAAAGATGCACTTTAATTGAACTTAAAGGAAAAAGAATGAACAAAACTGAAACAGGTGCTCTACAGTTACACATTTATTTGCACTCTCTGTTATCCTCCTCCGTAACTTTTTTTTACAGACAACTACGTGGCTAGTACCTGGATAAGTTACGTGTTGATCTTGTTGATCTCCACAAAGAATCTACTAGAATTTTTTAATTTTATGTCTGGAAACAAAGGTTTATTAAAAGTCTAAACCCAGGTGATCCAATCCACTTTACTTTTAAAAAAAAATTTCACGGTGTATTTGGGTAGCTGTGTACTGATACAGCATTTTTGAAATATTTTTTGTAAGTGGAAAGTTGGTATGGCAGAGGCACTTCACAAGCAAATGATTATTTACTTTTAAAAAACCTGTTCATATGTTTGTGCAAAGGAAATGTGGTGTCTGCAAAATACCCTGCTGCAGGTATTTTAAAGGAAGAAATATGGGAAAGAAAAAAGTGTTGTGACTCTTACCAGTTGGTCAAGTTTGAGAATAAATTGGTATAGTAAATACATGATAGGATAATTTCTATTACTGGAAGGTTAATATAAAATAGGAATAGCTTGTACAAGAAATGCAGGTAATGAAAAAAAGGAGGAGCATTGTTTTGAAGATGTGTGACGATGTGTGTGCTTGCCAAGATAGAAAAAAAAAGAGAGGAGCTTGTTAAAAATCTCTGAGTAGAAAGGAGGGGGAAGGAAATAATGGAGCTATGTGGTTAAGATCTACTAGAGTTTAAAATGTGAAATTGTTCAGGATAAGGTTTTCTGTGAAGAAATAGCAAAATTATTCAGCACACAGAACCATCTTTCAAAAGGAATGGGGAATTTGGGAAATGATACAGAAAGTTAGAGCTAATTCCAGCCAACATGGAAATATTGGATAAGAATGTAAAGGTGAAAGGCCATCTTCGTGTGAATAAAAATAAACTAATAGTATTCAAGATCTGATAGGGTTAAGAAGTAAAATGACATGGAAAAAGTATTAAAATGTCAGGCTCTCAGGAAGACATATGTACTCAGAGGGTTGACAAATATGGCAGGGGAATGTAAGAAAAAGTTATGTAAGTGGCCTTTTCTTACAAGCACAAATACAAAATAACTAAAGCAAAGATAGGCAATTGGGAAACTTCCTTGAATTGTGAGTTTTTATGGATCTCAGATGTGTGGAGAAATTGTGCAGGAAGAAAAGAATATGTTAGCTTACTGAGAATAAGCTGAAAACCACTGAGCAAACACATAGGGACAAAATCCTAAATGCCTAGACAGCAAATGAGTTGCAACTTACAAGAAATGGCAATGATAGTGCAGAATATGTATGTTTATTAGAAAAGGAAAATCCTTAAGAATATCATTGGTCAGCTTCTTCATGGAGAAGGAGAGGTGTTGACAAATGATGCCTAGAAGGTCAAGTATTCTAATGGCTTATGGATCTTCATAAGACTTTAAAATTATAAGCCACCATTTGCTATTAGCAAAATTGATGAGAAAAAGAGAAAAAGTTTTCATCTAGAACAAAGGAAGAAAAAATGGGAGTACTTAAATAAGACAGATGTTTTCAACTCATTTGGTTCTGATGATGTTCAAATGAAATCATAAAAAGTAAACAGATATTTTCGAGACTGAAAAATGCAAGAGTTAATAATTTATTTAAAAAAAAAGGAAGGAAAATAAGAGGGACACATCAGTTATATATAATCCTTGCCAAAAAACAAACAAACAAAAACAACGCAAAACCCAAAAAAGCACATAAGCAAATAATGAAACTATATCCATCCATCTGAAAGACAATAAAGAGATTAATAGCAGCCAATGCAGACATGTAAAAAATAAAAACTATAATTCTGTCTATCTTATCTATCTATCTATCTATCTATCTATCTATCTATCTGTGTTTTTAATTAAAGGATGACAAATCTGTAGGTCAGGAATTTCTTGTCCTTTTTAGCCTTTCTGAGTATTTCCCCTAGCCATTAAAAGTAGATTATGATATAGCTATATATTGTTAATCGACTTTTTTTTTTTGCAAGTATGGTGCTAAATGAATTACTCTTTTTTTCACACACATTTTTAAATTATATTTACCTAAAATCCATTTGAACTTTTAAATTTCCTTAGCAGGAACTTTTTCATTGCTTTGAAGAAAATAATAGTGTAGGTGATAGAATGATTGGTGCTTGAGAGACAGAGATTGAGAGTGATTGTGCAACTACTTTTCTTTGTTTTCATTTTAAAGACAAATGGGAATCAAATGCCAGCATGAGGTAGTTATAAACATAGTGAAATTGTTCTACTAATCTTGCAATATGCTGTCAAGATAATAATAGCTCTGAGCATTTCCATTGATTTCTGAGGGAATTACTGACTTATTATCTAAAGGAACTCCTTATAGCTGGTTAAAAATGAAATGTGGTTTTGAAATATCCACCATTTCAATAAATGCTGTGAAAATTACCCTTTTATTCAAAAAGAAAGCAAGGAAAATGAGAAGTAGCATGTTATGGATGTGTCATCTTGAGTTACACAGATTTAAGGTGGATGGAAGGATCCCCACATACCTTTTCATGATTGTTTGCAACTGTCCATTCAGAGACTTCTATTTCACAGATCTATCTAAGGCTTCAAAATTTATGTTGGTCCATTGGACCAAACTGTCACATGCCATCCCAGACAGAACTGTAATAAAACGATGCTCCTTGGAGCAAAACCAAGAGTATTTCTTGGATTCAATTTCTCTCCTCCTTTGTCTACCATTAGAGAAGTCTGCGAGACAGAAATCATCCCACTAGAAAGTACTACACCAAAAAAGCTCTAATTAAACAAATTATTTTGAGGAAAGCACATTTAAGAAGAGCTATATCTTTCACTCTCTATAGTGCAAGTTCAGTGAGTGAGGTAGGAATGAATATAAAACCTTTTACCTGGCTAGTGAATGTGTGATTTCTTTGTTGCATATTATTAGTTTGAGGAGGCCTTCTTTTGCACTAGGAAGGAATACATCTCTGGAGAAAATTTGCAGACAAATTTATTAATTTGAAGTTGATATTAGAACTCTTTTGTTATGTTTCATTTTATGTGGTAGTATTACATTTCATTCAAAAACTCAGTTTTACTTACACAATGCAACACTTAAATACTAGCTGCTTTAACAGGCAGTGTCACTTTTGCAATAAGAACGGTAATCTTATTACAATATTTGGATACTTTACACATGAATTTTCAGAAGACTTGCATATGTTTTAGGTACCATGCATGGTCCACATCAGTTTAAGTAGTTAACTGAAAAATATTATAATGTTTCTTATTATATGCATAATCTGACAAATTATTTCCAGAATCATTCTTTCTGTGCTCTTGATGCACTGTGGCCCAGCTTAGATGGGATGTTTAGAGTACTTAGTAAATTTTCCTGCTCTCACCTCAATTCTGCTTTGGAAAATTTAATTCCTTAACCTTAGTAGGATAAAACTCTCTATTCTGAGGATCTGGAGTTTCAACCGTCTCAAACTATCACCAGCTGCTCATCCACCTACATTCAGCAAGAAAACACAAATACAGTTATCTGCACACAAGGAAAAATTTACATGCCTGTGTCAAGCAGAGCCTTTGAGTCATAAATCCCAGCTTCTGGAGGCATGCAGCTCAGCACCATGTGTAATTGCTGAGCTCTGGGCAGTGTGCAGCATTCCTCTCATCATTGTTTCCAGATCACTTTGTTAGGTGGTGTCTATGAGCACACATAGCACACTGTGGAGGAAATGGAGAGGTGGCCATGTGAGGCAAGGTCGCAGCACAGGCATTGCTGGTTATGCAGCACCATGTGTATGCACAGCATGGGAGAGCACAGGTGATCTTGGGCTGAATGCATCAGCTAAGGGTACTCTTGAGAGGGCTGCAGCACTAAACTCTGCTGCCAGAGCCCCAAAGCTGACAGCACCAGGTGGGTGCAGAGAGCCATCTACCCATGGGTGTACACAAGGCAGGTGTTGCAAGCAGGACTTTTAACCTCAGTACAGGGGGTCCATTAAGTCTCTGCTTTTTATTATCTGTTTTTACCACCTGCCTAGTCCCCATGCAGCCTTTACATCCACAGTCTTAGGTGCTTCCCTTGTACCAGTTCTTGTGGATGGAAAATAGGCTTCTACTTTGAGTACTGAATTTCATGAATTGGACACTGAACAGGTAGGTGTCCTTGTGTTCTTTGTACAATATGCTTTTGGACAAAGCTTTGGCATGATAATATTTTATTCCAGTCCTTATATTGTACACAAGGGTATCTGGTTGAGCTTACACACTTTTGAATTTTACAGTGATTTGAAACACTTTGGGATCCGAATACCTGAAGTAGATTAGGAAGTACTTGTTAAGGGCTTGAGAAGACTTAGTTTTCTGCTTTCTGTCAATCAAAAACAACCCTTCTAAATTATTTCTGATATATGTGAAGAGTATATATCCTGAAAATGTTTGCTATGACATTTACTACACCATGATAAAGGTAGCACCACATTGACCCTTGTACTTATTAGAATGAATGCTCTATTTTGAGAATTAGCACAACAAAAATATTTTAATTTTATTTCATAATCATCTGTGTACTTCTGGAGACTGTCTTGAAAAAAAAATATAGATGGCTAGCAAATGAGAACAACTAGATCATGTTTTCTGTCAGTATGGTTCTTTGTATCCTGAACAGTTGTGTGTTGCTGTCTGTTGTGTGTTATGGCTTCAGTCTGCAATTTTCACCAATTGTGTTCATTATTTAAATGAGAAAAATAGGCTATTGTCAGGGACCATGATCCTGGTGTCATTATTATTCTGACCTAGTGTAAATATCATGACCTGTCTTGGAACTCTTGCAGTAAATGAAATGGTTCAGGCAGTCAAGGTGACAACAACCTGCCCATAAATCAAACCTTCAGTCATTAGGATAAATTTTATTAAAGAAGAAATGGATTTCTTGACAATATGACTTGCATACAAAAGTATGCAAATATAAATGTAGCCATTGATTTAAAAAGATAAACTAGATCAAGTTGTGAGACTAATGGAAAATATTGCTGTACCTTTTATTTTCACTTTTTTATGTTGACTGTGGAACTTCTAAAATACCAGAGATGGATGATACACACAGAAAGACACTTATTCGGAAAGACAGCATGAATCTAAGCTGATGAATATAGTTTCTATTAAAGATCAGTGCCATAATTAACTCAATACTCTAACAATTTTTATGTAACATAAGGCTACACTAAATTATTTCATTCTTCAGAAAGGTTCCATTATATCTGGATGTGTAAGCTAATATGAGTTCTTAAGAAATCTTTAAGGAAACCTAATGCCTTTTCTTTAAAAGATTGATCTGAATTCAGATAGTCCAACAGTAGAAGATATATACTGTGGGAATGAAGATGTTCTTTTACATATACTTGTAGCTTTTTCCATCCTCACTGTAGAGGTTTAAGTTTTGCACGCTCATAAAGAAAAGAATTCTATACACATAATAAAAGATTATGTATCAGAAAACATTGCTTAAAGACATTTTTTTCAAAATAATTTGATGCTAAAATATAAGAGAAATTAAAAAGGTACAGTTTATGTACAAGATAGTTTTCTGTTTAAAAAAAGAAAGAAATACCTCAAAAGTCTTGAGAGTCACATTTGCATAGTCAAGTATAATATATTTCTTAATGAATATTACAAGAAAAACATGGGCATCTAAAAAATAAATCTTTCTATAAAAGGCAATTTCTTCAGCCACATTGCCCAAGTCACAGAAGGAAAAGGTAGAGATTGGGAGAATGAAAAACATTCACTGCAGGAAAAGATCAGGTTTGAGACCATTAAGGAACCTGAAGGTGTGCAACTTGTAGAATCATCAAATGGCTTGGGTTGGAAGGCAGCTTAAAGATCATCTTGGTCCAACCTCCCTGCCATGATCTTTACTGGATTCCCACCCAGTTTGGTCTTGAACACTTTCAGTGATGAGGCATCTATTACTTCTCTAAATCTGATGAGATGCATCCACGGATTCTGAGGGAACAAGCAGATGAAGTGGCTAGGTCACTATCCATCATATTTGAGACATTGTGGCAGTCCAGTAAGGCTCCTACTGACTGGAAAAAGGGGGGAAAATAGACTCAATTTTAAAAAAAGTGCTAAAAAAAAAACCCAAGACCTGGGGAACTACAAGTAAGTCAGTCACACCTCTGTGCTCAGCAAGCTCATAGAGCAGGTGCTCCTGGAAAGTATCCTAAGGTACATGGAAGATAAGGAGGTGATTTTTGTTTTGAAAGCCAACATGACTTCACTAAGAGAAAATTGTGCCTGAAAAATTTGGTGGCTTTCTATGTCAGGGTTACAGAGTTGGTGAACAAGTGAAGAGCAACTGACACTGTCTGTCTGGACTTGTGGAAAGCACTTGACCCTGTCCCTTCGTGACATCCTTTTTGTTAAACCAGACAGACATGGATTTGACAGATGGACCACTCAGTGGATAAGCAATAGGCTGGGTGGTTGCACCCAAAGAGATTTGGTCAATGGTTGGATGTCCAAGTATAGACTAGTGTCAAGTAATTTCCTCAGGGTCGGTATTGGGACTGGCGCTGTTTGACATCTTTGATGGTGACATGGACAGCAGGATTCAGTGCACCCTCAGCAAGTTTGCCAATGTCACCAAGCTGTGTGGAGCAATTGACATGGAAGAGATGCCATCCAGAGGGATCATGAGAGAGAGATCTGGAGAGCTGGATCCATGTGAACCTTAAGAAGTTCCACAAGTCCAAGTGCAAAGTTCTGCATCTGGGTCAGGGCAATCCCAAATGGAAGCTGGATGTGGACTTTCCAATACCTAAAGGGGACCTATGAGGTAACTGGAGAGTGACTTTTTGCAAGGGCATGTAGTGATAGGACAATGAGGCATGGCTTTAAAATGACAGTAGGTTTAGATTGGATGTTAGGAAGAAATGGTTCATTGGGGGAGTGGTGAGACACTGACACAGGTTGCCTGGAGAAGCTGTGGATGCCCCATCATCAGAAGTATTCAAGACCACATTGGATGGAGCTTTGAGCAGCCTGGTCTAGTGGAAGATGTCCCTGCTCATGGCAAGGTGATTGGAACTAGATTAATTTTAAGGTCCCTCCCAACACAAACCATTCTATGACTCTATGAATCTGCTTTACTTGGAGAAAAAGTTTGCAAAAGATAGGAAGTTATTGACACAGAAAACATTTGAATACTTTTAAGATGCTGAATAAAGTCAAACTGGATGTGGGGCTGATTTTAAAATCTTTGCTGATGAAAACTTGTATTTTTGAAAGGAACAGAATGAAAACCAAATGTATCCTGGGAAAATTAGAGAAGGAAAGGAAACTTTGCAAAAAAAATTAAGAAACTGAAGCTAGTAACTGAGAAAGGAAAAATTATATCTCATAAAAAGAAAAAGGCAGTGACTTTTCTTTAGGTTAGCTGACTACAACCCCAATGCAAGCGGAAATGCCTGGCCTTCATTCTAGAAATTGTTTCTGAGATTGCAAGTGCTTTTTTAGAGCTGAAGCCAGTGTGATAAAGTGCTGTTCTTTCACCAGAAAGAATGTTTGCTTACTATTTCATCATCCCCTGGAGGCACAGAGAAAGAAAATAAGCACATCAGTTGTCATTATGACAGGATAAAAATGGAGCCATCATATTTCAATAACACAATGCAATGAGCAGCCCCATCGAGTGATGAATTATGGACTCTCTCTTTCACACTCAACTATAAGTTAATATTATCTCCCCAGGATAATTAGAGTGAAGTTCAATTACTGACCCTGAATTACCGTGTGGGCCACTCCATGGGTTCTGACACAGCGTTTTACACATTTATCTTTTCACCTAATGCGCTAAATCTGCATTGCTCAGGTGATTAATCATACTGGGTCCCATCTAGCTCACACTATTCTTCTTGTATGGATTGGCTGGTCCCTGGAGTCCCCTTGAGCACAATATGAGAAGGTCTATTATGCTGTGTTTTTCTTCCAATTTGTGTTCTTCCTTGTGTTTTGAGACTGTGGTCACTTCTGATGTTTGCCCAAAAAAGCTCATTGTATAAATGCAACATTTTCAGATAGGGGATTATCCACCTGCTTGCCAACAAGGAGACAGATAACTCAGTCAGTGCAGGTAAATCATACCTATAAAACCCCAGTTGAAACAGATAGGTCCCTTTATTTCAGTGTGTAAAGATGAAAGAAGAAAAATTCACAATATGGGTCTGGAGGCATTGATCAATTTCCTGCAAGCTGTGTTATTTCTTTCCCTTGTGAAGAACAAATTCTACCCTTGATCTAGTTACTCAAAATAAATCCCTTGCTAATTTTTTGTATGTCTTTTTAGGGCTGTATATGAGTAACCTCAAATATACCTCATTAAAAAAAGAAAAAAGCCCAAGTTCTTATTTATAATGCAAATTGTATAAACAAACCTTTAGATTCAGAACCCTTAGCACAGCTTATTACAATTATGTTTTCATCAGCCCAATGTCTTGCTAAATATACATTCATGATTTGAGAAAAACTAGATAATTCCACCTCACCTAAAGAAAATCCTGGTTTACTCCATAAGCAGTCTCAGTGAAATGAAGGAGAAGGGATTAAAAGAGAGTCAGAGGATCTGGATAATCAGCTATCTAAAGGATAGAGATTGAGGTCATATGCTGGGAGGAATAAAAGAGAATGAGATCCCCTTTTATGTCAGCAGCCATAATACTTAAATCTCAGGTTGCAGGGCATTGGAGTAAGTTGTAATTCCCTTACCCACAGCCCAGGGAAATGGGTTGCAAGGAGAAACAAGAGTCAGGGAATAATTTGGGCAAGTGACTACACATAGCATGCAGATCAACACAATATCATGTAGAAAATTGGGCTACAGCAAAAAAGCCAAGTATCAAAACAGAATAGAATCAGGAATAGAAGTAGACCTCAGAATGGTTTCTGGTTCCCACCTCTTCCCTGGATATTACCTCCCTGCACTGCCTATCAGTAATATGTTGCCAGTGAATAACTCTGCTCCTAGCAATCAATTTCATATGAAGCTATAGCCAAATTTTACAGGGGTTAAAACTTTGACTTAGAAGTGTTTTTAAACCTAGCCAATTTTTTTAATTTGAATCGGGTTCAGACCAAGTTCTATAGATGTTTATGTCTTCTGAAGAGATTCTTTGAGTTCTAATTTTTGTCTCTCTGGGTCACAATTTCTACAAATATAATTCATGTTAAAAAAAACCCCAGTAATGCTACAAAACTACTTCTACACACAAAGGAAGAAAAATAGTAAATATAATGTCTGAAAAATAACAATTAAAAGAAGAGCAGAAAGAAACAGGGAATATCCATTGTTCAGGAAAACTATGGAAAGCAGCTAGAAGCAGAATAAAACTAAGGAGTGAATGAAACATTCATTCAGCTTTTCTGCTCATGTAAATTGTACTGTTTCATTGGATGACCCATTTAAATTTACTCATTAAATCCTTAAAATACTGTCCATACAAAACAATCAGAAACCAAAGGGTAATTAGTCATAATTTTGTTACTGAACATAATTTTGTTACAGCTGTATACTGGTATGCTACACCTGCCGAAATTTGGTGAGTTTTCCAAAGCGGTGTGATGGAACATGCTGGCATGCTCTGAGTTTCACAATGATTTATTTTGCATTAACTTGTCTTTCAGGGTCAAAGCAAAGTTATGGGCCCTGAGTCCATAAAACTGCAACCAAAGCAGCCATAAAGGTGGTGTGGAGGAAGGAATATTGTTTTCATATGAGCATAATAACAGGCTGGTCTTGTGGCAGGCTTTTCAGAGGAGGACAAATACCTCCAATCCTCATCAGCAGTCAATTTTAATTACTCTTGCAGCATGAAACAGTTGGAAACCTGAGTCCTATAGCATGCTGGATATCTCTTGTGAGATTTGCAGTAATAAAATTCTGCACTTTGCCTTTCCCAGGTTATATATGTATATTCATCAAAACCCTTCCCATTCCTGTTCTCCTTCCCCTTCTTGAGAGGAGTTGGCACTGTGATGCAGAGGAGGCTTTAGTGATTCTCAAGTGATCTCAGAGTCTCTGGGTGTTGAGTGGCTTAAAGCCAGCATTCCCCCAGTCCCTGTTCTGTGCCAAGGGCAGGTCAGAAGAGCAAAAGAAACTCTATCTAACAAAATGCAAACATCAACGTCTATCCACCTTCAGGCTGTAATACAAGACCCTGTCTTCCTAATCACCTGGAGAAGCATAACCAGAGTAACATAACTATTTTAATTAGACTTTTTGGATGAGACTAATCATTTCTTCAAATAGGACAGGGAATATTTTCCAAAAGTCCCATGAAGATCTGTGCTTTTAATCCATCTGCATAGCTCTGCCTTTCCTAAACTGTGCACCAGGAAAGCCTGTGATTTTTATTTGTTTTTCCGACTATATGTAGCAGTCTAATCACAGATCAGTCCAGATGATGTGCTTTAGCACAATTGCAACTATAATTGAAAATTTTTCAATCATTTCATATGTCACATAGATTTCAGCAGATGATATTTTTGGACTTGAATATACTTTGATAAGCTCCTTTGTTGATTATTTTTTTTCTGAACATAAATAAATACCTATACTTGAGAATGTCAACCTTCTTTTACCCCATTCTCCCTGATTTGTCACTTTTTTCCACTCAGGACAACCCTGATTACTCTCTTAAACATACCACTACCTTAAAAAGCAGTCCAGGATTGGGCCTTACCTGTCAACAAGTTGAGCTATTCAAGAGCTACATCGTTAATTTCAATAGCCAGAAAAACATAGCAAAGAGCTACAGAGCTCTGTGTTGGCTCACCTGACAGCATTGTTACTATTTTAGTATTTACTATTTTAGACTGGAGAGGTACTGGCTTGAGTCAGGCAACTGTGATGTGAGGAGTCACTCTGCAGACCCAGGCACAGGATGAGAGAGATTGTTAATTGGGTAAGTCTGGCCACCATCTGGCACTTGTAGTCTCTACCTAAACTCTCCAGATGCAGCTCTGGGCAGCTGTAAATAAAGACTTTCAGCAGTCAAAGGTAATTTATATTAGATATTTTATTCTGTTAGTTAAAGCTCAGAGAATTTCGTGTGTCTGACAGCCTTCTGTGAGCCAGAAGGAAGAGCGTGGGGAGGAGGCAGAGGATGGCAGTTAAGACTGAACTGCAGTTGTTTTCAAGACACTTGGATCGCTATGCCAGCAGTTCAGTCACATTTTCAACACACACTTGTGAGAGCAGCTGCTGAACTTTGTCCAGCATGTGTTAGCATCTGAAAAACATACACAGTTTACGTGTTGTCCCCCATGAGGTTGATACCATCTATTAAAAAAGACTAAAAATTCTGGATGCAAGTTATGTCATAGTGCTACTGATAATACTATGAAATGTAGTAATGGATCAATCCCTTTCTAAGGCTATAACTGAATCTTAATTTTCTTTTATTATCTACTTTAAAATATTCCCATATTTCTACATTATTCTCTCAATTTCATGGGTTTTTACATTGTACAGTATTCTTATTCTCCATCTTTCTCTACTTATTCTTCTCCCTGGAAATCCTCTCTCCAGGTTTTCTCTCTCTCTCTGTTCTTTCTTTTTTATCATTCTTTTCCTTTCTCTTTTCTTCTTACCAATTTAACCTGCTTAATTTTCTTCTGCTCAGGCTTGCATGCCTACAAAAACTCTCATACATTCAAAAGGCAGCAATTTTTCAGCCACTCTATCTTTGAAACCAAATAGGCACAATCTGAAAAAAGCCTCAGTATCCACTTAAAAGTGCACTGCCCACAGTTCTCAAAGATTTTCTTACTCAGTCCTTAATTGACATCTCCAATGTTTTTTCCTTCCAGATTTTTTGGATGTTTTTATGTTCTACCTAGTATAGGCCTATGTCCACCCAAATCCACATCTACCTTTCTGTTCTTCATTTACTTCGGACTTCAGTCATGTCTGTCCAGCTTTTACAGGTAGGGATTGTAGTCTTTCCTAAGTCTCTAAAGTACGTGTTACTGTGTTGATTGTACTAAAAAAAAAGCAAACTCCTTCCCTGTCAATAAGAAGAACAGCATGTGCTATAGCTCTTTAACTGAGCTCAAATTCTATCTCATAAATGGTCCCAAGGGTTTCTTTTAGTTCCATCCAGGGCCACTTGCTCAGCACATTTCCTCCCTGAATCAATAATGCAATACCTGGGCCAGATAACAAAAAGTGTAATGCCACCTTTTTCTTTTTCTTCCCTCAGACTTAGATTATAACCAGACACACTGATTAGATCTGTTTTATGAATCTTCATGTGACAACCAAATTAGACATTTATACCTGTCCCAAAGAAACGACACGTGTAAGTATCAGGCTTGCAGTTGAAATTCTCTGTGAAACGAAAATTTCTGCCTGAAAAAAATCTGGTTTATTTTAGAAAAAAATTTGAAAGAAGTGAAAAAAAGTGTTATATGCCAGCTCCAACAAAAGTAATTGTGTGGTTATGGTAAGCAAGCCTACTAGAGGATTTCCATATAGCAATATTTTGTGGGTGATAGCAGGAAGACTTCCCTTGGCCATTCAACAAAATCTATATTGAAATGGCTTTTACATAGATTTACTACTGTCTTGCTCTCACTTTTGCAAGTTGCCATTAAAGACAACTTATTTATAAACTGGAAAGATTGTCTTCTTCCAGATCAGTAATGTCATAAAATTCTAAATAATAACTAATAAAGCATTTGTTGAAGCTTAGTTCCAAACACTGTTGCAATATCCCTCATTTGGACCAGACTGACTGCATTGGCAGCAGACAGGAGAGATGTTTTCTCTCTCTGAGAGGGATTAATCCCCAGGCACAAGGCTCTTAGGATGTTGCAGGCTGCTCTACAGCCTGTTCTGAAATCTGATGCAGAGGGAAAGGAATGCTGTGGCCTGAACTCTTTCCTGTGTCCTTTAGATAGTAACAACACCTTTTGGGTACAAAAAGGAATGGATTTTCCTCAACAGCAGCTACTGCAACTCTCAGTAGCCCTCTCAGATGCTGCTGCTAAAGGCATGCTAGTCCCATTTAATCAAATTGGTGTAATGATACCATGTTGACAGAGGCGTCAAATTCTAATTTTTTAGGTAAGTTTCTTTCTCTTACACATATATTAAAAAGCCCAAAACCCCACACTAAACCCTCTCAATTATTTGCTGTCTTTCTATAACATATCTTTGTGTGCCAGTACTTCTAATACACAAGAGTTAAAAGGATATGTTTTTAACATTCCTATTTTCTCACGTTTGCTTTATTACCAAAGGGGTATTTATATTCCTTCTTTTGATGATAGTCCCTAGCACACCTTCAGTGAAATGTAAATAGTAAAATGTTTGATTCTTTAGAATCTTCTGAACCATCCAGGACAACTTCAGAAAGTCATTGTAATAAATTACTAGGTAAGAACTAGGTAAGCTCCAATGCACTATCCATTTCTTCCTCAAACAATGCATACAAGAGTTTGTCAGCTATTCAGAAATATTTTTTTTAGAATTCAGCTCTGAAGCTGTCTCAGTCAATACTACAGCTATTTCAGGCACATTTTTTAAGCAACATTTATGTAATCATTGATTCTTTTGATTTTCTACAACCAAGAACCAGCTAAAACATTTTTGCTTACAATACTGTGTATTTATTAGTATCTGTAATACAGTATGTTTTATAGAATTGGTTAATCCAGGGGAAATGTTAGCCTAAGTTGACAATACTGAAAGAAGTCATGAAAAAGAGATCAGGTCCTATAGGATTTCTAAATATTTATTAATGATTGATTGATCCTATGTAGAATACAGTTTAATGGACTTAGATCGTTAATTTATGCTTCGGTTTTCCTGAGGCTCTTCTTGGATACTTCAAAACCTCTGTTAGTGTACATTAAATCATGCTTGCAGAAATTCAGGGTCTGAACTACTTGCTTAGAATTTCCTTCATTTTCTTGCAGTTGTAAAGTCTGAACTGTGAATTGATGAGCATTGTGGGAAATGAGTTCTGTGTTTCCTTTGAAAAGAAATACCACAAAGCATATAATTTACCATCAATTACGATATAGCAAAGATTGTCCAAGAAATTAACCTAAACAATCAAGTCATCCTTTGATATTATTTCAGTAGCTGACTGGCATTGTCACATTTCAGAAAATTGAATTCAGATTTATGAAACATATGTTTAAAAGTTGTACTCTTTCAATAATTATGCTATAACATCCCTATTTTATGCAAAGCTAACTAGATATTGTCATATTAAAATAGCAAATCCAATTCATTGCTTATGAAACACATGTTTAAAAAAATAAAAGGCACACTTTAATTATTTCAAGAGTGTTCAGACTGGCTCACCAGCCTACTGAATATTGCATTTGTTTAAAACTCAATCATGCAAAATGAAGACTCGATTTGAAAAATTTTAATAAAGATAACCAGACTATCATTATATCATTTGAATGCTAATCGGTGCTTTCATTCAGTGGAGGGAGCAGCGATAGTGTCAACTTTGCTGGAGGCTCTTTATTTTGCAATAAAAACATTTACATTCTAATGATTTTATTAAAGCATAGTAGCTGTCAGCATCCCCAGATGACTCCCTGGCAAACTGTATCAGTTATCAACTCATATTGCCTTTATCAAAACCACCCAGTGGTGAGTCTAGGCCTGCCACAATGAGATGTCTATTGCTCAGAGAGCTGGTATTTAATCATTTCTTCTTCAGTATTGTTCTGCTTACAGTGCATAAATAAGTGCTTCAAATAACCCCAGAGTGCTACTGACAATGAAACAAAGTATCAGTCCTATTTATCTTTCCCACATTCTTCAGAAACCTTCTTCTCCACTTTTTTTCCCCCTTTTTTATTATTTTGTTGTTGCAGGCTCTTTTTTATTCACTCTAACCTATCATCATTCAACAGCTCTGAATTTCTTCATGATGAGCAGTAGAACTCACAGATAGAGTCAAGGAAGGTGATATTTTTTGTGCTAGGAATTGATATAATGAATACTGGAAACAAATGGATTAGAAGCGATAGGTGGACTCTGAAGCAATGTTGACCTTAACAGAAAAACCTACGGGGAAGGGAAAAAGCAATCAAGCCCCGAGGTTGCCATTTTATATTGCAAAACGGAAAGAATATTCCTTATGGAGAGAGAGAGAAGGAGAAAAAATGGTGGGGGTGGTAAGCACAAGATTGTAAACCTCTTGGGCAGACCTTGTCAACTTTCTGCTAAGGGATGCTAAATATAAACAGATGCATGCTATACATTGTCGGATTTCTTTTCCTGACCAATCAGTGCTGATCTGAGGACAGCTCTCTTAATGGTGATAAAAGTGTGTCAGTCCCCAACAGGCATACATGTCTGTTTTTTAAAAAAATTCTTTCTCTGGCTTTCATTCACTTTGTTTTTCACCAGTGAAGATTATAGTGCTGAGGAGTCCTTTTTCAGCCGAGCCAACTAAAACCATCTCAATCTCACTGGTAAAATGACTTAATTTGGTAGTAGTGAAAATCTGTCCTTGTATTGTAGCTGAATAACTGCTGGAATAATTTTTAAAACCTTCAGTAGAGATTAGCTGTAGATGTTTTGTTTTGGTCCAACTCACCCAACTTGCTCTGACAGATGGCAGAGTGACAATGTAATAGGTGGGGGCTTTCAAGTTCAGTGTCCTAACATTTGACTTTCTGCTTAAACTGCTGAACGGTTCTGATCCACTGGGATGTTTTCCTTGCAGAAATGTCATCACATCCTTTTGGTTTATGGCAGCTGTCCATCTACCCAGTCATATTATCCATTCTCCACTAAAGTGTTTAGTATCAACATCAAAATGCACCATGCAAATCAATAACATATTGTTGTAATTACATTTCTCGGGCTGGAAAATCAAATACTGTTTTCAGTGTTTGGCTGAAATGGCATAATTATGCAAAGTCTATTGCTCGGCTGGTCTACTGTTAGCGGATCTATTTTAAATCTAGATCCAGATTTTGTTTCTGACTCTGCTTCTGATTGCTCTGCAGCCTTTGGCAAACCATGTTGCCTCCATCTGTAAAAGCAGATGATAATTGATCAAAGGCGCCATCTCTAACTGGTGTGTGTAACCGCAGCCTAAAAGGAGGACAGATTTTGAAAAGACACTTAGAGACAGCAAGGTGAAGAGTCAGCAGTGCTAATGCCTGAATGAGGCATGGATACAACATCCTAGACTTGCTCATGAGTGTGTTTGGGGACACTATCCAGGCTAGGTGTATTTTGTGCTTAAAGGAAGTATGATTTTGGCCTCTGCCTCTGTTCCTTCCAATCTCACTCAATTTGCACATTCTCTTATGAGCTTTTAAGATATAAAGAGGATTTTGAAACTTTGAAATCTTCTTCTGCTCCAAATGTTTTCCTGTTTTAATACTGTTGAGAGTTACCTTATTTTCTTAATCTAGAGAAACACCATCCAGGTCAACAAACATACACCTGCATTCAGTGAAAAGAGAGAGACAATTGCCTCCTTTTGAATGTACTTCACATTTTTCCCATCTGATCTTGGTACAGGGCTCAGTGCTTCAATTTGACCCTGTCCTGCTCACTTTATACTGAAGTGCTGTTGACCTGACCTCTTTGATATGTCAGTGTTGACAAACATGCAGTCTGACAAACAAGGTCCTGATCAGAGTCTTTCAGACACAGCAGCAGTACTTCAAACACCCTTCAAGCTGCTGTTTAGATGACGATCCTACCAGAACACATTTAATTTTTTTATAAGGTGGAGAGTGTACCAACAGTTTAGAAATAAATCCTCAAAAAATGGAATTGAGATTTTATCAAAATGCATTTATTATTGTTTTGCCAAGTGCAGCTTTGAAACGTTATTTCAGCTGTAGCTTAACAAAGTAGCACATTTATCGGTATTGAACATAAGTGGTTTTATAATGTTGGATGAAAGATATTGAGGAGTTGACTAAGGATGCACTACCAAGCTAAACACCATTTTTATACAAATGTCATTCCTTTTATTAATTATCATTTTGCATAAACAGATGTAAAATTTCTGTTTCTTATTTTCAGTACATACATGCATTTCTTTTGACAGAAGAAAAAGCCATATGGCTAAACCAGCTATTTGTTATTTTCATGGGCAGAAGAAACTGCTGATTTCAATTATTTAAAAGAAAAGAATTGAGGAAACTGGATTGCTTAAAGGTGATCTGCAAATTAATTTTACAATGTAGATATTATTTGTTGAGGAATTTTCCTGTATTTAAAAAAAATTAGATTTGTGGAATTATATTTGAAACATACCTGGGACATGCATTTGCTTCACCAATTAAAGTGTGCATAAAATTATCTATGTAGTAACCTTTGTTTTCTAAATATGAAATTTTAACTAAAATTGCTGCAGGTTGTGTTCCAGTAAATTTCTGATTAGAGTACTTTCAAGGAAAATGTAAAATGCGTAAATCTGTTATTATTCAATAAAGCTCAGACAAACAAGGATTGATATAAATTTATGTTAATTATATAGAAAACAGGCCAAGAGAATTCTGAATTTGGCAGAGCATGCAACTCTTCCAATAATAACTTGGACCGTCCAACAGAACTGCATTCTTCTAAAATGGATCATGCTTCATCAGCAAACTACAGACTTCAAAAGATGTGATAGAATCTGAGGTCTTACTGTGAAACACAATAATAGTTTTTCATTTCTTTCTCTGACATGCATTTATGGAAGAGAAAAGCTATGAGGAGTCTTTCACCATTTTTACTTCTATGACAAAATTCCTCCTTTTGTGCAGTGGCTGGAAGGATGGAAGAAATTCCAGAAACTGTATTATCTTTTTAGGGAAAATATACTTAAGAAAACAGTTTTCTCTAAAGAGTAGCAACCTATGGCAGACAACACTGATCTTTCACCTCCCTTCTACTTTCATTAGTATATCACATTGTGATCAGAGAGATCCTGTGGATGGAGAAGAGGGCCTGCAAAACAAAAACCCGTTCCCACTCTACCTAGCACTAACTCAGAGCAAACTACAGGGAGTGGAATCGGGACAGGTGAGCGGTGAGATGAGGTGAGCTCATTTAAGGGATGCCAAAAGTGACTCTCTTAGAAGTACCAAGTAGGATCCAGAACTTTATGAAATACAAAGCCTGTTGTATTTGACAGTATCCACCTCCTTTGCCTGTGACAATTTATTGCTTGCAACACTGAAAGTTTCATAGCCATACAAGCCACTTCTGGATGGGGAAAATGTGGAGGGACAACACCTATCAAGTGAACATCACAAATACCAGAGCCTTTCTGTGTGGTTTCAGAACAAAACATATGAATGATAGCACTGTAATTGTACAATACAAAAAAACTGTAACAATATGAATTCTTTATATCTCTCTTCCCTCATTTAGGAAGTGACCAGAATGGCATTACTGAAGAACATGAATAAGTGGTAGTAATCTTTTCTCTCTATTCTCTTGCTTTCTTTAATTTTGATATTTGCTGCTGCAGATACTGTCTCAACAACAACAAAGGAAAACCTCAAGGGTTTTTATTTTACTTAATGGAAAAGTAGTGTAATTCAAAGCAATAACTTTAGTAATGTTAACACCATCATATGATCTACTGGGATCTTTTTCTCATTTTGACTACTTTTGAACTGTCAAAATTACTTTTAAATTCCACTACAGATAGAAATGTTTCCAGATGTACACAAGAAACACATGTGTGAACCTAGAGAGTTTTGTTTACTTATGAAAAAAATGGGTTGGTGTTAAAATTGGTGTGATAATAAATAAATGGCATTCAACCAAAAGTAAATATATATGTATTCATCTTTGAACATTTTTGAGACTGCTTGGTACCACACTGCAAAAACCACACTACACTGAGATAGCTGTAGAAAAATCAGAAAACTCCTAGTTTCTCAAAATTTGTTTCTATACAAATTATCCATAGATATACATTATCCATATATTAGAAATGAATCAGCAAAATAAAGAACCATGAGTAATAATTTCTGTCTTTTCTGTAGAGAGAAACCAGAGTTGTGTCATACTCAATAATAGGTCTTAACAGGGTTTTCTGTACTTTAGATAAAGAGCTGTGAAAACTATATGTAGTGTTGCTCACCTGAAAAAGCATGAAATCAGCACTTGGTCTCTTTACTTCCCTGTGTAAGTTCTTCTCAGACCTCACTTGTTTTCTGAGTGTCTCTCAATTTCTCTCATTCACAAGAGAATCTCTCTTTCACAGAATCTCTGAAAACCACGTCAACATGAAAACAGGTTATAGTTTCTCTGAGAAATGGATTACTAGAGCCAGCTTACTGTTTGAGCAGATTTTTAGCAAAGCATTGAGATTCATTAAAGTGAAATAATTGATGGAAATATGTCAATTCCACAGCTTTTACATAGAAAATAAAAAAATATAATTTTTTGTCTCTTGATGTTCAATGAGATAAAGTGAACACTTTTTAAAGTTTTTTGCTCTATTTCATGGAAATAGATTTTTGCATTTATTTTAATAATATAAAATGTATATACTGATATTTATCTCTGTATGTTTTATATTCACATTTATTCTATATATTTAATATTCAAATGAAAAAGAAAATTTATCAGAGGGAATATTCAAATGTTCCAAATTATACTTTTGAGATAGTTTTAATTATGCAAAATTTTTTGTAACATCACATTTTTGTTTCATTTGGAATGAAGTCCGTCAAAATGTTGCAAATAAATTAAATCCTAAAATAATGTAAAATCTGTAAAAAAAGGGCTTTTACTTTTGTACATCCAGGTAAATGTCATCTCAGGTAAAATCTTACCCCAGTCTATTCATTCAAAGTGGTCTTGCTGAAATGAAGTAGCTATGGAGAATGAATAAAAATTTTTCTGTCCCCAAGTCCCTCCCCTTTTCTAGATGGAATTATTTTCATTAGCTGTACAACAGACTGCCTTTTAGATCAGAAAACCATGCCTTACAAAGAGTGGAATGGAATAGTGGCTGCAATGGCGGTGATACTCATTACCTTTGTCCTCATTTGGGACACACAGAACAAGCAATGGCACAGTTTGGGACACACAGAACAAGCAATAGCAATGTTCCCTTTCCTGAGATTCTGCCCATGACTGCACAAGAATTCCCCTGATAAGTAAAGAAGAGGACATGACAACAAGGACTAGTGCCATGACTAAGCACTTTCTGAAGCAAAATTTCCCCCTGTGAGGATGGACGCTGTTGAGCAAGGAGAGGATAACACGGTGTAAATAGCGCAAGAAACAATGCCATGTCTGAGTGGAGTAACTATGTAAAAAGCTATAAGAAGATTTCAGTAACATTCAGTAAATGAAGGGATAAATTAAACTGCTGACAAATTAAGGATTTTTTTCTTTCCTTGCTCTCTGGGAATCTACATATGAAAAGATCTGGGGGATTTTACACAGGGATTTATCTCAAAAATGTTATTTTTAGGTAATTATCAAAAGATCTTGTTTCACTTAAAACTTAATAATATTTTTAGCTTAGTTTCATATGGAGTTAATGAGATTATATATATATATATTATTTAGGTAACTTTTGGAACATTATACTAGGCAATTTTTTTTCTAATGTTCTTCTAATGTTCCTAGAGGAACAATAAACCCTTGAGAAACTGGTTTAAAATATGTTTAAAATTTTTATCAAATAAAAATGAATGGTATTTTTATGGCAATTCATTTCTAAAAAAAAAGTCCTGAAGATTTTTGAACAAATTTAAAAATATATCCAGAAAGTTAGTGGTTTGAATCACATCCATCTTTTTCTGCTCATCCTGAGTTTTCATGAGCTTTTAGCATGATCAGATATACCTTAGGAAGGCATAGCATCACACTCTAAACTCATATAATCTAAATGCTGCTCTTCCACTTGAACTAATGATGTACATGACTCTAGCAAACAAAGAATATTCATTTGCAATAAATCAAAAAGCACTGCACTTTATATAATTGCACATAAAATATTTTAAGAGAAGCTATTAAGGTTGCAAAGTCAAGCATTCAAAAATTTGAAAACTCCAGAATTAAAATAGCTCATGCAACCTTAATTTATTCTGTCAGTGTATGCATTATTATAAAGATATCAATAATATGATCACATTCCTTGCTCTTTTTTTCTTTTTTTTTCCTATGGGAACTTTGCATCATAAAATGGACAATATTTTCTTACAAATAACTGTTCACTGTACTCTTTTCCATCATCATTTAGTTTGTGGTCTCTGGGACATATGCATTTATTCAAGCCTCTTCTGAAGGTGCAATTATTAATATAAAACCCCTTAATGAGTTATCTGTAGTGCTGATCATTCACTTACACTTAACAAATACAGGAATTTATGCCCCTGCAAAAACCAACCGGGTTGGAATGATGTTCATGTCAATGGTACTTCCAAAATAGATTCTGAATTTGAGAGGCCTGTTGTCTGAACAACTTTTTTTTTTTCCAAAGACACTTTAATTAGATAGCATTTTGTGGGTGGAAAGATTATTTTTATTTGCTGCACTTGTAGCTGTGAATTCTCATTACTTATGAAACAAGCTCTTGGGCCTCTAATCATCCAGCCAAGAACTGGAAGAATGAACAAATAGCGATCTCATGAAAAAATCTTTTCTTGCCCAGGAAAACAGAGAACCTCAACAGAATAGTCACAGTTTCTGAAGTCAGAGTTTGAATCCTGACAGTGTCAGTCTGTGTGATTCAATGGAGTTTTATGTTAATCAGTTTACCCTGAAGGTAATACCCACATATGCTCAGCTGTGTAGCCCTTCAGTATATTACATTTAGCTGAGTGCAAGGAGAGCTGCAGCACTTAGGTCACATGTAGACACCTACATTTATCTGTCTTAATCTGAAAATTGAAATCCACTCCAGTTTTCTTGCACAGTCCTAACCACGAGATTGTTCAGGTTCTTTTTACCTTTAACTTCCCTTCCTTCACTTTCTCTACATATCTTCCCAATTCTACAATAAAAGATGCTTTTCTGTCCCTAAGGTAGATTTCTGAACATCATGTTACAGAATCACAGAGTCACAGAATGAACTATGTTGGAACAGACCATTAAGATCATCTAGTCCAGCCTATAACTTAACCTTCCCATCAACTAAACCACATTTTGTCTTTGTCTTTCTGAGATTTTCTGCAAATGCCTCTGGGATCCTTCTCCAACCTTCTGTTGAGTCATTCATGCTTCTCTCTTATTTCTCATAATTTTCAATTAATAACATTTCCCTGTTCTTTTCACTAAAAGGACTCTTCCACGCACTTGAATCAATCAGTTGTCCCCTCCCTCATGTCACCCTGTCAGCCCTTGTGTTCTAACTGCCCACCACTACTTTTCTTCAGAAAACAGTCCAAAGACAGACATAGTCAAAACTCTCCCAGACTATATCCTTCTTGTAGTGACAATTAGAAACAAAAGGTTTCTGGGCTTTATGTCTTCTCATTATTCAAGGATGAGCTAATCGGGAAGCAGGCTAAACTCTATGCTAGAAGGCTTTGCAAATGGCAAACCTGACCCAGTTGGCAGCAGCCTAAAGCTACAATTTCAGGAAAAGTCCTACTCATCCATTGGCATAGATGAGCTTGTCCAGATTACCATGCAATGTGTGTAAAGATAAATCTTTACTCTGGTGATTTTCAAGGAAGATTTTCAAAAGGAAACAAATGCCATGCACTGTTTTCCTGCCATTGTCCTTGCCCAAGTCTTATAGGATATACATTTGTACATTTGTTTGTCTAAAACACATTCAAATTTTAGAATATTCCTGGAATAGGATAACTGTTATGGCTGAAATTTTGCAAAGAAATTCAACTTTACTTATCTCATTAGGGAAAGATATTTCATTCCTGATAACACAATTAAGTCATTCTATGCTTTTTTAATAGGTGTCCAGTAATTTTTCGTAATATACAGTACTATCCACTCCACTCATAATTACTGAACTTCAGTATGTATTCTTGGCTTACAGGTAAATGAAAGGTAATTAAAATTGTCATCACTCTTCCATTCCCTGCTAAACGTCTGATCCTATATCTTCTAAAATAATTTACTCTGAGGGCTTTAGCACATGGTCTTACATGTTCAAAAATCTTCCATCCAGAGGACAATGAAAACAGGGATGTGTGCTGAACTCTGATCTCTCTCTCTGATTTAGAGCCATAAACCCAGAGGCATTAAAAGCAAGTTAATACTTGTTGGAAAAAAAATTGCAAATGTGTTTAAAAGGTAATTAGTGAATAATTCCTTTAGTTACTTTGCTCTCTTCCTTTCTCATTGAACTTGACCCTGTTGTCTATAGGAAGCATTATAAATTTTGAAAGTCTCTCATGAATTGGACGTTTTAATGAACTACTCACAGCAGTCACCTGTCAGTGGCCAGTTTATTGGAGAGAGTGGGTGAAAATTTATCTCTCTGCACAATATGTAACACTACTTTTCACAGGGACCTGGGCTAATTTAACTCTGCTGTTTTCTGAATTAACAAGGCTTGTCTTCAAACCTTTCGACACAGGAGCATTCTGTTCTGTTATTATTTTAGTGCTCGCCTTCCCACCCTCCCTCAGGACGTGCATTATTTAATCCATCTGGAGCCTTAGTAACCAAGTTCCCCTGCTCTCCCTGACCCCAGTGATTTATGTTTCATATTTCATGCTGTGGTTGGTCTTCTACCACTTATATTCCCCCTCCTTATCCTAGTCAATCTTTTTTTTTATTTTCCCTCTACCCCCCCCCCCCCACCCCTTTCTTTTTTCCTTTTCTTTTTTTTTTTAGGAGGAAGGATAAATATTTGACAAGTGGACTGTTTGTCATGCAAGCCCTAACACAGTTACAGTTAGGGAGGGGAATAATTCAATCTGCCAAGAGTTAAATGCTGATAGATCATTGGGTGTTGCTAGGCCAGGGGTTGTGCCACTCATAATTTTTCCCACTGATACAACTATTTTATGGAATATGACATACATCTTTAGGTGTTAAATCATCCCTAGAATAATTTGTCTGTCAGGAATCAAAGTGAAAGGAAATAAAATCACCAGAGCACAGAGTTGTATTGCTAAATCTCATATTCCACAGAGGCTCATGCTTGCACTTTAGTGTGTGGTTGTATCTGTGTCTTTAAATAAAAACAACACGCAGAGAGAGGGAAGAAAATCACGAAGGAAGGTGGGGTGGCATTTGCATTGTGAATGCTGGATTCACAATCAGTCTTCCTTTGCTCTGTACCTTCCTTACTCCCTGTTCCTCATATCCCTCTTATCAGATTTCATGTTTAATGCCCAGCCTGAACTCCCCGTCCTACACCCACAAATCTGACTGAACACAATAGCACTGATAAAACGGAAGCAAATTTCTTCTATTAGTGACTGACAGCAATTTGAACAAAATGAAGTTGTACCATGATATCGTTATATATACAAGGTGCAAATAACCTAGTTTGAATAATCACAGCCTCTGTCCTTTTAAATGATTTTTCTCCCCCATTTAGAGGGAGGCCTTTGATGTGATAATATTAATTCCCTCTGTGCTTGGAGGAAGGAAAAAAAAACCTAGGAGAAGCGGAAATTAAATGAGTAATGCAATGTCAGTCAATCTTTTAAACCAGGGCCTTATTAACAGCTAATCATTTTGTCATTTTGTCGCTCAAAGTAATGAATTTGATAGGAGGAGAAGGGAATGTTTTATGTTTATTTTTATTAGTTTTAAACAGAAACAGTTGTGGAAATATTATATTATCAAGACTTGCAGCATTTAAGTGGTTTCTGTTCAGCATATCGCTATTTTTCTTCTCTGCCAGTATCTGATTGCCATAATTTTGAATAATCTGCTTGTCTTTCAAAAAAAAATTGAAAAGGATATTCATCTCAGGCATAGCACAGGGTTCCATCATTGGAGATGCATTAGGCTTTTGTTAGGTATTTCTTTACATCCTATTTATTCCGAAGTATCTAAGTAATTAATCGCTAGAAGGAGAGTTATGCAGCTGAAAGGAACAGTATATGTTTCTCAGCTGCCAGCATCTGAAGACCAGAAAAATTACAGGGAAAAGACCATGAATAACTTTCTGTTTCCAGAAGTGTAATGCATGGTTTTGTTTTATTTTAAAATTCTGTAGGCTACCGCTACACATTAAACACAGACTAGTAGAATGCATTAAATATTTGTTGCTGGGAATGGATTCTCTGCTTGGCGTCCCTGTAGCATTCTCCTTTGAAATGGCAGGGGTGACCTCTGAATTGGGACTCCAGAGGACTCTCAAATTAAGTACTTTGAATGTGGTGCCATTATAAGGCTTGATCTAATGTTGATGGTAGTTTTCCATCAGCAAAAACTGCAATACTATGCACAAAAAGTATACAAGTATCCACAGCCTCCTACAGGGTTGCAAATTTTGGGTTGCCTCAATGTTGTCCTTCATATGCTTCCATTACAAGTATGTATTTATTTATTTTATATTTTCTTACTATTTACTAGCTTATTTCACACATTTTAATGGCTGAAGAATGGATCTTGACTCTAGAGATGTACAGAAAAAAATAGTCCCTTATCTCCAGCTCAAGGCCAACCTTCATTTACTGTGAGTTAAGTTAGCAAGCAAATCAATACCTGGTAGCCTAGTGATACATCTGGTGATTTACTTACTCATTGACTGGAAAGCAATTGAATGGGTTAGACTACATGTGAAAATACATCTGTAATATTAGCATAGGTTCCATTTGGGTTTTTTCTTTTTTTCAAACATGAATGTTTGGAAATTGTCTCCACCATGACGGAAACATTTACTGTATAGGGAGACGCATGTGAACGTGGATAAAGCAAACACCCCTTAAAGCCTAAGCAGGAAATGCTGCTCTAGTCAAATTATAAGAAGGTAGCTGTAAACAAATCCAACTTCCAGACAGGTTAAAAAGTGAGGGAATGCACCATCTTTTGAAATTCACCAACGACAGGAAAAAAAGATGTCCTACTAGCCACAAATTCAAGTTACAGAAATAAAGTAGAAACAAAGTGATTTTTGCAAAACACTCAACCCAAGTTTATGGCTGGCTCCTGCTTGAGTCTTTGAGTCTTTGTTTGTTCTCTGCTCTAAGAATTCAGACATATCCATGAGTTTAATTAATAGATATATAATAACTGTAATAGTCAATATACCCAACCAACCTGTGGTAAATATAAGATGAAACATATTAGCTAAAAATTTGTTGAGAGAAACCCACATGAAATTGTTAGATTTTTTTCACATTTTTGGTGGTCTAGGAATACACACGGGGATTCCAAATGTCAGCTGTCGTACATAAGTTTGGCAAAGCTGTGTAATGAACCTTTGTGCTCAAGTCCAAACATGGCACAGTATTTGAGTCCAAGGCATGGCACAGCTCTCTGAAAGTCTTGTTGTCTTGTTTCAGAGATGTAGAAAACAGGAAGAGGAATATGAAGTACTCCTATCAGTGTAGGGATTTTAAATATATTTAGTGAATGTAATCCATTCTCATATGGCAATGACTCTGCTGTTTTTCAGTGAAAGTATTACTCAGGAGTCTGTGCTAAATGATGAGTCTTCCTTTTCATTATCTTTACATATCTAAGTATCCTTTGTGCTATAGAAGAAATGTCCTTGTGGGAACTGATTGCTGCTATTAGTTTGTTGATTCAGTTGATTGCTGCTTTAGGCTGTTCATTTAGTCTCTGCTCTCCTCAGAGAAGCTTGTCCAGAGAGTCTCATAAAGCAGTTTCTCTTCAGAAGAGAAAAACCTTCAAAGCATTACCAGAGATACTATTTCTTTTCTGGTTGTATGGAGCAAAGACATCAAAGAAATAGCTGGATCCATAAACTACAGCATATTCAGAAAATACATAAACTTTGCAAATTTCTCTATAATTAGTTGGAAATTGAATTTTCGTATTGAAGAGAGAAAGAGCAGTTTCAGAATCACAGAAAAATTTAGATTGCAAAGGACCTCTGGATGTTGTCTAAGGGTCAACATGGATCAGATGACTCAGGGCTGTGTCCAGCCAAATTCCCTAAATGGAGGCTCCACAGTCTCATCAGTAACTCACCGGTCCAACCCTTAAGACTGAATTCACATTTTCAGCAGCTGAAACCAAACAATAAATTGATAATGATTTTTTTTTCATTAATTAACTTTTTCTAAAGATTTTTTTTTTTTTAATCTAAAAGTATTTTCAGACCCAAGTGTTTCTGATAGACTTGATCTACATTTGAATATTTGTACTTCAATTTTATGGAACAATCAGAAGAGCCCACTTCTTCACTGATTTTAAATACTTCTAGTGAAAAGAAATTTCGGCTATCCTTCTGTCATAAGAGAATTGCAAAGTTACCACCTGACTGTGAAAAGGCATATGAAATATCATTGTTGAAATTCAACTTGGGATACAGATACTTGAAGTATGAAATGTTTCTCAGCTAAAGCAGTCCATATTTTTGTCTTGAATATTGTCTTACCATATACACATTCTCCATTTGCTATTAAGAAATCAAACATCATAATACATATTAAAAATTGTGTATTTGATGCAAATATTCAATATATTCTTATGAAATAAGCCAGCTTACTACACATATACAAACTCTGTCTCTGCAAATAAGGACACATCATTAAAAATGCTATTACAAATAAAATGTGAAATGTGAGGGATTGTGAAGTATAAAATTCTGTGCTAATTTACACATTTCTTTGTTCTTCACAATAAAGTGGGGTTTTTTTATTTTTTCCAAAATGTTGTGTCTCAGAACACAGATTCTTAGGCTCCCAGGTTCTTATTCTTGCCCACATCACTTTGTCATATTTAAAGATGGCTAAACTCATCACTGGTAGAAATTTGGCTTAAAAATTTTCTAGTCAGAAGGCAAAAATCTAAAAAACTGAGGACAGCAACTGGAACACATTTATTTGTATATTTATAATTGCAAATTTCTATAATTAATAACAAAAGCCATGCTGCAGAAAGGAAACTGGGGATCCTGGCTGACCAAAAGTTGAACATGAGTCAACAGTGTGTTCTGGGGTGGGTCACCAGCTAGTCAAGGGAGGGGATTGTCCTGCTCCAGTTTTGCACTAGTGCAGCCTCTCCTCAAGTGCTGGGGGCAGTTTTGGGCACCACAATATAAGAAAGATATTATTGTTGAACTATTAGACTTATTAAACTATTTGAGAGTATCCAAAGGAGGGCTATGAAGATGGTAAGGGGGAAGCTGTATGAGGAGTAGCTGAGATCATTTGGTCTGTGCTGCCTGGAGGAGACTGAGGAGAAACCTCATTGCAGTTATAACTTCCCTGTGAGGGAAAGAGGAGCAGCAGGCACTGATCTCTTCTCGGTGACAGGACCAGGGACAGGACCTGAGGGAATGGCCTGAAGTTAGGCCTGGGGAGGTTTAGATTGGATATCAGGAAAAGTTCTTCCCTCAGGGGGTGGTTGGGCACTAGAAGAGGCTCCTCAGGGTCAGAGCACCAACCTGACAGAGTTCAACACGTGTTTGGACAGTGCTCTTGGGCACATGGTTTGACTCTTGGGTCAGGAGTTGGACGCGATGATCCTTGTGGGTCCTTTTCAACTCAGCTGATTCTTTGATTCTGTGATTTGTGCAAACATTCACATACTTTCACTATAGTACCTCATAATTTTATATTTTTAAGCTATTTCTGGTCTATATTTGTATACAGTTTTACTTCTTTTTGATTCTTTAAGATTTTCCATCTGAAAGACAGGAAGGAGCACCTTTTACAGAATATAACATATATTAATGATACACATTTTTGATAAAATTCTTGTAATTTTCTCTGTGTGTATCAATCCCAATATGGTTTTCAATATTAATATTCATTTAGATATAAAGAGTGAGGTGTATGTGTAGAGAATGAAACCTGTGAGTAATGATATACATGTATGGGAACACTAGAGGAGCAAAACTTCTCAGAGCATGTGCAGGTATAAAAGCTGATATAGTTAATATTGAAATGTATTTTTTTAATATGAAAATACACCATTATTTTTACTAATTTATTGTAGAATTATGACCTGAATAACTTGTACTAAAGCCAGACACAAGTAAATATATTTGGCAGACACAATTGAAAAAAAACCATTGTGGACAACTAGGACTGTAATGTAGGATATAAAATTCATCTCACCTCCTGAACCACTGGATCAATAATGTGTGAAACAAAATATCTCCCAAACTTCTAGTCCAAGAATTTTTAAAATAGGAGCCTAAATTTAGATCCTTAAAGTCCACCCCTAAATACACAAATACATGACCTGTTTTATTAAAAAAAAATGAGCTCACAAAACCTTAAATCTCAACAAGTGGTTTCTGGAACTCTGTAGTTCTGAAAATCAGGCAGTTTCTTTATATGACTGAATATTGGTTTTAGAAACTTAAATTCAGGTATTGAAAATCTTAGTCATTGATCCAAGTTTGTTTCTCATGGAAATCAGTATGAGTTTTGTCTCTGTTTTAAATGCAAGTAGGAGTATATACTTTCCTAAAATATAAATTTATTCACAGCAGCATAATATATAGACAGCCTGTGCAAATTTCAAGTCATGCTATTGTCTTGTGGGTATGTGACTGAAATACAGAGGCTGATAAATCATGAAACCAATTGGGCTTCCTCCTGATGACTGGACACACTTTAAATGCCCAAAAGATAAAATATAGACTACCTTGTAATTTTTTTCCTAATACTCTGAATAAATAATATTACATGGAAAGTCATAGAATTCCCCAATATAATAGAGAATAATATTTCAAAATCCGTATTCCCTGCATATACGTTGTTTAATCATTCTGATCATCATCATGGATGACTTTCTGTACCGTTATGAGAAGGAGAATATTTTTTCCCATACTTCAGAAAATACTAACACTTTCAAGGCACGGAGTTTAATAAAATTTGCCATGCAAAATGTCCCCACACTGTTTCCAACAAAATCAGACCCAAAAGATGCTAATTTAGGAAAGAAAAGATCTGAGGAATCATAATGGCTACACATATAAGTTGTTTAAAAAAAACCTCCATTATTTTGAGAAATATATTTATTCTATAGAGTAGTATTTCATATATTATATTGTTTTTTCTTTATACTGTAAAAAATATCATTAAATGAGGAGTGAGAAGTAAAAACAAGCTAGAGTTATTTTATATATCTCCAGGTATACCTTCTGCATGCCCAGACCTTTAGCTGTACTACTCTCTGGCAGACATGAGGGAGGGACTCGTTCCTATCTTAATCAAATGTTTCTGAGACTTTCAGAGTCAGAATGCAACTTTCTCCTTGAGAATTGTTACTGGAAACACAGGTGCTTAAAATTCTCTTTTGTGCCTCTGTCATGCTCAAGAGACTCAGCTTTGTAGTTTGAGCAGTTTCAGTAAGAATTGTATTTTTTGTGCCCTGAAAGGTTGATATGATGATACATTATTTGGACCTTATTACTTATTCTTTTAATAAAACTGTTGCATCCTTCAAAACAAAAGCAAAATCCAATGACCCTGAGAGGCTAATTAAAAAAAAAAATCCATGCTTTTTTTTTTCAATAAACAGAATGCATGCAAGTAATTTTTGTAAACAAAATTATGTCATGTTCCAAAAATTAGTGCTAAAAAAGACACATAGTGTTCCAGTAATGTAATATTATGTGGTACCTATGAAAGATTTCAACTGGTCTCTGAAAACAATACATATGAGTATATATATATATATTTTTTTTTTTTTTTTAAATTGAAGAGGTATGGACTTTTGTTTATGACATTTAGAATATTTAAATGAATTCAGGGAAAAAAATTGTGACTTCTGTGGTTCAAAATTTAAATATCTGCCAGTCTGGTATCAACATTGTTTTATTGCCACTATGTATGATTTTGGTTTGGATGTATCTAAGTAGAATCTGTCTTTTATTGTTGCTGTCTATTTTATTAGAGCATGTAATTGAGTAGAATTTCACCTTAGATCACTGTTCTAATGAGAAAATAATGCAGTGTCTTATACATTTAATTAAACAAGCAATAGCCACATACATCTTTGTTCTACATTTTATTGACAAGTAGAATTATGTTGCATGGATCATTTTCTGGAGCATTTCTGACATAAAAATGCAGCATCCTCTAACAAGTTCATCAAGACCTCAGGTAAGAGCCTATCTCTCCTTAACAGCAAAATTAGGATTTGATCTTTTCTTCAGTCTGTGATAGACCAGAAGAGAAATGATTTTACAGAGCGAGAATTGCAGAGACAAACAGAGAAGTGCACAAGGCTTATGTGCTGACCACTAGGCAGATTCTTAGTCACTTCCTCACTGGCAGTAAAGGAATTCTGAAGCAGTCACTTGCCAATGAGCAAAATGAAGAGGAGTCAGACTACCCACTTTAGAAGTGGATGATATTTTGTTTTTGTTTCTATATTTAGTACTGTTCCAAAGGGCTGTGTCTGTGCTTGTAAATAAAATGATTGGGTGTCTGTCCTCTGATCCTCAGGAGCATGTGACACAGAACGGCTCATATCCATATGGTTGAAGTCTCATAATCTTAAAAAAGCAAAGTAGTATCATCCATATTGACTCTTGGTAACATTTTCTGAATTATTCAGTCCTCTGAAGCGTGCCTGAGTGCTGTCTGGAAAGGATTCAAGTCCAACAAAGGCTTAATGGTTTGATAGCACAACAGCATCTAATCTGAATTTATTGCATTCATCAATACACACAGCTCACAACTTGCAAACAGATTCACACAGGAAAAGCCTTACATGTTAAATAAATTCAGAAACTTTTTGAGGACTATACTGTATGTGCTACGTATGGGGAAGTGAATATAGGTGTGAATGACAATCTGTATGTTCTTTTCTGTGCAGTGCATACGCATGCAGTGACAAGCAAAGTGAATATTGTTCTGTGTGTTGAGCAGTTGTGATGCATAGTTTCAAACTTACTGTTTTTAGTCTTGCTCCACAGTTCTTTTATTTATTAGTTGATAGCTAACTGCTTTTCAACCAGCTGTGAATACTTATTGATCTAGGTTCAATTCCAAGAATCAAACTGATCAAAAAATTTCAAAAATCCATTCGATTGACTAGATAGAAGCTTGATCAGTTTGAAATGTAGCACTGTGATTATTTTTTTCATTTTAAATAACTATTTTTTATTTAAAACATTTGTACACGGAGAAAAATTTCATTGTAATGAATACAAGAAGACTTCACAAAAACTTTCCTAGAAGTCTTCTTTCCTTGTAAAAGAGACTGTGACACACAGAGGTGCCAGAGGTGCTTATGGTACTCTCTGTGACATAATGAATGAGGCAAGAAGACGGGTTCTTCCAGCAAATTTGGATGTATTTATAGCCTAACATAAGAGCCCTCATTATTTTTCTTGATATGATAGTTAAGTCATAATACAGTCCATTTCAAATGTGATCTTCCAGAAACTGTTTTAATTCTGTGCATCTTTATATCCTGAGCTTTGGATTAAACTTTTCTGTCATAACAAATTGCTTGTGCCACCATCTCCTTGTAGACATTTAATCCAGCAATTCTTATTAGGCATCTTGAAGGGCAAGGAATCTTGTGTTCACACAGAGTGCAAATTCTTTCTTTATCAATCACTCCTCCAAGCTTTTTGGGATTGCTTTGGCTAGGAGATGACCCAAATGGACAACACTTGAAGATTCTACTAACTGTTCTTTCTCTGACTATGGCGAAGACTTATAGTCTGCTTTGCAAAGAAGTAGGAGCTTCAAAGACTAAACCAACACATACTAGAGCTACAAAGGTGTCCTGGGGTGACTGTATGCTCCAGTATGCCCATTGTCTAAGTCCTTTAAAAATATCAACCCTCCAACTTAGTCTCAATGAACTCACCAACACTTTTGATGTACTTTCAGTACAGTTTGCCAGAGTAAAGAGATATCTCTTCACTACAGTGATACAAGGAATTTAAAGAAACATGCTGTATAAACCAATGTGTGTAACAGGCAATGAGATGTAATCTGATAAATCATCTACTCTGGGAGAGCTCTTCAGCCTCACTTGTAAGGTGGCAATTTGTACAGCACTGTATACTACTGATTAACTGTTCTTGTCTCACTTTATTGTTACCAATATGTTCCCATATAGTGCTAATGCTGACTCCTCTGGAGCTCACTTAAATCCTGAGGGACAGGGAAAGGCCTACTCCACTTTGCTCTTTTTCAAGCAACATTGAGAGACATTTGGGTGTGTATTGAAGACATTTTTTATCTCAAGTGTTATTTAAACTACAAACAACTGATTTCCATCACTCTGATACAGAGTGATATTTAAACTACAAACAACTGATTTCCATTTGTTCCTATTGTTCTCTTCATAATTTTCATAGAATCATAGAATATCCAGAGTTGGAAGGTGGCCACTAGGATCATCAAAGTCCAAATCCTCCAAAGAGTTACACCGGGAATAATGTATAATTTGAGTAAAACTGTCCAAATTCCTGGATAAATAACCAGCACTTAGAAAAATTCCCACCTCCAAACTGAACTTTCATGTAGCTGTAGATTTCACGCTGGATGTTTTAACCATATTTTCCTTTGGACAGTATACATGACCTTTGGGTTTAATAAACACACTTGAAGAGACACCTGAAAGTTAAATGCTGAGATACTGATGACCCATTGCCTCCTTCTGCCAGTCCTCACTTATGTCTCTGCCAATTAAGTCTATAGTATCTCAGGCTAAAATGTATTTTGCAATTTGAATAGTGTTCACTTATTCACTTATTGTCACACTCCTCAAGTGAAATTACCTAGTGAATTCCTAGTGGACTTCACAGAATCTTCTAAGCTCAAACATGCCTGTCTTTTTATCTCTTTTTACCTGTTCCCATGTGTTTTCATTGGAAAACAAAACAAAACTGAACTACTTTATTTTATTAATTTCGATGGTTTATGTCTGCCTTAACTTCTTTGTAGTAGTGTTGTCAAATAAAACTGGATTACTAGATTTTATAAAATTATCCTAAAAGTTCAGGGGAACAACTGTAACCTTGCTGGAAAGAGCAATGTGCATTGAAGCACCCAGGAATACCTGAGGTATAATGCCATGAGCCATTATCTTTGGCAGCATAGCTGAGTGAAGAAATTCCGTCTCTCTGTCCCCATTCCCAGCTGATCATTCCTATCCCTGGAGCTTCTGAACCTAGAATATTTGATTTTCCTTGGTTTACAGCACAGGAGCTGGAGATAACACGTCTAGACGGGGAAGGGGAGAGAATGAATAATTACAACAAAGTAAAAGCAAAATTAATTTACAAATCTACAAAGTTAGACATTATTTCTGTGCACATGATACACTAAGTGCTCCACAAGATGGGATTTAAAGCATAACAAAGGTTTCTAGTCAGTTATGCTACAGGCACCTGTAACTCTTTCTGTGTGCAGATTGATCTAGGCTACAGATGGGAGTGATGAGAGAAACACACTGGAATGAAATTTGAATGAATGACCTGGTCACTTGATTGGCTGGAGATACCTGTTTCTTCTTTTTTTTTAAATTTTATTTCATTATTTTCTGATGCTAAGGGTCAGAACTCCGTGTTTCTTTGCTTTAATAAAAGTGGGGTATATGACGTCCCTGATTTACTGATTAGCCTTAATGATCAGCTCTTGTGAGAATATCTGTGCGTGCACATGCGTCCTCTGTGTCACAGCACTTCATTAACTTCTGACTTCATTGGAGGCTGGGTTAAAAAGTATGATGTGCTACAAATGGTGCATCTCTATTCAAATGTGTGACCTTCATTCTTTATGATTTATTAGTGCAATATGGTATAGAGCAATATCACCTAAACATAGCATATTTGTCGTATTTCACGTCTTTCCACTATCTTTTATGATGAACATAAAAAAAAAGAATGCACATCTTTTATATAAAGTCTCTGATACAAAGGCATGAGATTTCAAATAACACTGTACAATTTCAGTGGATTTTGATATGCTAGAACAATTTCTTCTCCCCAAATATCATTGCATCATAGCTATTTTGCCCTCACACTTTCTTAGCAGTAAATTTCTACTTGAAGTATTTTGAATCTTAAATACTGCCTTGGTTGTTTTTTAATTGTTCTTCCAATGATTAATATAAGGAGTAGTTTCCACTCCACTGTGATAATGTAAAAATACAATGTTTTATCAAATGACATTTGTCCTAATGCTAATTAACTAAAAGTCCTCAAAAGACTAGCATGGCTTTTCATTAATGGAGAAAGTTCACCTCTTTTTATATACACCATTAACAATACATTGGTACAATTAAAACTCTTCATTATGAAAAAAATGCAAAAAAATCCACTATTTTAAAGTCAATCAAACAAAGTATATGGAAAAATTTAAAGTAACTTCCTAATAAATTTCAGTCGACTTAAGACTAGTAATGACTTCAGTACCTCTCTTTACCTTAAGACACTGTTCTAATAATTATATATTTTTTTAATTATAGGATTTCTGATATATTTCATGCTTAGTGTTTGACATTTCAGGGTTGTATTTCATGTAAACTACCAACATTCCAAAAAAATATTTTCTGTTCTTCGGATGAGAGGTTCCACCTTACAGTGGACATATCTTAATTACTAATTGCTGTTGAGACCTTTACATGCTAAGCCACAGACCTATCAGGCTTCACCCTGACTTTTTCTATATTTATAAATAATGTTTGGCGTATTTCTGACATCAGTTTCTCATTTGCAGCATAAACTAATAACGTAAGATGGAATGGAAAGACACAGAGATAATCCTCACTGACCCTTGGGGTCACTCTCTGCTTTGCTATAAAGATGAAAAGAAATGAGCTGCAGCTCAGCCTTTTAAATTAACAGCAAAAGATATCAAATCCTTAAACCATTTAACAACTTAATTTGACTTGGTTTTGTTTTTCTTTTATTTCTTGTGAGAGAAGGAAATGGGAAAGCCTGATTAGAGCAGGGTTCCAATTCTACCAGTCTTTGAACTAACGTTTGGAAGAGTGAGCTCACTTAATATTTAAATCATTTTACCACATATTCAGCCAGTTTACATATACTGCAATGTGTCAATAGAATCATTCTCTAATAAATGTGATGCATGCTAAAGTTTAGCTCTACATAGGAAGTTGTTTTAGAACAGTGATAATATTAGTATTGCTAATGACTTCCATCTTTTAGATTCCTCTGCTTTTCCTATGGCCTCTTAAATGCAACTAATGAAACATCCAGCAATTCAACCATAGGAAACTGGTATTTTATTGAAAGATACTTTTCAATCTATTCAATTTTTTCAGCCTTTTCACTGAGTCTTGGTTATGGTTTAAGTAGCTAAAAATGTACTTCTTTCTTCTCCGATCAGATATTCTTATTATTGTTGCTGTGGGATACTACTACGATGATGATAATTGAAATTTCTCTATTTCTTCAATTTTAGTATGCAGTGAAAACGTATTTTTGGATCCAGCCTAATCATTATTACTACACAGCATTAGATTATTATGTCACCAGTTTAGGATTCCTTTTGACTTCATTATAAAACCTGACAGGAAAATAAGATGGATTACATGGCTACCAGCTGAGCAAAAGTTTAAATTACTTTTTTGCATCCTAGGGAATAAAGCTTCCTCCTGTCCCAAATTAAAAAAAAAAAAAAGGAAAAAAGAAAAACAGGCACACTAACATCTGATGTAACAAAAATATGAATAGCAGTGATAAAACCAGTTTAAATAAATTCTACTTTGCATCTAGCAAGAGATGGCACAGTGGTGTGAGTTTCTAGCATGAAAAAAGTCAGGTTTGAATATTGATCTTTTGAAGCTCCATTAGCTATATGTTGAGCATTGCTGACATCACAGATTGATGTCTCTTTAAACTGTGTCTCAGATTTAATCACTTGGGGAAACCAGCTATTGACTTTGGATGTTTGTGCTGTTCAGCCACTGGAGAATGCTCTCTTACTGTCTCTCTCTCCCTTTGTCCGTCTGTTTTTCTGCGTATCTCTTGAAGGCATGCACATGCACACACACACATGCTTGTCCCTTTGTGTTAGGGAATATTGTCATTATTTTTTGTGTAACTATAGCTTGCCAAAGTTATACTTGTACTTCCTTATTACATCTGTACATTACAATGTGTAGGTCATGATATTCACACTGAGGGAAAGCACTTCTTACTGGTTTAGGGTATTGAGATGGTATCCAGGAAAGTCTGAAGGGATGAGCATCCTCTAGTCTGTGGAGACCTTCATTTCACCTTGTAAAGTGAAGCAACCACAATAGCCTCCAGAAAAGTGCTACAGGAATCAATAAAGACAAAGAAACCAAAGCCCTTCTGAGGTGCTGGTGGTAGTGATGTGCGTCTGCATGTGTGTGTGCCTGTATGCCTAAGGATGAAGAGAGATGGTTTCTGATGAAAAGAAATGCAAATGTCCAAGGCATTGATCAGCACTCATCTCCGTTCAACCTCATGCCCTCTGCTACATCAATACATTGGAAACATAATTTGTATCAGCAGTTGTTTCTTTAATTAAGATCTCTCCCAAATCTTTTTCATTGATTCATGCCATTAACTTATTGATTAGCTTACTTATGCTGAGGTGGTAGTTTTGTTGAGAGATGGTATCTCTCTCAGTTCATGATGCTGGTTCACTACAAATATCTTCTTGGCAATGAGAGGGTAAACTGGAGCTCAGGCAGCTTTGGCACTGCTTTAGCAGTACACAGAGGCTTTCCTGGGGCAAGAAAAAAATAAAAAACCCCACAAAAATACTGACTTGACATTTCAGGACTTTGAAGACCTCCCCCCTCAAAAAATAGTAATGGAAAGTTTTATATGTTTTTAAAACCTCACTGAAGAACTAATCACTCTAAAGACAACATAACAAAAATTTTATAGCCATGGGGCATGGCTATATAGCATACCCAGTCTGGATATGCTATATACTGGATATATAGCATATCCAGTCTCCATATGTTTATGGCTAATAACCAGGAACTAAGTGATAGATTTTGAGCTGAAATGTAAGATATATTTACAAATTAATGACAAGTAGCTGATGTGTCATTTAATCAAATAGTTGGTAAAAAATGTAATCTTCAAGACAGGGTGGGGTTAAGGCTAGGCAAAATCTGAAAAAGGAAAGTTCCACAAGTATTTAATTGTAACTCTGCATATTTCATCTCTTCATGTGATCTTTTTATGTCATTTTGTCATAAATACTGTATCAAACAGGAGAACTGTTCAGTATGCACATAGGTATAGAATTTCATAGGGATACTCACTAAAATTGAGTATTTGCATGGGAACTTGGGTAGAAGGAAAAGTAAACTGTATTACCTCTGTATTCTTAGGTTGTCTAGTTGTAGCAGCAAAATTATGAATGGCTTATGCAAAGTTCACAGATGAAGATTTATTCAATGAAATTATTTAGATCTAAGGTTCTTCCCTGTCTCATACGGACTTCATGATATCTTTCTAAAACTGTGGGAAGTGCTGTGATGTTTAGAAATATTGTACTGGGAGGTTCAACAGGGTCCAGAAAATGAAGAAGGAACAGAGCATCAGTGAACTGATTCCTCTAAACCTAATTTCCAGATGGAACAGCCCAGGGACAGATAATCTGCATATGACACTCATTAAAGAGCTATGCCTAATACGTAACCCTTGGGGAATGCTTTAACCTCTTCAAAATACTTTTGAATATTCAAGTTGACCAGTCAAGAAATGGCTAAACTGACTAGTTTGTTGGGTTAAAGAAGCACAGTGTAACACAGTGGTGGCCAGACTATTGGGACACATGTATGAGAATTTGGGACATATGATGTCAATAGTAGTGAGTAAAGATATTGCTGACAGAAACAATTATCAGATAAGAGATTCAGAAGCTGATGTTTTTCCTCATGAACAAATGTATTAAAATTAATACAAATACATTTAATAAAACTGTTCCTTGTGTTTCTCAGGCAGCTAGCATTTGAAATGAATTTACTCTCTGTGAAAAAATGTGTCTTGGCAGTTCAGGTACTACTTTCAAAACTAGTACTCCTCAAGGATACAGGTGAGCTATATACTCTGAACTCACTCAAGGCCCAAATCATTGCTGACAGTATCCTGGACACTCTCTTTGAAATCTGCTTCATCAAGACAAATTGTAAGACACTGAAGAACAGTTTAGTTCACACACACACAATAAAAGTGTGTATCTCTTTAGAGTCTGAAATACAGTATCAAATGAGTGCTGTTTTGCATTAAGATCCCTGAGATACCTATTCTTTTTTGATTTACTGAGCACCAAACTTTAAATTATTACCATTTCTCCTCAGAAAATTTAGTCAGCTGCACCATATAATTTTCAGAAAATAGCATTATGACCTTCCCAGAAAAAACATTCATCTCAGGTGATACAAAGGGCCAAGCACCCTACCAAAGGGACAAAGAACATGCAAAATCAGGGAAATATAACAACTGTATGGAAGTAAAAGTGTGACTAAGTGAAAAAATCAGGCATGTAAACTAAAACTGAACTTCTGTGGCTTTGAATAATACAACCTGCATTTGAACAGGATATGGCTTTCACAAATAATGTTTTCTCCCTTGAAAGTTTCCACAGCAGCCATATGTAACCACATGAATATTCATATAGCTATATTAGGAAAATAGGGAAAAACATGGCCTGTATTTTTCAAAACTCTGATTTCCCTTTAGATTATGCATTTATTTGAATGTTCCTATCCAGATCTGCAACCATCTCTAGAAGTCCAGAAGCAGCAATACCCAAACCCAGGCCTGAGTGCCTAAGGCTGAGGAGTTACAAGGAAACTGGAAGTTGTCTTGATTGTGCCTGTGAAGCTTCCATGGGGATTAAGAACCATTTGCTGCACTTCCAGCCCTGTTGCTTCCAACCTGTAGCTGCACACTCCCATGTGGAGCTAGCAAGGATACAATTAGGAGAGAGCTGGGAAAGCCACAGACCACAAGACAGGTGGGAGCTGTCTTCTCTTTGGTCACTAAATGGAAGAATGAGTGGGAGCACACATAAATTCAAACAGCTTCAAGAACAAGTGGTCCATGAATATATATCTGGTGTGGGACAAACAGACAGAATTTATGGTGCGCTTCTCTTTACAGACAAAAAATCCAAAACAACTCATAACTTCCTTGTTTCTTAGAAAAATATACCTGAGGAACAGTAGCCTGATAATAAATAAGCAGCCAGAGATGTTCTGAACATACTGTGGTCAGTGTAGCAAGTTGCACCATAATTCCATTTAGTTTCAGAGATTATCAGTAAGGGACCTGTTTTCTTGTTGTTTTCTTTTCAATTCCTTGACTTCCAAAAAGAACAAAGGAGTGGTTTAGAATTGTGGGATATGAAATTAAGAGGAATGTTATGGTCAAAATGATCAGGAGTGAAATAGTTGGGTTTTTTCTCTTGGCTAGGATGAGTGCTAAATCTGACCTAAATTCAGTTATTTCTCCTACTTGAGTTAAATCTTTGCAGTAAATTCTAGAATAGGTGAATGAAGCATTGAGATGCCCTTGCCAGAGCTTTCAGGTGAAATTTTGGAAGCTTACTTCAATGGACACAGTATTTCACTATTGTTTTAATTAGCCTCCAAACAACACAAGACAAGATTTGATCAAATTATGCCTAATTCACATTTTCAAGGTTGTTTTCAAAAAGGGTGAAATCCTGGCAGAGAATCCATCAAAATTAATTTAGCTAATTGGTGGATTCTCCTCTGCAATCTGAAGTAAGAATGAACATGGATCACACTTATCATTATTCTGCTTTCTAATCAATTTAGTTAATTTGGTATTTGAACTGCTTGTAGTCAAGACCGTATGTTCTGACACAAAGTTCATCTAAAGAGGAGAAAACATGAGAAACTGCTTGCTTAGACACTCACAGAATATAGTAAGAAAAAACTCCCAAACTGTCTCAGAATAATTTCAGGCAATGTTTAAAGTTTACACTATGTGTCTGATTTTAATATTTTGGGCACACAGAAAATTTTATACTCTGCAGGAGAACCCAATTTATAGGCTCTGCAGGATAGTACTCTCAGGCAGAGAGGTACTAATTCTGAAGAGCAGAACACCCTAGTAAGAAAAGTCTGAGAGATTTCCTTGCTTCAATTTACTGCATATGCTCTTATTTGTAACAGTTTTCACAGAAACAAGTTTGTATGAGAAAAATGAGACTGAAAGTTTTCTGAAGTAAGAGCACTGAAGTAATCTCATCCAAAAGACAGGAGAGATTTGAGGGGAAAAGTGAGACTTTATCACAAGAACTTCCATTTATAAGGTTTCTGTGTGCAACCCTTTGTCCTGTTCCTTCTACAGGAACTAATTTTTGTCTGTGAGTTAAGTGTGCCATGTCTTAATTTTTAAACTCTGATGATTATTTTTCTTTCTACAGCTTCTCCAGTTTACTACCAGTAACTTGAACAGCTCTAAGTTTTATTAACTTAGAGCTGTTATTAACAGTAAATAACTTAAACAGTTATTTACTGTTTTTCTCGAAAGGTCAGCTTTTTTATGAAAGTTCAGCTTGTAAAATTGACAGATGTCCATAGCAATACTATAATGCACAAAATTTATCATATATGCAAACTTCTCAGAGACACCTTTTGCTGAAAAATTAAAACTCCCACATTGTACTCATTAGGCTGAGGGATAAAATATGGACACTGGCTCTAACCCTCTTGTCCTCATGGTAAAAAGAACCTGAGTTACCTGGTTTGGAGCAGAGCATTGTGTAGTTTGCTCAAAGGGTGAGCCAGGGCTTTGTCCTTGAAGGCAAGGAATACAAATGTATAGATGAACAGGGATAAAGAAATTGAAAATATGGTCTAAATATTTTCAGAAATATTTTCAATTAATATTGTCTTCATTTTATTTTCTTCATAGACACATAAAATCATAGAATGGTTTGGGTTACAAAAGACCTTAAAGTTCATGTACTTCAAGCCTTCCTACCATGGACAGGGAAACCTTCCACTAGACCAGGTTACTCAGAGCCGCATCCAGCCTGGCCTTGAACCTTCCATCCTCAAGGGATGAGGAATCCACAGCCTATCTGGGCAACCTGTTCTAGTGCCTCATCACCCTCATAATAAAGAATTTCTTCTGAATATCTTATGTAAAATATCTACTTTCAGCTTACAGGAATTGCCCCTTGTTCTATCACCACACGCCCTTGTGCCTCTCTGGCCCTCCTGTGAGCTCTCCTTCTTGTAAGCACTAGAAGGTACTATAAATTCTCTCTAGAACCTTCTTTTCTCCAGGCTGAGCACTCCAACTGTCTCAGCCTGTCTTCACAGGAGATGTGCTTTAACTCTTTGATCAAATGTGTGGCTCTACTCTGGACTTATTCCAATAAGTTTCTACTTTTTCATATTTTGCAGTATACTTCCTGAATTCTTGGTACTATTTCTATTTCCTCCTGATACCTATTTGTCTTTTTTTGTCTTTTTTTTTCTCTTTTTGCCCTTTTATCACTCTTCCTTTCTCTCTTTTTCTGTCTTTATCTGTCTTTATATCCCCTTCCCATTCTCTCTCTCACCTTTTTCTCTGGCAAACTTCTTTACTCTTTTGTCTAATTTCTCTCACCCTCTTGTTCACTATCTTGCTTTCTTTCTATGTCTTTCTCTTTCTTTTGCTATCTCTGTCTCTTTCTGTATTTCCCCTGCCACACTTTTATATTATTTTTGTATTGGTTGCCACACAATGAATTTGGAATTTGAACACTTTAACATTGATAAATATTATGGAAGAAAAATAAAAAAAGCTCAGTCTTACAAGAGATGCACTTATAAAATCAAACTTATGGATACCCAGGTAATATTGTCAACCCTATATTCATTATGGAAATCTAGCAAAACACTGGGGACATGCTATTAGAGCTCTTGGTGTGTAAACTACTGTTAAGTATTGTATAGTTGCAATGCTTTGAACTGAATACAGAATGAAATAGGGTGTTGTTTTTCTATAAAAACATAGGAGAAATCACTGAACATTTGAGGCAAGTACTGTGACCATTCAGCCAGGGTTTTCTTGTTGGAAGATTTTATTTTGTGAACATTGATACCATCCTTTAATGTACTGGCAATAATTTCAGAGAAGAGGGACTTTAATGTTTTTGAATCAATGGAATTTATAAAGATACAATTCCCTTTGAAATTCCATATTGACTTTTCTAGAAGTTTAGTCTGTATTTTATTGGGAACTGGGAGCAGTTGTGAAGATTGATTAATTTTGCTGTATCTGACACTGCCCCAGAAGAACTGTAACTGGTGGAAAGGTTGGCATTCATCTCAGCTAACTTAGATGTTCACAGCATAGACCTTGACTCTGAGTTGTCAAGACTTCCTTTGAGTCAGTTCTTTACAGTCACAGTTTATAAACCAGAAAGAGAATTTAAACTACTACTTTCAATATAGGTATCTACAAGAGTCTAAAGGTAATGACCTTTGAGAATATACTACATGTTGCAGATGTTGGAAGTTTAGTGGAATGCAAGGGGTCAGTGGAAAAATTGATAAACTAGAAATCCTTTGAGGACTCGTAAAAATATGGACACCAGCTCTGGTTCAGGAAATCTCTAAAATGCAAGCTTTCGAGGACTGAGAGAGTACTTGTCAATGCATCTTTAAAAATTTCTTTTGTTTTCATGCCCCTCCTTATCCAGCCTCTTAGTACCATTGGCAGAGACAAGATAGTGTGTGCTGAGATGCACCTTTGCTTTCACTCTGTGCATAGACTCACGTTATGACATTTTCATAGTAATAGACTGTATTAAGGGTTTTTTCTTTACTGAAAAATTATCTTTCTGTGAGTTACAAGACTTTTCTGTTTGAAAATATTTATCAAAACTGTATTTAAAAAAACTGTTGTCACGGATCCTGAAACAAGAATGTCAATATATTTAAAAAGAAGTGGACCAGCTTATTAGCTATAGGCTCTTTCATTCCATCCACAAGTTTCTAGAAGCTTTACTTTACTAAAGGTAAAGCTCTAGAAACTGAAGGAGGCTGATTAGCTGGAAAATGCTCTGAATATCTTTATGATGATAAGGCACTTGACAGCACCCTAACGACTGCTGGCAAGTGGCCAATATACGATGGTATGGCATAAGCCAAAAATAAATACAGTTTCATCCATTGTTTTAAGGCTGGTTTCCTCTAAAAAAGTTTTTCTCCTCACTTGAAAAAAGTACTGTTTTACATAGATATCTTCTCACTGGCATTACTCCCAGGAAAGGACTGCCAAATCTCGTGAGGTGAGCTCTGACTGATCTATCTTGTTTGACATCCAGGACATAGCCTAGAAAGGACAAATTATATGCTCCCATCTTGAAAAAGAGGAAACAACTAAACTGGAAGGATTGTACTTGAGAGGTCCAAGAAATCCAATGTGGAATTAACTTATTGACTGTGAGAGACTGTGAAATGCTGCAGGTAATGACTTCTCCAGTCATTCCTTTATACTGAAAGATATGTGAGATTCTTTTCACTTATTTTGTTAGAGAAATTATTTTTATAAATAATTCATTCCACTCTCTATAAGTAATTAAACATTATTTTTTTATTCAAGAGAAAGTGAACCTTAGGGAGGTTGACTCAGTAGCTCTGTGGTCAGAGTATTCTTATTTTTCAGACATGGGTGATGGTACTACAAGTCCAAATAGTTCTATGACCTGCAACTAATTCCAGCCCACTTCCTAAGGAGAGGGAAGATACATGTGATAGGACACTCTTTCTTCTTGGAGTAGTGAAGAAAAAAACAAAGCAAAAACCTTTACACATTCTGAATTTTATGTTACAGAATTTTTTTTATTTGCTTAAGATAGCTTGAGATGTGCCTTATTTTACTATGCTTCTGTTAGGAAAAATAGCTGTGCATATTTCATATGACTTCTTTTTAAAAGGTGTTATATGACAACTTTCTTAATATGCAATATTTAATTTGTTTTTTTTCCAGTATATTGTGAAAATATTAAGCTTCTGTAGTATGGATGAACAATTGAATAGAGTTAAATATTGTTTCATCCATTCTTTCCCCCAACAAATAAATTTGCTCTTTTGCCTGAAGACAGCTTGATATAAACTATATGCACTTTACCATATTGGAATAAGAGTACCTTTTACATATGTTTCCTTGCTTTGCACATCTATTGATCACAGTGACAGACACTATGAGGTTAAAATGTCTTCTTATATTTAGCCTCATCTTATTCTGGGTAAAAGGAGAGGGGTAGATTAATTACAAAGGCAGTATCTTAGTATCTTATTTTCTCTGAGCAATCACTGGTTTGGATGTGTTTTAGGTCTTATAGATTGAAATATGGGACTGTGTGGTTTTCAGAGCTCTTTAGAATTTTAAATTCTGCTGTGATGACCCTTCATCATCAGGTTTTAAAGATCTCCTCTTTATATTTCATATGTCCTTTTAGGCAACTATGCATTCTTTATTACATTCATCACCTAAGTAAAAAGAAAGTTGCAGAAATCAAGTAACTGTTCCTTACATTATTTCAGACTAACATAACCAATAAAACTATTAATCAAATTTTGGTTTCGGTATAGAATTAAACCTGAAGAATCCTAGGATTTTAAAATTGATAGCTTAATAGGAAAGGCTGAAAGGTTTTTGGTTTTTCCTTCTTTCCCTCTCTAAAAGTTTGACTATTCTTTTTAAAATCCAAGTTCTCAGTTCCTTTCTTTTCTTTTGATGTTGTAGAGGCAATTGCAAACAAGAAAGACCCTTTCTGGGAAAAGTAAAAATGAACACCTATGTAAAATACAGAATTTTGAAATGTATGAAAGCTTTTATATATGTAACCATAAATTTCAGAGAACCCTGCTGGCAAGATAAGGCTTTAAAATATGAAAACGTGGCCAGATTTGAAAATTTCTATAGTTTTTATTGACATGCAAGGACCTATAAATATAGTTCTTAGGGTCATGGAGGACTTTGCTGGTAACATAGTATTTCAGTTTTCAAATGGACTTTGGAAGAAGATTTCATAAACATATTTTACATCTAAATACAAGGTTTGCTTCCAGAAAGATGAATGATGGTTTCTGGGAAGATCGAAATTAAAAATTAATCAATCAAACAAACCCAAACTAAGGAACTCCAAACCCCAAGTCCTTCAGATACTGTGCTGACACTATTACTTGGCCAGAGAATATACCAGAATAAGACAAATATCTATGAGGAATGCAAACTTTTTATTTCAGCAAATATGATGAGTAATGCTCCAGCAAAATTTCTGAGCAATTGGATCTAACCATTTCCTCAAACCATCTTTCAGTGTAACATCTCATGGATATTACTTGGTCTCAAAAAAACCTCCCAGAACAAAATATTTTACATTTACAAGTAATTATATTAACTGTTACAGAAATACAAAATGGTGAGTGTGAAGTGGCTTTCCTCAATAACCACTTCTACCAACAGCCACTATCTATTCAAAAGAACTCCAGCCAGGATATTCAGCATTATGATATCTAAAAATGTTTTTATCCTACCTATTTGTGTTTGGGTAAATAGTAACTAATCAGAGTACAGTATCTGGAGATGCTGGCTTTACTCTCAAGGATGGATCATGGCAAAGACTGATTTTGGGTGAGATCTTATTAGCACATCAAGATGTCCTCTTGAAAAATTAAAATATTGCATTGTAATGAATGGATGATCAAATAATCTTACACAGAACAGTACAGATAGCAAGAATGCTGTAGGTCATGCACATAAAGTTCTTTGGTGTTTTGAGTGTTAGGTGGAAGAATATTTGGTAAAAGGCAGGAAGCAAATGAAGGATCTATTTCTATCATAGCTTCAAAGAACAAAACTCTTGAAATGCCTTTGCAATAAATCTCTATCTATATAAATTAATATCTCATGAAGTTTATAAAATTGCTGTAACTTGAGAACCCTCAGTAAAATGACCTTAAATTGGAACCACAGATTCTACCATGGAAGTAGATTAGTGAAGGAGAGTAAAATAAAGGTTTCAGGGTTACAGGTGCTCAAATATTCTAAATTTAAAACACGATTGAGTTATCACTCAAGTATAATATTATCCTGGCCCTGCAGTTCTTTTCTGTATCTATCACTGTACTAAATGAAGCATTTCATCAAGATAATTACAGAGCTGGACTTCAATATGTATTTGTTTCTTTTGTGATTATTTATTTGGAAAGTATTGTATTTGACACTAGTAAGAATAGAATCCTGCTTTGCATCTTAAATTAAGACCCCAACTGTGCAAAAATTTAGGCAGGTGTCCATTTTGGTGCATTATGAATTTCTATTGGCAGAATTCAAGACTTCAATGCTCTGCTTACTTTTTTGTTGTAGTACAACTTTTGTTGTTGTACAACTTTTCACTTTGCTGTACAGTTGATCTTCTCTCATACAAATATTCATACCTATGAAGAAAGTATGTCCTCTATCAATTTCCTTAAACTCTTCTTTGTGTGTCATGTTTCCTCTGTTACAATGGATGTTCTACAATATTGTAGTTGGTTTACTCTGCAACTTGATTTAATATATAAAGTTGAATATGTACTACATTAACTATACATCATGAAAAAATGACTGCTTTTTTAAGCAATGTAGCATTCAATTGTTTTTTTTTAACTGCCACACATCATCAAACTAAATTTTTTATCTTACGCAGTGAGATTTGTACTTACTATCATGGGGACTGGATGCAGCCCATCATGACTGGGCTGCACTCACTGTGTCCCTCCCACTCTCTGTGGCTGTGTGTGGTATGTAATCTACATTGAGGATCACGCAGGCAGCACAAGTGGACACATTATAGCAGACCTCTGTAAAGTGCCATTGCAGAAGCCTTGTAAAATGGAGGAAATCTCACTACATAGTAAAGGAATGCTGCTTTTCAGTCTTATTTGGGGATTTTTTTGTGTGGTACTTTTTGATGGATCCTCTTACTCAAAATCCATCAACTCATCTGATACGACTGGAATCTGTGAAGTGTTAAACTCTTAACCTCATCCTTTTGGAAGATGACTTAAAATAGGTAAAAAGGATGTGTGTTTTGTGGAGAAGGGGGATATATATTAAAAAAAAATAAATAATGGTGTGATAGGGATAAGGGGCAAGGGGGGGAGCTGATGGTTTAAATCTCCATGGGCCTCAGAATCGAGCCTGTTTCAGTCAGATTGTGGCCCTGCTAACAAATCCAATAGCAGCTAATCTGATCATCTGCTCTCCAGTTTTCATGCTGTGTTTTCTTCAGAGTTCCTTCTCCTAGTTCCAGTCTGTGACAGTGTGATAAGACACAAGAAATTTAGTCATCATTGCTGCTGTAAAGGAGCTCAGAGAAGGGATTATGATATTCCATAACCCTTGCATTAGACACGGACAGGGGCAGCCACTGCTGTGATTACAGGCCTGAACGCTGATGTTATTTTTCCCACCTCCCTCCCACTAGAAATTTAATTATTTATTTTTATTTTATTTTTTATTTCTATTTTTTCAAGAAAGCTTTAAAGATTAGCTGAGAAATAGTCACCATCACAATCATTATCCTAAATCTCATGAAGAACTCAGAAGTTGGGCAGCTCAGAAGGTTGTTACACTTCTAACCAGCAAGACAGCTCTCAACCAAGTTATCAAAAACACTCATCCACTATTCAGTCATTATTAGGGAATTCAAACAGTGTAAGCTGAACAAATCAACGTGGAATAGAGAGAGGATGCCACAGGGAGCACTGGTTTGGGAAAAAATATAGTATGCTGCTGAGGCAAGTGAGAGATTAGTTTGCCTTTCCTCTGTTCTGCACATGGCAATATTTATGATGAATATATTTGCAGTACCTCTTGCTTCTGGGTATCAAGTAGGTTTGCAGTGATGTCTCTGAACTAATAATTATATTTGCGTTAATGGACATTCCTGCACCAAATCTCTTTATGCCATCTGTGGCTCTTATCCCCACAAAGAAGTGTCTTCCTGAAAAACAACAAAGTCACAAAATAAAATAATGGGTGATGATAGAAGCTGGATTTCACAGTCTCAGAAGGTAATAAAATGGTTTGGAAAGAATCTGTTCTGTTGTTTGTTTGGTTTAAAGGGAAAGAGTAAGAGGGCTTTTAAAATGGTTTATGCTTTTGGATAAAGATTGCTTCTTGCATTTCAAAAGGAACCCCTGTCATTGGTGTTGTGACTAATTTTGCAGCATTACTAAAAGGACAGGTACTGCATGGAAATGTATACCATATGCCTGAGCCCAAAGAAAGAGCGTGAGTGAAGCACTGGGCAGAGACACAGAATTCAGCTGGGATGTTCTATGTCTTTACACACATGTGGTATGCAGTGTTGCCCTGCCTTACTCTGCTCTGCTTGGAGAGCCCAGGCTGACCCAGAAGCATCTCTGTGGTGGTTACTGGACTGGCTCAGTAGCTGCTCCTGAGATTGTAAAAGAAAATTTCTTTGCAGATGAACCATCTGACAGGACCTTGCTGGTCACTACTCAGCTCTGAGGAAGGATGAAAGGCTTTAATCACAGCAGTAAAAGGCAGATCTGTAGATCTCTGTGGCTCCACTCAGGATTGAAAGAGATGCTTGCTGTGAGCACTGGGCCTCCCTTACTTACCATGTCATTCTGGTTATATTTGGCTTTTGCCTGCAAGTGAAGGGCAAACCTGAGAGCTCTGAGCGCAGTGGAGACTGCTGCCTTGCTGTGTGGTGAGAGATTTTTTGAGCTTTTCAGATGGGATTTTGACTCTATTTTTAAAGCAATAGTGATCTACCATACACAAAGTCTAAGACTTCTCCTGGACCAGATCAGAGGAGAATGTGTTTAAGTGCAATGTACTGAAAATACAGCAATATCATGTTAAAACTTTATGTTCGAATATATGTAATCACGATGAAGGGAGGAACTTTGAGGGACATATTATCATCAGTAATTCCTACCAACAGATTTAGTTTAAAATTTAATCAAAGTATTCCAAATATGGTTTGCTATATTTGATGCTATTTCTAATGGCTTCTGTATGCATTAATTTTCTTTTTAATTGGAAGATTTATGTGGTACTATCTCTTTGAAAGTTGTCTGGGAACTATTAATTCTGACTTATCAAAGTTTTGCATTCAGTTAATATAAGGTTTAACTCAGCCGTGTTTTCTGGAAACAGCTATTGCTTTCTTTAAGCAAAATTTCTGTGTATCCTTTCACAGAAGATTTTTTCTAAGACACAGAAAGAGCAAAGGTAACTCAGATGAATACATAGCATTGCTTTAACACTAGCTTATTCCTTGACAAATACAGCTAGATTTCTGTGGCCTTTTTACAGGGAATATTGAAAAGATTAAATATTATCACAGAATAAAAATTCCCTAGTAAAACTAAGCTGTGAAAGAAAAACTATGCAACCTCTTATAAAAAATTCATAAAAACTGGCAGATGTCTAAGACTGATGGCAAAATTCCCTATTAATTTATGATATTTTGTATTAGGAGATTCAGCAGGCCTTGTGTTCAGAGATGACAAGATAAACAATGATAGTTTTGCTAAGTAGGTAAGCAATCATTCTGAGAAAAAGGAAAAAAATAAACAACAGAAAATCCACCCTCCAGCATGTTCCTCTTCTGTATTTTGAACTTCTGTGTTGAAGCTGATTGCCTTGAGTATGCCTTAGACATTTTAATTTGATCAAAACCTTTTGACATTTCTTTAACATATTTTCCTGTATTATCCCTGCCATCTCAGGTATTGCTGACATCCACAATCAAAGTGATCCAGCACAATGGAGTAACACTCAACCAGTCACCCTACCCCATTAGGATGGAGGCTAAATGATATTTTTGTTTGCTTGTTTTTGATATTTTGCTTTCCTCTAGTTAAGTGAACATTTATCACAGGGCAATATATACAGAATAGATTTTGATATGAAGAGGCCTCATCTGTCCTTGATCTAATCAAATTGGGAACTCAGACTGACAAAGGTCAAGGTTGCCAACTACTTCCTGTTTCCTTTAAAATGAAAAGAAACATTAAAAGATCCCAAACTTTTAAGCCATCACCATAGGGATTTTAGAAGATGATTGAGGCTGAAACAAAGCTTACCCTTTTGCTTCTGGGTATCAGGAAGGACTTTAATGGTATCACGACATTGATCATCGAATTCAAGGTCACAGTCATGTCAGTGTTAATGAATTCCAAGTATGATTTTAGAAGATATTAGTACACAGAACATTGGAAGCACAGCATATTATAAATGCTTTTAGACATTATTTATAACAATCCAGATTAAAGCTTTATGTTGTCCACCTATGATAAATTTAGGCAATTTTTTCTTTTGCATCATGTGAATCAACATGAAAAAAACAGCAACCTTAATTTCTACATAGATTTTCATAATTCATTACTGCTTTAAAGAAATGGTATAAATCTCTTGAAATTAGGGTTGCAAATTTCTGAAGAATTTATCTAATCCTGACTAAGTAAAATATTGATAACACTGTGTTCTAAAATGATTTTCTGTCTTTGCTGATTTTCTCAGTCTGTAGTCAGTTCACATTTTCTTGTGATTTGCACATATTCAAAGTCAGATGAAATTAGGACAGAGCTGTCTCAGTGAAGCCCACAGTGACACAGATCTCCCCAGCTGCAGGAATCTGCAGTTGTGACTGCCTCTTTTCTCTGTCCACTATAAATATTTCAGTAGGTCACAAAAGAAGCCAGCTACACAAATCACAATTAAAATGTATTGAAGTTAGCTTGCTTTCCATTTGCGTAGCATAAACCAATACTTCTTTAAAATTCATTGCTATGATGCATTACATGCATTTTAGCTATTTAAAGAACATAAACTTCAAAAGGTTTTATCAAAGGGATTTTCTTTATATTTTTTTAGTAATAAATGAACCAGCATTAAAAATTGAAAATGCTGCAAACTTTGGAGAGATTTGTATTCTCGCTTAGAATCTGTTCATATTTCTAGAATCTGTTTCTACCTGTATTAAAGTCAAACATTTCTCACATATTGCAGCACAAGTGATCTATGCTCTTCAAGATCTGGGAATCAGACAGTTAATGGTACTTTAAGAGATGTTCTGTATCAAAAGTGAAGGAAGTACTGGCTCTGACACAAGACTGAATTCTGGTTTTTGAAACGATGGTAAGCAGGGACCAAGTCAGGGTAATAGCAGACAATTCCCTGGGCTTCTGGAGATCATTGCAAAATTTCAGAATTTCTGACAGTGCCTGTGCAGTCCTAATAGAAGATAACAATCTAGAAATTGTAGAGAGAAATAAAAAATATTAGATGTCTCATCTGAAAATAAACTCTAGAGAGGTATTTTCTATTGAATTCTATCAGATACAGTTTGAGTGATGAAACTTTCTCAGCAACAGCAGTCAGATCAATTCTAACCAAAGCCAAGTGATGACATTGCATTTGCTATCAAATTTAGGTTAGAGTTGGCCAAAAATTAAACATATCATGGTGCTAAAATACTTCAGTTGAAAAGTAACAATAAACTCTAATTATTCCATGCAATTCTTAAATTTTCTACTATTTTCTACTATGCTCTGGCAAATGCTTATCAGAAAGTATATTTTTCTACAAACTTGACAGAGCCAGGCTCTGTCTGATTACTAGACTGGCCCCTTAGAGCTTTGGAACCTTCTGTATTTGTGAATACTCTGTAGAACTATGAGAGAGAAGATAAGCACTTGTATTTGCACTGTCTGTTAATAGACAACCCATCATTTCCATGCAATTTTTTAAAATTGTAAAATCCAACAAAAAAATCATAGAATCATAGAATGGTTTGGGTTGGAATAACCTTTCATGGCCATCTAGTCTAACCCACTGGCCATGGGACACCTTCTAATAGACCAGGTTACTCAGAGACCTATCCAATCTGACTTCAAATACCTCAAATATTAAGGCATTCACAACTTTTCTGGGCAATCTGATCCAGTGTCTTACCACCTTCATAATAAGAAAAATTGTTACATATGTCCTGTCTACCCTCTTGCAGTTTAAAACTATTGCCCTTTTTCTGATCTTGGTTGAAGGAAGGCTTTGGTAGAAAGTCTCTCTCAACCTTACATGTGCACTTTATGCTTTGGATTCTAGCAATGAAGTCTTCCTGGAGCCTTCTATTCTCCAGAAAATAAAAATAAAATAATGAAAAAAAAGTAGTGTTCTCTGTATCTGCCAGATAGGAACCTAATTAATTGATTTGGAGGACAAAATTAATAGAGCAATTTACTTTCACCACTATCTGATAACTTACTGTAAGGTGCTCAGTTGAGCTGCTCAGAAAGCAAGACAAGAGACTGGATGTAGTCTGCAATTATTGGAACACGTCTAAGTCATGGAAATAATAGTCAGTCATCACTACCTTCCTGAACATAGCATGTTTTCTTGGAGTATCCCTCTGCCTCTTCCTCTTTTTAAGTGTGATCTATATTTTATAGATATATATTTTATAAATGTGTATTTTGAGCAAAACTTAATAGATTTGACACCTAGATTTGGCATATTGTAAAGAATATGTCTGTAAATTAGGCATTTTCAGTATTTTCAGAGGCATAAAAGTATCAGACAAGCTCTTCCTTTAGTGAAACACTTCTAAATTAGTTTGAGAATCACTTGTAAAAATAGTTTAATGATAAGGAACAGTTCACATTACCATTAAATGGAATAAATTTGACCACTAATAAAGCAAACTTTGGTGTGTTCATATTTGGTAAAATTTCTAAACCAGAAAAGACCTTTAATCCATGCTGTGCACTAAGGAAATATATGGCAGCTCTTATTAAGTTACATTAGTTAACCAATTTCTGTGCATCAATAAAGTATATTATTTAAAAAAATATTAATATACCTTCTTTCTTATTCTGTGTTACTAGAATAGTAGATGACAGGTAGTAGATGATAAGCCCTGATATAGTGTAATATTCAGAACACAATCTCCTAAACAGGATGTTTGATAGCTGTCCTGTGGGAAAAAGGACCCTCCATTACAAGGGTTCTTACAGCAGCTTTAGCTGAATTGGGAGAGCACCTCAAATTATTATTTTTAATCAACTGGCTACAATCTTAAATGTGCATATAGTTTTAACTACATAACAGAATATGTGTTGAATATCTTAACTGCATGGATAAGACTGTTGTAGATGATGTTCATACAACAATAGCTTTCATTGAAGATTTAGCTTCTAATGTCTTATCTGTGTACAATTTGATCACTTCTTCAGCAGAAATAACAGAGAGAAGCTTTTGGGACATTCCACTCACACCAATAATCAACACATTTAAGTGTAGTAATCAGATGTGAAACAGCAAGAGCTGCCTTGAGGAATTTTGAGAATGACCAAAAAATTACCACCTGGGTTTCTGTAACAGCAGAATAATTAGTTATGAATGTTCCACCTATCACCTAACTTCAAATAGAACCCAAGTCAAAACCCAATATATTATTTCAACTATACATGTGACTGATTAATGATTGAAGTGAACTGAGAAAGCATGCAAGCACAAAAGCCCTGATGCCTAGCTTCACCCAAATCATAATTAAAGAACGATCTTTATTTTAGGAAGAAATTCTTTACTGTGATGAGGCACTGGAACAGGTTGCCCAGAGAAACTTTGGATGCTCCACCCTTGGAAGTGTTCAGGGCCAGGCTGGATGGGGCAGCCTGGGATAATGGAAGGTGTCCCTGCTCATGGCAAGGGGATTAGAACAAGATGATCTCTAAGGCCTCTACCAACCCAAACAATTCTGTCATTCTATGATTGATTTTGTTTTGTCTGGGCTGTTTAAAAATATGTTTCTCTCCTGAGTACTTACCTGTATTTAGTGAAATCTAACTCTTTTGATCCATGGAGATTGGCATTTTTAATGTGCAGGATTCCATCAGCAGGACTGAATTACATGCATTTGATTTGGAAGACTGAATTATTTTCTTAATTCAGCAACTGATCAATACCTGTGATTTTTAAAATAAATTAGGTAATTCTTAATATCATTTTCTTAATCATAATAAAATTTTCTATTTGTAAACACTTCTTCCAGGCGTATTTTGTAGAGTATTTACTACTTTGTAAAATATTTGTATCAAGAGATGACAAGTGCTGTAGACTTTCAAATGAGTATTGTTGCAAGCTCTGAACTATACTGCATTTTTTCTGAAGTATGTATATATATGGCTCAATAATATGTTTGAACAGAGGACGTGGAAAAAAAACTTCAGTGATTTAAAATATCTGCAAAATCAAGATATGGTAGAGAGTTATTTTTTATTTTGAGATTGAAGAAGATTTGTTTCATGTAAATTTAATTAGTTTTCCTATAGCCATATGTTGTATAACCATCCAGTGTCAGGAAAACCTGCTGCCAAAAAGCAACTGAGAAACACTATCTTTGTTCTTTCTTTTCACTGATTTGAGTGGAACTGGAGGAAAAAATGCCAAGAAAAAAAGGTTTAAAGGGAGAGATTAAACTATCACCTGCTTTCTGGTGCTATTTCAAAACTATTCTCTAGCCATCTGTGTTTAAATATTGTGATTCTAAACCTAGATTTGACATATATTGCAGGAAAGTATGAATTTTCTATACCAGTTGCACAAATTCTACTGTGTGTTTTTTGCTATTAGTACAGGTAACTAGGATCCACTTTTTATATAAGTTTCCATATATTACCATAATAGCAGCTTTATGCCTCATAGTTACTTGCTTTGTTTTTCTTTCCCGTTTTATAACAGCATGCCTGAAGCCCATCAATATTCAAGTTAGTACTTTAAAATGAAACTATAAATTTCAATTTAGAGAAAATAAGCCCTTATTCAGGCTCATAAGTTTTAAATAACACATTACCATTGGCTACATTAAGTTTGCATTTCTAATGTTATTTTATGCATTTGACAATAGATGTTCCACTCTGCTCAGCAGTGGAGAGCAAATGCATGTGAAATGTAAGTCTGCTTAAAATGTAGGAATTTATTAGAGCTGTCAGTCAGCAGTGACATGAGAATTAAATTATTTCTGAAAATATTTCAGCTGATTTTTTGCACTTTCTATTGTCTTTATCCTCTGAAGTTTGAGTATAAATATGTCTTTAAAAGGTTTTCTTCCTAGACTGGTTAGTGTTTCCTAAAGTCAAATAAAATGAAAGTGAAAATAGAATACACAAACCTCTTAAGGAAATAGGTAGGTAACATTTGAAATAAAAATAAATAAATAAAAATATTTCTATTATTTCTTTTTTCAATTACTCACAGAAAAACAATGTTAATTTGCTTCTATTTTCATTATTGTTATTGCTTAATTTAGTACCTTAGAAAAAAAGGTGATTAATTGGTCTTCCTCTTCAATGCTTTTTTTAAAGTGAAAGGTATGTACTGGTGGTCAAGTGGCATCTTTTGCAACTGTCTGAATATAAGCTGTGAAAAAAATTAATATAAAATTCCCTCTGCTGTAGGACTAACAGCAAGGAACTTTTTCTTGCTGTTACTACAAAGCACTACTTTTCCTGGTGGGAGTGATGCCCATTCTTTACAGCTTTTCTTGTTTATTGCGTGGGTTGCCAAGTGCACTGATTGATCTGAAGGAAAAATTTCCTTTTCACTTGACTCTTTTTTTTTATGATCATCTGGTGCTACTGCCTGCATTTCATAAGCCTATTTTCTTCTAGAGAAATTAGAATGAAAAACAGTTAGTTTCCTTATGAAATACTACATCTGTGAGCTACTGCAGTCATGCTACCTTGATTCATTTTGGTTGTTAACTTAAGAGCTTTTGCATGTCTAGAATAACAAGTGTCAAGAATGAACTCACTCTGCACAGTCTCTTAGAACTGAGAACCTGAGTGCATAGCTCCTATGTACTACATCTGTCAAAAGAATCCCAAAAAAAGAAAGAAAAAGGAAAAAAAAGAAGGCTTTTTGCTAATTGGTTAGTTCAAGTGCTTATCCTTGGCTCAGGTGTAAAGACATAGCTAAAAAAGTAGTATAGATGAGTAGTGACAGAATATGGAGTCTTGCATTCATGTAAATATGATTATACTAAGAAAGAAGACATTTCTACAGTACCATTTGTACTTTATTGCTGTGTGATGACAGGAAATTCCCATGGTTACTTGGACTGCTACAATGTTTTCACATGAAAAGGTCAAAATTCAGTCATGGCATAAATAGAGGAAGTTTCACTATGTAAATTTAATTTGAATATAACAAAATAAATAAAAGGAGTGTACTTTCTTCATTCCTGTGAATAATCCTCAGACAGGGATTTATAATGAATATATAAATTTGTCATGTATTTCTCCATTATTAGAATAACTCTGTTTCCAAAAAGAGTATTATGACCTGAAACTATACAGTACTAGCTCTAAAATACCTGGAAATTCCTTGCTTACAATTCTAATTAAAAAATTCATCCAAAAAATGGTTAGAAAATCCTGAGTGCCATCTTTGCTGAACTAGATAGACTCTAAACTTGCATTTGATCTGGCACGTGCAGAAGAAAGTAGAATTTCATCTCCCAGTCAGACTTTGCATTCTCAGAACAGCCTCTTCATAACTCCTATTTCCTAGGTGTTCCACTATCCTTAAAAGCCTCTGCATCTGTGTTTCTGGGCAAGGACATTGGAGGAAAATGGGTCTGGCTCTTCAGAAGTATGGACAAAACTCACTTAAACTCACTCTGGACTCAATGTAATTGATCTTGAACTTCAACTAGACGAGACAGTACAGAGATATCTACAAACTCAGGCTGAATAAAGGTCTTCAGAAGAGCTATCCCCTTCTTACTGTACTGATATTATTACACCAGGGACTGATTCATCCATTCCTGGAACAAGAAGCAAGTTCACAATTAAGATGACTAAAAGAGGGGTCTAATAGTAAATATCATTCATATGCAGAAATGAACAAATCAGCTGTGTAATCTGAGTAATATCCATGGCCAGTGGCTTGAGCGCCTGAGTTTTCATGGGTGGAATATCACTCCCTTCCCAAGTCACATGCAGAAGTTAAACAGCAGAGTACAGGTGAAACCTGGAAGAAGCAGCAACAGTTTTTAATTAACAGGGGTGAGGTAATGTTTTGTATGACCTACATATGAGTCTTTTACAAAGCTGAGGAAAAGCTGATCTGTTGAAAACTTCATTTTCAGCTTGCCCTGTTTGAATCATTCCACTGTGCTCTCAGCCAAGCCATTTAATAAAAAATTACATTATCCAGATATTGTACTGCAAACCCATCATGTCTGCAAAAGCCTGCCTGGTTGTAAATCAAAACCTTTTCAAGGCAAGGGAAACAAGGATTACTTGCTTCAAGTGATGGAAAAGTAGTGTACACAGGAATCTGATAATGCCAGTAGTAGAGGTCACATCTATTATCCTAATTTCAACCCATTTGAATGAACACAGCCACAGCTCCAAGTAAAATCCAATAAAAGATGTTACAAAGCAAGCCATCACACCTGAATACTTGAGTTTTAATATTTACTGGAAATAAATCAGGTCAGGAAAACAATCTGAAAACAATACTGTGAGATTATTACCAGAGAGAATGCATATCACAGTGTCTAAAGTTTTCTTCTTTTTCTCTGCATCTTGCAGTGCTTGGCAATAGTGTCTGCTGTAATAGTGCTGGCAGTATTACTTAGAAGCCACACGGTAGCCATGTGTGCTCCAGAATTTACTGCTATCATGGTTTTATTAGTAGTTATCACAGAGTCATAGAATGGGTCGTGTTGGGAGGGACCTGAAAGATCATTTAGTTCCAAGCCCCTGCCATGGGCAGAGATATCAGACAGTGGATCATGTTACCCAGGGCCCCAGCTAACCTGGCCTTGGACACTTACAAGGATTGGGCAAAAATGTTATGTTACAAAACAGAGGGACAACAGGGATGTGCTGTAGCAGCAGATCAGCTCCCAAAGACACACAGACTTCTCTCCACCTGAGAAGCATATTTTTGCACATAGGTGTTCAAGTACTGTGTTTCATTTAAAAATTTGTCAGTAAAAAATATAACCAATTTTAGACAGATTTGGGTGCCTGTAAGTCCATTGCTCCATAGGTTCCAAAATAAGGACAAGGAAAGCAATATTAATAAGCTGAATAGATAAGGCAGGAGAAGAATCTTATTTTGAAGCTAATCAGGGACAGGCATTCAAGCCATGTCTTACTTTAAAAGCCCGTTTTGTTTTATTTTGTTTCAAAAAAAATTGTAGAAAACTGGTGGAAAATGCACCAAAGTTGATGAAAATATTGGCTTGAGTTCCTAAAAATGAAAAAACATAACTCAAGACCTACAAAGATTAACACAGATGCTGCAAAAGTATAACTTTTGTAACTTTTAAAGAACTATTTTTATGCATTCATCTCAAAATGTGAAATGTAGTAAAATTTTCTTTTATGAATACAATCTAGAATGCCAGTATGAAGACAATAGCTGGATATCTGGTGGTTTTTCTGCCTGTTGGAGAGCCAATGTGATATGGCACAGATATTGCTTCTGAGTCTACGTAGCTGGTCTGGAAGTCTATGTCACAGTGCAACACCATTGATTTTAAAATACCTCATATGCTAATTTTAAAAACATTGTTCTCTACAAACAATACAGCAGAAACTGACATATCTACTAGTTATTTCCAAGCATCCTTTCCTTTGATCAGCTTGTCACTCAAGCAACAGATTTGTAGACACATCTTTGTTCTACTCCAACCCATTTATTTAAAACTGTAGTAATGACGTCACATCAAATGACATTTGATGACATTAAATGATGTCAGCATTACAATAATTGTTTTGGGAAAGGAAGTATTAACACTTGATTAATATCTCTTCCCCACAACTTTTCCTTAACAACACACCTTCATGAATTAGGAAGCCTGAACAATCTGTGAATTTCAGTAGTCATCAAGTGTGACACTCTTTGCCTGCCTCTTCCTGTGTTATATTCACTTGCCCATGTTCTCAAGGAACACTTGTCATTTAAGTTTAGAAGATACCTTAGCATGTGAGGACCATGTACCTCATCCTAAATTACTGAAAGCACTACCGTGGTTTAATAGCTGTTAGCAATGATTTCTGAGAACACAAAGGGTGGGAATGATACTGAAGACTGGAACAGTACAGGTGGACTGCTCATCTCTAAAACGGGATAGGAATTCTAAAAGAAGGTACGAGAGAATTACAGATTAGCCAGTTTAATGTGCTCAGTGCTCAGAAAACTACTGGACCAAATATACTATCCAAGAAAATATTTGTAACCTGGAAGGTAATGGAAAACTATCAGCCAGCATGGATTTGTCAATAGCAAATTAGTTCCTTCTATTATAGAGTAGTAGGCCCTGTGGACAAAGCAGAAGCAGTAGATATATTTTTAAAACAGAAACCTTTTAACACTGTGCACATGGCATTTTCCTAAGCCATTTAGAAAGACATTTTTAAAAAAATGCTGCAGTATCAGCGAAGAAAAGATAGAAAAGATTATGATTCACTCATAAAATCAAACATATCATCTGTTGCAGTCCTGTTCAAGATTTCCTTTTGTGACATAGATGATGGAATGTTTATTAAGTGAGTGGGGAGCATCACAACCACTAAATCTTTAGAGAACAGGAAGAAAACGTAAAATTGTCACAAAACACTGGAAAAAGTGTCCATGAAAAAGAGAGAATAGATTCATATTAATCGAACACGGGAGATAGTTATCTACTGTAAAACCAATATGGGCAGAAAACTGATCATATGAAAATTTTTCAGAAAGAAATTTGGTGTCACAAAACAAATATTAGTCTAAATTCAGGATTCTTGCTAAACAAGAAAAGGGAAGATGAGACCTGTGAGTCACACAAAATCATCCTTCTGCTGTGTCACTTCTAAGCCCTGAGAGGACCAGCTAGAGGTCATATGAAGGAAACTAATATGGAACTTAGAGACTTGGGAAGCATTATTAATAAGAGAGACTGAAGTTCCTAGGTTCCATCAAGCTGCAGAAGAAAGTAGAGACAATTCTCTAATTTTCTAATAAATGGAAGATTGTTGAACTGAGAAACTGATTAATCTCTTTTCCTTGACAAGATAAGCAACATAAGAAGTCGTAGGTGCAATGGAAAACATTCTTATTTAAATTGGAATAACTGAGATGTTGGTAGGGTTTTTCAAAATATCAAAAACTAGTGGCTAGAGTCTTAAGCTTTGAACATTCTTAAGAACAAGCTAGACAAGTGACATATTTGCCATGACATATTTGATATCTCAACTACAGTAGGGAAATGATCCCATGAGGTCTCTTCCTCTCATACTCTTTCCTCCTAAGGAGAGACACTGCCAGGGAAAGTGGCAATCCATGCTTTGCCTATTCTTTGAATAAACGAAAGATGGGTCTAGCAGGATTTTCCTTATGGTGCAGCAAAAGAGGACATTTTTCTATAAATACCTATGAAGCAAGACTAAATTTATAATATAAAGGAAAAAAAACATCAAGAAACAGTATTAATTTGGCTTTATTATGTTTTCTATTTCTATTTTGACATTCCTCACTACCTTATTAGCAATGTAAAGATATGAATACAGAAGTGCTCATTTTATCATGACGACATTCAGTTTTGAAACTAATCTAAAATAAAACCCAGGGTATGCACAGAAAACTCGATTATGAAACAAAAGGCATCCAGTATGAAATTAAGGTAGTACATTCCATGTTTTATGTTCTGGCATTGTAGTTTGTTACAGGGTTTTTTTTGCTGATAAACCTCCAAAAGCTCACATAGCCAAGAGCAGCTCTAATGGAATGAATCAAAAATTACTCACTTTCATCTGCTGAAACAAATGGGTTTAATATACAGTTGTTTGCTGTCAAATATACTAAAAAACTTGTGCCAAACAAAATTATAGGCTGTTTTTCTTGTTTGCCTGGTATATTTGGTAGGTGGGAAAATGGGAAAAGGAGGAAAGACAGTGGGTGGAATTTTCTGTGCACTTGCCAACATCAGACTAGCTAGCATTAAGAAGATGTAACACACACAATATGCGTGCAATGTGTCTGAGTTAGACAGGCATAAAGTTTTTCCTTCCATTTTTTAATGTTTGACCATGTGTAACTAAGAAGTTCTAACCTGTTGGGCATTGCAAGATAGTATGCAAATAGGCCAGCTATTGACAAAGGACTACAGTAATTCACTTTTCTGTTAATCAGGGTGTGATTATCATTTGATTCTTTTGAACTCCATCCAGCTTGCTATTCTGTCTCTACTTCAAGCAGGTGTTTTGTTGTTGCCAGACCATGAACACAGCCCTGTGCCTGAGTCTTTCAAGTGTGCTAGCTGTGCAGATGAATTTTGCCTGCAAACTTTCCTCAGGCAATGAACTGACTAGTGCAACATGTTCATAACAATGTTAATCTAGCTCAGGGACATGCAGTACACATGAAAGACTATTTTTAACCTAATTTTTAATTGATATATTTTGTCCACTGCAAGTTTTTTGCCTCTCTTTCTCTTTTTTTTTCTCTCAACCCTTTCTCTCTGTGTCTTTATATCTATCTACTTTTTCTTTCTTTTTTTTTTTTTTGAGACAGAAAATGGATTGAAGTGAAATGAAACTGCACTAGCTGGCAGACACAAAGCAGAAACAAGGATGAAGTTAAATAAAATATGAGAGGGTGGATGCTCAGCAAAGAATTCGCCTTTGATTTAAAGATTAGATAAATTGGAAAAGTAATAATCAGGAAATTGAAAAGTGGGGACTATTATGCATTAGTATTGTGACTAGCATAACAAATCTTGTTTATTTATTTATACTTTCAGGACGGTGCAATATTTTATATTATACAATAGCTTAAAATGTCTTCTGGAAAGGGGTCAAAATGATACATTTTAACTCCCCGATCCTAGCAAGAAATATTTGTGAATTAATAGGATTCGATGATATTCAACTGAAACTGGTTTGAATATCAGAATCTTTCATACTTGTTCACAACACAACACATGTTAAATATAACTTGTTTTAAATCATTTGATTGGTCCATTTCTACATGATATATTGGCCTTGGATTTTTTTTGCATCAATATAGTTGTTGATCTTTAACTGAATTATTTTAGTGAACTCATAATTTTGTCTTTCACATTATATGATTTATTATAAATTATAGAATGATATCTGTGCCATTGAGTTATAGCATATCTGTACAGATAACTATCATTTATTTGTCAAATAAAGGAAATTCTGTCAACATCCATCACTGTTCATACAAACAGTTTGTCATCAACTGAAATAGTTTTAGAAGAGATTTTCAATTTAAAAATTTCAGTATATTTTATGAATTGCTTTTCAATTGTAGTATAATTCTAGATGAATTGAACTATTCATAGAGGTAATAATCACCATAGAAATAAATTCACAGTTGCAAGATTGACACTCCAAATCAGGGAACTTAACTGCTGTTTAGTTATTAGGTCAAATGTACTTGGACTTTATTTTTGCAGCAATGGATTTCAGGCATCAACACTGATTGAAGACAACCATATTTCCATTTTCTCTTCCCTGGTGGCACAATGATACTGCACAGAGTGGTAGAAACAAGATCAAAACCCCTAAGTGTTCAAAATAATAATCCTTATTGTATGTGTGGTTGGGTTTTGTGTTGTTTTGTTGGGGTCTTTTTCCCCATTTTTTTAAAATTTATTTTTACATAGATCAGCACACTAATCCACTGCACAGTGGAATCATGTCTCGAATGCGGGAGCACACAAATAAACCTCCTCATCCCACTCAAGTGCTGCAGCCTTGGTTTATGTTGGAGCTGTGCCATAATACACTGTTTTATGATACAGCTAATCTGATCTGACAGCTAACTGCCACCAGACAGAGCAATCTTCCCTCTTCCCTGCCTTTCCTCCTGGCCCTGGCTATGTGTGACTGCCTACTCTCATGTCCTGGCAGTGGTACGCTTCCAACTCCCCAGAGGGATGGCTCAGTGGAGTAAACTGACAGAAAAATATTCCATTCTTTCTACTTGGCATCTTGTCTGGCCCCCAGACTGGCTCCAAGGAGGGCTGGGTGAACACCAGTTTCTCCTGGGCCAGGCAGAAGAGAGCAGCAGAGGACACCTGAGACACAGCCCGTGGTCACATGGACCACCCTGTTGTCAGTAGCACACCCCAGGATCCCTTTTCTGTACCCACATCTTGCCAGGAATCAGCTCAGCACATCAGCAGTGCCACTGCTGACCCCCTAGTACCTGTCTCATAGTATTTGCAGAGTTATTTAAAATTAAAAATTAAAACAGAAAAAATGTTGAAGAACACCAGAGTTATGAACTGTCAAGAGCAGAGCAGTCCCAGTGGGAACTTAAGGCTATGGTATGCTATAAGCAAGGCATTTTGTATTTGGTATAATCCTAGATGTTGTAAGTGCTCATTATTGGTTTTGTCAAGCCTCTGAAACAAAATGGGTTATTTGAAATGGTTCAGACTGACACAAATAATGACAAAAAAATTGACAAATCTCATTTTCTTCTATGAAGAACTTTTCGCAGAAGAGAAATTTCCACTGAGTATTGGTCTCCTATGGACTGAGACCTGGGTTCATCAACCTCACCATGGATTTACTCACTGAGTTTTCACTCCATGGAGTTTTCCAAGGGATAGGTAAAGTGAAATAAACCAGGTCACAATATAGAAAAATTTCTCATGATATGTGTGTTTGCTTTCTCCAATATTCTCTCTGTTTCTCTTTTGTGAAAAAGCGAAACGTTAAGCAAATACTCTGAGGTGAAATTCTATAAAAAGTGTTTTGAGTAAAAATGCATTGCTAAAACCCACTTTTTCAGCCATTCCATAGGGTTCTGCCTTGCCCTGTTTTGCCTTGTACTTTGTGTATTTCTGTGCCTTCCAAGGTTCCTTGATCAACACTGAGGACTCCTAAACTAGAGCTCACAATAGGTTTATTTATGGTCACTTAGTGATTTTGTTGGAGTCAGACACTATCCCAGTTTGAGGAGTAGTATACCTTTATTCAGAAGAAGTTTTTAGTGAAACTGGAGTAAGAATTGCTATAAACTAATGTCTAAACTTCAGTTTGAGAGGTAATCATTGTAGAAGTTAGTAATGGAGCTTCTACAGGTGTTTTTAATTCTTCCTCTGTGTTTTCCACTGTGACCTGAGTAACAGAAAAATTGACTTAGATGCAGTGTCAGAAAAGCAAGGGTTTTCCAGGGCAATGATAAGAATTTGCAAGTTGAAGTGATCTACTAGTTACCTTAATCCAAGAAATGTAAGAGATGAAGGAAGCTGAGTTGTTACTAATACTTAAACGGACAATAAATATATATAACTATTCATGTAAACAAAGAACAAAGAGTTACTGAGAAATGCAGTTAGCTAAATGGATGTTAGTAATGTTAGCTGGAAAGGCTTTCATCATAATAAATTTCTCAAATTTAATTGCATAAGTCTCACTGTTTTCACTTCTATAAACAGGATCATTAGGAAGCACTGAAGAATAACAATAAGACTAATAAGAAAAATGACAACAATAGTATCATAAAAATATATCTCATTGTCATAAATGGATTTCTGAAATGGGTATTGGAAAATTCTTAAGGTTATTTTCATTATCATACATTGTTACCATGCTAAACCTGACTTTTTTTTGTTCTACAGTCAAGACAAGAAAAAAAAAAAAGATAAAGTACAGATAAGGGTAAGGATACTTCTATGCAATGCAGTCTGGATTGACCTTGCTTGAGCAGGGAGGCTGGACCAGACAACCCTTCCAACCTCACCCATTCTTTGATTCAGGAAGAAAAAGAATTAGGGAAAACAAACAGAAAAAGTCACAAGAAAAAAATAGGGAAAGTAAAGAGAAAAAGGGCCCACCCCCACCAAAGAGTTGGAAATGAGTACCATATTAAAGAATACCTGGTTCTGCATACAGATAGATGTACATTTTCAGAAGTACAGGGCCCTCAGGATTACACATTGTACTGTTAATCATAAAAAGCTCTGTTTCTAAAACTTTAGGATGTGGATTACAGTTTATTCATGTTTATCATGGACACCAGCTTTGTATGTTAATTTTTTTTTTAAAGCTTAAATATAGTATTTTTCCCCACATAGTGACATGTATAAATATGAATTTATATACATAATTATTGATTTTTACCATATATGCAGCATGGAAATTATTCATTGCCAAGTTTTAATGCAGCAAAGTTGCATGCGAATGACCATGTTCTTCACAATACATTTTGCATGTTTTTTCATATTTAGCACATCTGGGGTCAGCAGAGTGGGCAGGAACTTGAAATCTCTGTGCATTTGTATATTGAACCTAATAATTTTAAATAATTTTAAATTACTTATTAATTATTGTATTTACATACATAACAATATTGATAAAACTAATTTACTTGACAAAAATTTAGAAACACCACTTTATTATTGTTCAGCTGTACTTAGCAAGCAATCATATTTTTCTAAACAAAAGCTGAGATGCATGATGGGAAAACAAATATTAGCATATCTAGACTTAACACGGCTTGTAGACTCCCTGGTGAGTAGTGCTCCTACAGCCAAGGATTATTCACACCATATACAATTACATTTTCCTTTAAGACTGAATCTTTTATGCTGCAGATAAAAATGAGAAGCTACACAAAGTCTTCTAAAGAAATATTCACATATCTTCAATAAAGAAAAGAATGTAGTTCATCTCTTGCGGGCCAGCCAAACTTAGGGAGTTTTATTTTATCTAGGAGTGTCTAAGAACAGAATTTGGTATACAGTTTGACCTCTCTGATTGTATTTTGAGGTTGTTATTGTAATTTGCTGTCGGCTCTTTAATTAATCTTGCCGGGTCTGTAATATCATTGGGGCAGAAATAATTGCTTAAATATAAAAGGACCTGTTAAGACAGCCACATGGGAAACAGTGAAGTGGTGAAAGAGTGCACTTCTAAGATTTCCTTATTGACTGTTTAGTAATAAATCGTATGTTTTAATTGCTCTGTCAGAAGAATCCTTCAATGAGGGAAAGGTGACTGGAGCTGAATATGGGAACACCACAGGACAGCTGTTTGGTCTGGCAAAGGGCTCTGTGCACTTGTACTATATATCCAGAGCGACCTTTCAGATTCCATGTACATAGTAACAATTAAAAGTACACAATGACTTGACAATGTTCACTGTGACAGACTGCAGGTTGGCTGCTTCCCATAACAGCCTCCCAGGCAGAGAGGAACAAAGAGCCCGGGCCCATCTGTACGCGGCTCTGAATGCCTCATGTTTCAGAGAGTGCGCTTTGTTTCTCCAAACGCCCCAGGAAGCTCTTCAACAAACAAAACTCAGAGGTCCAGAGGAGCCCAGTCAGGACATTAATATGATAATGAATTCCGGATTACCCTGACAGACGTGACAAAGAAATGGATCCTTTTGATAATAAGTTATCGGGTTGATTAGGCGGAATTTGTCTGACTCCACGACTGTTGTGGATATTTCAACAAAGTCAACAAACCCATGTATGACATCACTTCAGCCACCCTCTATCCTTGCTGCTTTTCAGCAAGACTGACCCATGCTGCTAATTTAAGGGCTCTTCACTTGCAGTCTAAATGCTGACACCTGTCCAAAAAGGTATCATAAAACATAAACCATCAGCACCTTTGCTAGTGCAGGAAACAAAGGAAAATGGCTGCTCGTCACAGGTAGTTCTGAAGAAAAATTGCCATTAACTCAGAGGTATGGCTTTGCTTTCCAGCTGATGTTCCTAGGCTGAATTACTTCATAGACTTTGTAGGATTAATTTCCAGCCACCTCACCAAATATGCAAAATGGTTCCTTTTCTGGCCCACCAGAATAAATCTGATTCAGCAGAGGCTGTCATAGCATTTGGAAAGAAACTTTCTGGTTTTTTGTTACTATTGATTTCTGTGGTAATTATTATGTCTTCTTGGCTGGATTCTCCAAAAGGCTCTAAGAAAAACTTCTGTTATTCCACAAAAGCTCAGCAGCAAAAGAGCATCAACTGGTTGCAGATACAGTAGATGACTAAGGTCACACAAAGTACCAAAGTCGGGTGGCACCAGCCATCTGTAGTTAACAGCTATTATATAAACATAAAGGAATGTGCCCTGTGTTCTGAGTGATGGAAAAGAACTGGTCATTAGCCACTCGGGAATGTCCGATTCCCCCACAGCTTTCCAGCTGCGATCCAAGTGTGTTTAAATAAAAACTTAGCACACTTAACAAGAAGTTTGATAGAGTGTTAACAATCCTCAACTTCACATTGAGCTGTTAACCAACAAAGTAGTCATTAAAGGCTGGTAATGACTGCGTTTCTTGAGATTATTGCTTAATTATAAACTTGATCGAGTGGGTCCTGCCTTCTGACTTGGGGGACATTTTCCATTGCAGAGTTTTAACTACAAACATTTCTTACTATACCACCTGATTTATAAAACCTTGAATTTAAACTACAGTGAGAATACTGCCTTTAAAAACAGTTATTTGTACACCTCACAATTATGTTCAAAACATAACTGATCTTGGATTCACCTCAGACAGTGGACTAGCAAAACTTAACTGCTGTTCACAAATGACTTCTGAGGGAATAGGGCTTTCTTGTAGAGTAAAATACAAATTTCTGAAAAAGAATTCTGCATTCTGATTGACTGGAAGGAGTCTAGAGTGTAGCATGTCTTTTCAAAAGAAAACCCATGAAAGTGATGAAAAACTGCAGTGGATGTTCTATCTTTTGTTCTTTCAGAAATGACTGAATATTGTTTTTAGTGTACAAGAAATTATTTTTGCAGGCATGACCTTGAAAGCTCCCTAGTTATTGCTAGCTGCTTTGCCTTAACATTTAATATTAATTTCCCCAAATCTGTAGATACCATGGCCTTATATATACAAATATTATAAATATGTATATTATAAAAATGTATTCAGGAAAGTTTTTCTCCTCTGCACTGATATCAGAGCATCTGAATATATACTATCCAAATGCACAAGGAAAGAGAAGGGGTGAAAAATTTCATGGAGTCGCATACTTCAAATCCCAGCGCATGAGAAGGCCATGCACAGACATAAAGGGTACAGGGACAAAGGCAGTCCTAGTTTTCTTCTTTTGCTGGTTTCATGTGTATTTCAGGTCACTATATACCACTAATGTATATAAGATATCCTACAAAAATCATTAAATAGCTGGGGTTTGAATGTGTGAGTGTACTGAATTTATTCCTTTTTCCGTAGGAAAAAAAGGATTAATATATTTAACATTAATTTAAACTTCTTATAACTCCTTGGCACTTTAAGGCCACTTAGTATTTTTAAGCAGGGAGGCAATCAGTAGAAAAAAAAATTCATCCTTTAAACTGAATCTTGTTCTGTAATTCACAAAATACTGACTCTTCTAATGCTAAGTAGCTAAGCAAACTAATGCATCTTTCGTCTTTTTCAGACTGTTCTTTTAGGTATAAAACAACGATGAAATCAAACAAAATTCCATCTTTAGAAGCTATTAGATCAAACATTCTTTGAAAAGAATAATATATAGAATATATTTATTTGTACAAACTTTTAACTGAATGTCTCCCTGATAGATAGATACTTTCACAAGTAATTTGTCTGCAAAATGGCATTTAAGTATTTTTAGAAGTGTTTAGAAGATGGTTAAAATAATGAATTTAAAGTTATTGTATTAATTATCTCATCAGTGACAACTGTAAAGAAGAGTTGCATCTTTTAACAGAAAAAAATTATATAGCTGAAAATGATGGAGAAGACTTGGAGCACACAAGTACGTTTAGGTTTTGCATTTTGTTTCCAATTATTGCCAGTATATGAAAGGAGGAGCTGTTTGTTGGAAATCTGAAAGGGAAAGGAGACAAATATCTTTGCATGTGTAAATCCTCTTCTTCATTCAAAAACTCAGGCTTGTGTCCACAGTGGCTTGCTGGCTCAGTTCATCAGAAAGCCTGCAGCAATTCCCTGAGCCCTCATTTGTAGACATCACTTTGGCAATGGAACAATGCAGCAAATTCTCATTCAAGGGATTACGATACTATATATAAAGAAAACATAAAAAGATTTACATATATTCCATGTAATTTCCTCCATTGTATATTAAGCATGGAACAGAATTTTGAGTCTTTTAATTGGTGTGTCATTAATTTTTTTTTTAATGGTAATGTAAAAAACTGGGTTTTTTTAAATGGTAATTTATATTCCAGCATTTTATTTTCAATGATAATAAGCATCTTGTATATCACACTCAATAGGTATCCCAGAATCTGCAGGCTGGGAAAAAGGATAAAATTCAAGCTATCCTTTTGGGGCTACTAACCTTGCTGCATCATTTGAGTAGTGCCTATACTTTTCCAAACCTGCCTCCTGGTTTGCAAGCACACTGTAAACGGCTTAGAGAAGGATCACAGTCATTGTTGCCTGGCATTCTGTCCTCATGAGCAAGAGAGAACAGTGGGAATGAAACCTTATCTTTGCCAGTTGTGGACCAGGCATGATTGAAGAACTATTGTGCACCAACAGATTTGCAACACCTACATTCCTACACCTTTCCAGGCATTTAAAGACAGAAAAGGGGGAACTGTAGACCTGAGAAAAGTCTATATAATGTCATGGATTCTCAGTCACAAACAATTGTGCATCATCAGACAATGTGCTAGTACTGCTCTGCTCTAGATGAGAAGTGAACATGTGATCACAGAGCACTGTTTATGATGGGCAGTGCCGAATCCAACTGTGATCCTGAGAGGAAGAAGCTGTGTGACGCACATTCAAACCACCACATTTGAACCCAAAATTAATTTATTCCAAATCAACTCCTATTTAAATCACATAGCTGTCTTATAACAACGATTTTGGGAGCTGCAGAGTCTTGCTTGCTCTGTTGTTGGGTGATACTTTACCAAGCAATGTCTTCATTTCTGGGTATTCACTGTGTGCTAGCTTCTCATTCATTGAGGCATGATTAAATTTAAAGACACCTCATCTGCAAATGAAAATTTCCCCCAAACATTTTGACTTTAAATAAAAAAAAATCTTCCATTTGCTCAACAAACTTTGGGATCAGACTCCTCATGAGAAGCATGGAAAGAACTGGAAAGGAAAGGAGCCTAAAAACTTATTACTTTCACCAGTAATGTGTGAGAAAAAAAATGCCAGAGTACAGCTGAATGACAAAAGAGGAAATGCTGGCCACTATATTTGCTAGGATTCCAAAAAGACATTAATGTAAATTAAGTTCAATCACATGGCACATAAATAACTCTCTCTGAGAAGATCTGGGCTCCTTTGCAAAGCTTTCTGCTGGCACAAGCACTGTACATAGAGCACAGGCCTCACGAGCACGATGACCCAATGATGTACTGCTGCACAGACTCCTGTGGTTCCAGAGCACACTGGAGAGGAACAAGGTACAGGAGAGATCTGGAAGAGCACAGTGAAACATGAGATGGAGTCTGTAGTACCATATATGACACTAAAAATTGGGCAGCAGCTCAGAGCCTGATCCCTTGGTGAGAACAAACTAGTTTTCCCTTTATGGCAGAGGACCCATGAATCTGGGATGAGTGAAACAGGGAGCAGCAGCAGCCTCTAACTTGTTTTACATACCCTCAGTTGCCTGGCACATCAGCATAGAGAGAGCAGGTATGATCTGGGATGTACAGGGAAGACACAGCTGTCTGGAGCAGCAGCAGACAGCCAGGAGATTTAGCCTTGCTACCTGAAATGACACTTGACACCTGCACATGCAGGAGTGCAAATCTTTTTCTCTGTTTTTTGGGGTTTTTTCCCACAGCTTCTATACTCGGTCCTTAGCACAGGATTTCTGTCTACTTTTGTCAGTCAGAATGAGGTGAGCCAGTTTTCTGGGCTGCTTCTTCAGGCACAGTTGAAGGAAATAGGCCCCTGGAAAGCTGACTACTCCCATCCAAATGGGACAAGCACGTTGGGATGTGATTGATTATCGTTTTTCCATATGTTGATGCCATTAAGTATGATTAGACAAATCAACCAAACTCCACTGGAAAACTGATTTTCAGGCCACAAAAGGAAGATTACATGAATCACCATTTGTGCAAAGGCACAAAAATACTTATCTTATAGGACTCCTCAGAAGAAAAAGTATTTTCAACAACAAGACCTTTTTCTTAAACTTTTGACTGAGATTAAAAAATCCAAAAAGGTATCAGCATGTTTACAGGAAGGGCATGATGGAGTTGTTCAACCTTGATAGGGTCCTTATGAAGCAGAAGGTCATCTATATATGCATCTTCTAGAAAATCAGCTAATATGGAGTTTTATTTTTTTATTTTGCTTTGTCCTGGTACAGACAATTTGCCATTCAAGCATATTGGTTTTGTCTCCTTAAATTCACACTAAGTCCTGGAGAAGTAATCAAAAAACTGTGTTCTCATTTAAATGTTATGTTTGACATTACATCCAGCAGCACATGCTATGTAAATTAAATAAACCCATTTCAACAGTAATAAAATATGCAAAAATAATAAAAAAACATATTAGCTGTACCTTGATTTTTAATAAATTTTATAATAATTGTCCATTCCATTTCTGCATGCCTTTTCTCCTCCAAGAATATCATTAGTACTTAATTTGGGTCCATTTCACATGGACAGATCTTTAATTTTGTCTGTTTTCTAACTTTGTCCAAATATGTTCATTCCCTATTTCACCACATTCAAAGACAAACAATGAAAAATTTTAATCCTGCCTAATTCATCTTAAAAAAAAAAAAGAAAAAAAAATAACGTAAGTCTATATGTACTGCATGAGACAAATCTTTGTATTTTTAACTTTATCATTTTGTCCTATTAACAATAAATGCCATGTTTTCCTAAGATGCTCAAATGAATAGATTAAGGAGCATAGAAAGGAGAGGAATAGCATTATTATTATTACCTGTGCATTCAGATCTTTGTAAAAGCAGCTCCCAAAGTTACTGCTTCTCTCTGCACCATAATGATATTGTACAGTGCCTTTTGGCTCTAGCACAATGTGTTATGCATCAGTGTTTAAGAGCATATTGTGCACCATTATTGCCCTCTCTCTAGAGGACTACAAACTGCATTAGTTTGAATTACCAAATCAAAACTTTATGTGCAGCAGTTCCCCCACAAGGGCTTTAGCATTTTTATGTCATAATCCCTCTATTATCCCCCTCCTCACATGCTTTATAACCATTAAGTTATTGAAAAATTCTCAACAGATGTCATCTTAAGATGAATGTTGCTGTGCCGACTGGTATCAAGGCTGGAATCTGGATATTGCTCAACTTTACTAAAAATGTCAGGGAGAGAATAGTCAGCTGTAAAAATACAAGATATGCCAGCAATGGTTGTTTTCATGTCAACTGCAACATGACTTGTAGTGTTCGCAATTTTAGCTTCTAGAAGATGCAGTTTTCATTTGATGGGTTGGCAGTAATGGCTTGAGATATGTAGCAAGAAAAAGGAAAATAATTCAAGGGCTTTTTTCCCCCTCTCCTTTTATGATAAAAGCAGATTTGTGCATTAATCTGATTTAAGTCTCTAGACTTACCTTTTAGTATATATTGTTCCTATTGAGAATTTTGTTGAAATACAGAAACTTTTTGCATAGGTGTAATAATTATAAAAGGTAATTATGCATTCTCTTTGACTCTAAAGCACTGAAATACCAAAGAATTTTGCTATGATGGTAATGATAAAGGTTTCATATTTTCCCTCTCATTCTATTGGGACATTTGTAATTTTAAACACCGTAAAGACATAGAAATATACATTGTGCAATAATTTAGAACCATCTTAAATTTGAAGCAAAGAAAGCAAAAGACATTTACCTTCCAAAGTGGTGACAGTATGGTATTTAAATTATAGGAGATACACATGGCACAGATACCTGCCAAAATGAGATTAAAGAACAGAACCACAGCTCACATTAGTAAGAGCTTTAAAAATAGTGGCATTTGATAGTAAATCAGCTTTTTAAGAAGCAGTTACTGTACAAAAGAGAGGAATAGCATAATATGCTCAATTCATCTGAATAGCAATATAGTAGTTGAGTTCTTATATTCAGAGCTGATGTGACAAACCTGAGAGATTTTTAAAGAGAAAATTACAATAATCAACTCCCATGATGAAACAGGTATATTTTTTGTAAAGCTGGCAAGGAATATATAAGAGATATATAGTCCATGAGGAATGAAGCAGAAATAAATCTATTGGTATTGCATCTGAGATATGAAGAGTTTTAGTCAAAAATGAGGCTTGAGATTCTTAATATGAATATTCTACATCTTACTTTTACAGAAAGAAAATTCAGCTTCCTATTTTCCTCTAGCGCTCCCCTAAAGGCCCAGAACTGCTTAATGGAAAGTTTTCCCATAGTGTCTATGACAGAGGCTGTTACTATTTCTTTGCTTCACAGCTCTATCTCCTATTCTAGCTGTCTAGACCCCTATAATTAGGGGAAGATTGGTTTCTGGACAGCTTTGCAGCTATCCACTTTCCATTTTGCATCCTGAAGGCTCCTCCCTTCTATGGAAGCTCATAGCTTCCAGTGGTGCAAAGATATAAAGAGGAGATGGGATTCACCAAAGAAAACTCTTTTAGCTCATATTAGCTGTCATAGAGAAGAGGCTGCTGAAGTCAATCTTGCCTGTAAGCAATAAAAGGTGGAAATGCCAAAACAGGGCTGTCGAAGGCAACATCTGACTCTTCACTGTAAAAAATGGAGTTAAGAAAGATGATGCACTCAAACTGCCAGATATTCAAAACTCCCAGAAACTCTCAACTCTGACTGTTTTAATAGGAGACACTTTTGAATCTCCAGCCATTTTTAGGAGAATATTGAATGCTGAATTTTGGAAATAAAAGGGGCTGAACTTCAGTTTTCAAAATTTATTTAATGACAGAAAACTCATTTCATATTTAAGTCTTTATATTCACTGTGTGTTGTGTATTATTCCTGTTTGTCTCTCTTGTAAAAAAATATTCTGATTCATCTCATTATACGGTGTATGCTGCTTTTGTTCTGCAGCATGATTTTAAACCTTATCCCATATGAACATTTCCGGTTCTTTTGAATATGATACTCTCTACTTGAATTTTACTCACAGTTTATAAACTGAGCTGGTTAATGTATTCATTTATATGCTGTGATAGTCGTCCAGCTCTAAGCTTTAATATTTCATTGCAGTGCTGGTATCTGATCTGAGGAAATATATTTCTGTATATTTTGCAAGAATCTTCTTAGGTTTTCCCAACATTTATTTTCATATGGTTCTGAAAGTTTGGATTTTTTCTGCTCTTTTATTGCATGTTCTTACCTTTATATTTGACTGGTATGTCTTGATATATCATCTGCCACTAACCTGGATAATTTCTATTACTTTAATTTCTAAATGCCCAGGTTGAGCTGCACTGAGGAAAATATTTGTAAAGGCATTTGAGCTACCCCAGTGCTCTATGAGACTTTGCACAAAGGTTATACACAAAAAAATGTTGATCATAGGCTAGAACCTCCCTAACTTATAGCAAATTAGAGTATAGTTCCTAAATCTCCAACACTTCTGTCTGTGACACCAGGATAATGTGCATTTCCTGATAAGTGATTCATTTACTTCTAATTTTACCTGCACTTTATTAGGAGCTGGCCTATCTTTGTGAGAAACAAAATTCTTCTGCCAAGCAGTTTTCCATCTTCTTCTTCAGCTGTAATAACAGAAGCTAAATAACATTTAACAAATTGCCACTTCCTTATGCCCTGTCTTCAATCCCCCATCATTGTTTTTAATGGGACAATTTAACCTTTGAACTTTTGTCTCTATTACAGATATAGTTGAAGAGCTTTTAATTGAAATATTCCATACAGCTTGACATCCAATATTATTTCTTTGCTCCTCTAATTATCCTTTTAACTTTCTTCTGCTTATTTGTATAAACTCTCTTCAGTCTGTCTTTCTACCAGACTGTTTATATATTTTTCAAAAGCCTTTCAATTATTTGCTCATTCTACTCTTTACATACTACATAACAACATTTGACCTCTGTAACCCTCCTCCTTGTTTAGATTTAGCCAAAATGAATTTCAGTTGCAAGGTCTGCAGCCATTTCTTAAATTGTTTCCCACTGCTCATCCATAGTGCTCATCTCTGCATTGGAGAACAACCAAGCAAAATTTGTTTGGAAATGTCATACAATATCAGACTTTCTAATAGTAAAAACAAAGTCTCAATCCAGAAACTTCTGAAACATGTTGGTTTAGTTCATTATAGGTATGAAAAACAAAACCTAGAGGAATGTTTGCCAAATCCTAATGATGAGATGACTACTGCTTTCAGGCTGTTTGGGTGCACAGCATTTATAATATACAAAGCAAAATTAGGCAGAATTCAAGTCAAGTCTAAAGCATACCAACTTGAGCAAGTCATAACACTATTCCTAACCTATAACTTGGAGTTTCTAGTCTTCCCCCTTCTCTGATGGACAATCCTTCTCAGCCTAACATGCCTAATCACAGAACAAAAAGAAACTTCTGCTCTCAAATCTAAGCTGTGGGTATAGTGATTGACAGTGACTGGTAGTAGGATGATTCAAGCCAATCTGCTGTTTAAGGTAGTCTAGGTAGTCTTGATTTCCATAAAACTTATAGAAACCCTTTTCTTTTGAATATTCCTATTTGATACTTCTTTCCAGTCTCTCAATTTTATTTTTTTTTTGTTTTCTCTTGAAAGTAATATTTTCTATGGCTGAGAAGGGATATGATGCACAATGGAGTTTATGGGTCAGCCAAGACACATACATTGTTTCCTTAGAGAGTAGTTTTTTGACTCACTTTCTCATCAGGTGGCAAAGCAAAACTTCTGGACTTCTGGACTTTATTGTTGTCCACATTGCAAGTGCCTCAGAGAATATTACTTGAAAGCCACTACCTTTCCTGGGCTTATCTGGTAAAGATATTAAAGATATCTGGAAGATGTTTTCCAGGAAACTTCAGCCTGTGACAGGCAGCTATAATCTTCTCCAGAAGAATATTATCCATCCAAACCTGAATAATTGCCAAGACTTTGCATGCTATATAAAAATTTTAGCAATATTTTACCAATTTTCTGTGAAATTTTCTGTGAATTTCATTCCCTGACATTATGACACAGTGTCTTCCCACACAGACAGTTCAGTAAGCTCAATAGTATCCTGTTGTGCACTATGATTTCACACTATCTTCTATGGGTTTTGCATATCCATTTTACACTCAGTAACTATGAAACTGAAACCCCTCCAATATCACATATTCTGTCCTTGCTACAGTCCCCTCTTTTCCATATACAATCTTCCTCAACAATGTCACTTAAAAGCGGACACTAATGCAATTGGAAAAATGGCAGAAAATTAATTCAAAATTTGAAAATGTTGATCTGTATATGAGGAGTTTCATATGAATGATAAATCTGTTGCCTTGAAACATTTTCCAAATAAAAGTAAGACCACTGAGTTGAGTTTTCATGTTCTCATGCATTGTGTCTCCTTAAAAATAAGGGAATATGTCATCTGACCAAACACAAAAGATGAAAGGGAGAATGAATTATTAAAATGAGGAGTTATTTCAGAAGTGTATATAATCCTTGGTTGCAGAATTTTACTGAGGCTTTCTATAAAAATAAAGAAGGGTTTTGGCTTGTATGTAGATAATGTCACATAACTGCAACCTGCAAGGGCAGACCTAAGGGAAACCACTGGGCATTACAATTTTTCCAGACCAGGAGCACATGTACAGTTGAGTATTAAGGTTCAAAAAAAACATTTCACTGTTCTGTAAAGCTGAATATAAAGGTCCTGCAAAGGTTTCTTTTTTTACTTTTTTTTTCTTTTTTTTCTTTGATGTACTGAGCGTTCACCAAAACAGATTTGCAAATACATTAAAAGAGAAATCCCTTGGAACTGCATTGGAAATCCTTCCTAAGTTTTAAAGATTTCCACAACAATGAACACACTTTTAAGGTCTTATAGTACTCTTAATATATAACAGCACTGTGTAGTTGAGACAGAAACTCCAGTATTCTTCTGCATTCAGTATATGATGATCAAGAGGAAAGCTTTCAAACACACTTGCAAAGAAATAGAGCACTCACTCATGACTATTGCATGGAATGTTTAACAGACAAAAAATCAAATATTTTTATTTTTCATAATGAAGAACAGTGAGTTTTATCACTGAGAGCATCTGAACAGCTGTGTCAGATCAGACCAAAAGCCTGTCTGGTCCCGTATCCTGTCTCTGACAGTAGGCAAAAGCAGATGCCTGGAAAAAAGTGGAAGAAGATGACAAGTATATTGTGAAATTCCCCTGAACCCAGCAGTTGCACATTTAGGAAATTTTTAGAGATAGGTGTGTTATCTCCATTCGTTACAGACTCCGGTGACATTTTTTATATTTCTTCCAATGTTTTTTAGAATCCATGCAAGTAGTTGTGTCCCATTGCCTTTCAGACTGGCTATTACTACCCCTAATATTCCATGTAGTTCTGAAATTTGGACCTGTCACCTTGTGGTTTGTTTGATTGCAGATCTAGAGTGGAAGGGAATGCAGTCTGTACACTGCACCATTTCTGAACTTATGGATGCCATCATACCTCCCTTATTTCTGTCAGCCTCAAACCATGTTAGTTTATTTAATATTTCCTCATTTAGAAGCTGGTTTTGAACATTTTCCTGATTTTCCATTGTATCTTCTTCAGGATATAAGAGAGTAAAATGTACAGAACATTCAAATGCAGGTGTGCAGGTGATTCATATAATCAAATAATACTATTTTCTGTCTTGTCTTCGATTCTTTACCCATTAAGCCTTAACATTTGGGTTTTTTTCCTTTTAGTGAACACTGAAGGGATCATTGTGTGAAGATATTTATTTTAATCTATGAGCTCATTCCCACTGTAAACAGTCATCTTAGAACCCATCATTATAGAACCAGTCATAAAATTACATTTGTTTTTCCATATGCACATCACATTTATTTGCATTAAATCCCATCTTGCAGTTTATCATCCCGCATCTCAGGGCTGTGTAGTCCTTTTGCAGCTCTCTGCAGCCAACTCTTCTTTTTAAGATCCCAAATAAATCATCATGATCAGAAAATTTTTCACATAGTTATTCATCTTTACATGACAGTTTATTCAGAACTTCACTGGTCAATTCTCTTCCGTATGAAAATTTTTTTTTTTCCACTGCATCCTAATTTATAGCCATTTATTTACCCAGGGTAGAGTCTTCTCTTATACCATGGCTACTTAGTTTCCTTAAGAGCCTCTGTGGAGACCCCAGACTTTGTCTTATTTTTTTGTTTCATTCACAGTACAGGTTATTGATCAGTGAGCTTCCAAAGTCTCCTTCTAGTCCTCTGGTATAAAGCCATTTTTAAGTGGGAAGGCACATACTTCGGTCCATAATTCAGACATTTATTCCTTGAATTTCAGCAAAGGTCTTGAAACCATGTGTATGGCTTTGATGATGTAAAGTCCTTCATTTTGTCAACTTGTCCTATGAGCTGTGCTCCTGACATTTAAATGTGATATTTTTATTCTCTTTTGCGTTCTTTGTAAAAAAAAGTTCTGGCTTAAAACAAGCAAACAAAAAATGTCTTCAAACATGTACCTGATGCAAGGAGATTCAAAATATTAATTACTTCTTTTGCTACATTGTAATCTATGTTGCCATCTCATCCAAGTACTCATTTTTCCTGAGAAGATTTTAGAGTGTTTTTTTTTTTTTTTTTGTCTGGCATTAATGTTTTTACATTTAAGGTATAAAACTTCATGTTCTTTTCTGGTCATTATTCAGATTGAACTTCACATATTCGAAGGATTGCTTTTTAATTTTAATCTACTTCCTTACTCTGTTGTTTGCTCATGCTGACTTTGTTCTGTTCTTCCACTAACCTTTTGGAAAATGTATGCATTTGTGTTGTGACCCAAACAAGAGTATCCAAATCATTCCCAAACTTCCAGTGAAGATTTTACTTTTACAGGACCTCCTTTTAGTTTCTTATTAAGTATCTATGTTACTTTCATGTTGTTCTGTTTTGTAAATATTGCAAGACAGTTTTTCATCTCTTTATTCACACAAAACTGTTGAGATGAGGTTTCTTCTAGAGTGGCTCTTTGACAAGAGTGTTATGACGATTTCATATAGACTGACTCAGGACCAAGAGAATTATTTCTCCTTGCAGATTTCTTGTATGGCTTGGCCCAAGGATCATTGGTTGTCCAGGAATCACTGGGGGAAAAAAATTTTGTTTGCACTTAAGTCCAAGCTTTCTGTATCACAGAGCAACATTTCTGCATCATTTCCCCCTATTTTTAACTTATGTTAACTGTTCCACTGATTTATTTTACTGCATTTTCTGAGGCATCCCTTCCTCCAATTGTACAGGTAGGTGCCTGTTAGCTAGAAGAGCCCATATAAAAGGACTTTAGACAGGATCACATATAAGATTCTGTAATACCCCATTTGGAAGTGGCAGTGGCAGACAAGCTAGGAAACTTCTTTGCCCCCAGCAGCGGTCTACTGCTGTAGTTTTGGTCTAAGAACTGCAACAGAGAATCAAACTCAGTGGCAAAGACTACAAATAAAATGCTCTTAAAATGAAAACACACTCATATAACAAGGAAGTTATTAATATTAACTGGGACATGTGCTTAATTTCACTGCAATATAAACACACTTTTGATGTTCATTTTCAAAGTATGCATTTGTATATAATTATGCTTAATGCATATCATACTCTGCAGTCTTATGATTTTACAGTCAGACTGATGGAAGTGCTTGTTTTTTTCATCTTCTTTTATTTGCATTGCAAAATATTTCTTTGTCTTTATTGTTCTTACCTGCTGGAAACAACTTCCTTTTTCATGAATCATGTAGATGAGCATTTCCAAGAGTCATGATATACCATATTTGGAAATTTGTAAATATTTCCTACTCTCAAGGAAGTGAAGAACTGCAGTAATGTGCTAATGTTGGTGCAATTTAGTCTATTATATATATAATTTAGCAGCATGAAAGAAAAAAATACTAACTTGTTATAATGTAGATTAAAAAGAGAGTTCTGACTACAGCCTTATCAGTAGTACTTTTAGATGTATTTAATTTTCTTTTTCAGTGATTGTTGTCACAACAACTATTGTTTCCAGTAAGCTTCATATTCACCCAGCAATAATAATGCCATTTTAATCTTGTAATGATGTGTCTTCTCTAGCTGAATTAATAAGGAAACCAACTAAAAGATAATTTGGGATATCTCTGAAATGCGTGCTAATAAAAAGACTATGATTAGTCCAACTACATGTTTTTCTTAGTAATATTATGCTAATAATAGTAAATAACAGCCTTTTATTTGTGTCCTTCATTTTCTTTATAAAAATAAATATTGATGGATTTGCATGAAACAATAAGAATGTCTATTTCTTTCTGAAGTTTGTAGGCATGACCCAGCTAAATGGAACAGTGCTAGTTCTGTTTCCATCAAGGCTTTCTACAGGATTTCAATACCTCTCCTCAACTGAAGTGTTCCTTCATGCTATAGAAAAACAATAAAATGTGTAAACCAATGTCTATCAACTATTTGCTCGTATAATAGTATCATTATACAATGAATGTGCTCATGGTCATTTATAAATGTTGCAATTGTTCCCTACCTTACAGGGGTGGCTTCAGCTAGGAGGTGCTCGAAGCTTCCCCTGTATCCCACAGAACCAACCTCAGCTGGCTCCAAGGTGAACCTGACTCTGGACCCCATGCCGTAGCAGGGGAAGAATGTAAGGAGGCTTTCCCTTGAGGAGGAAGGAGCAGCCAAAACAGAGTGTGATGCAGCCCCCATTCTCCATCCTGTTGCAGTGCTGCAGGGGAGAAAGCTGAGGAAATCAGGAGTGAAGTTAAATCAGGGATGAAGGGAAGAGTGAAGCAAAGGTATTTTATGGATTTTTTCTTTTTTTTTTCATTTTTATATTTGGATTTAATTGGCAATAAATTAAATTAACTTTCCCTAAGTTAATTCTATTTTGCCCACGATGGTAATCAGTGAGGGAACTCTCCCTGTTTTTACCTTGACCCACAAGCCTTTCATTATATTTTCTCTCTCCTGTTCAGATGAAGAGTGATAAGGCTGGTTTAGTGTGTGCCTGGAGTCCAGACAGGATCAACCTTGCAGAAACTCACAATTGGTACAGTCAAAATTAGACTATTATTTCTATGCTTAGATGAGAACAGTCAATGGTAACATAGATACTGCAGGTATGCTCTTCTTCTGGCTCAAAAATATCTTTTGAACTTGTGAGAATGGATCTTTGTTTCACAAAAAACAAACTAAACTTTTGGATCTCCTGAATGGTGAAACCTCTCTTTTTTCAATGAGCATGAATACATTGTCATAGATAAGCTCATTTTTGCATGGGTTCAGCACAATGAAGGAGTGTGTGTTCTGCCTATTGTATATGAACATTTATATATTCACTCTGGAGCTGTCTTATTGTTTGGTCTGTTTCCAAATGCCAATCTTAGCACATAATGGACATTTGATAAAAAAAGCATTTATATCTCTGTGTTGGCACTGTGCTGGGGGGCTCACATAGCTTGGCACTGTGTGATATTGTGTTACTTAATCTTCGGACAAAATAGAATCACGTCTCAATATAACTTCTCCTAAAGTATAAGTAGCTTCCATTTGCAGACAGGATTCCCATGTTCTTGACTAGAGCACTCCAGTCTTATGCTGTGAATTCATTGTGCATAGAAATGTGAGAAATTTCAGAGGTCAAATGAACCATGGTGGTACCATCCACCACCATCATTTTACATATTTTTAAATGTTTCCTCCAACTGGGACTTAATCATTTCAGTTACTGTAAGGAGCCCAAATCCAGTAGTCTTTACTGTTCACTCTCTTCTTGGAAAGAATTCTTCCTGTATGTCCAGAATTGTTCATACAAAAGCACTACATTTAAAAACATGCTGATTTTTCAACAAGATGCACTCCCATAGGAAGAATTATACTTGCATAATTAATTTCAATGACATTGTCAGGATTGCAATGATGAGCATTCTCTTGTAACACCTAAGATAAGTTAACAAAATGAGATATAGAATTCTAGCTCCAGACTATACCACTTCATATTTTTATTTTCTTTTATTTTTCAAGGCAGTTCACAAAATCCAGATGTCAAATATAAGTTATGTTTTGAACTAGTAACCTGTGGCTACTTGCTCAGTTCACATTTATAGGCATTTTTTGTGTCAGTTTTCTCTGTGTCTTTCCCATAGGTAGGCTGCAGATGTGCTTCTAAATGTCTGTCTTTTGATGTAATATATCATATTTTAATTACTTTCCGTTCTTCTTGCATTTGATTCACATATGAAAGAAATTATTGGCTAATCCCAGGTGAGATCTATAAATAAACTTTTATGTAGAAAATACTTTTTTCTTTTCAGTAGCTTCAGTTTTTTCTTAGAGTTGAATTCAGGATTTTGTCTAAGCAAATAAGCTGTATGTCAGTTAAGGAGCTGCTTTTATAGATGGAAGAAAAATTTTTCACCTCTTCCTCACCTTTGGAAATATTGAGGGTCCTTCTTTTAGCTTCAAAGTGTTTGGGAATAAATCATAAAATATTATGATTTTATACACAAAAATCTTTGAAAAACTTATTTTGATGTAGAAAAGGACCCATGAGTCTTAAAAATGCCTTCACTATAAACACACTCAAAAGAATACTATATGATTTTGATAGCTTAGAGTTTTCCTTTCCAGTTTTCTTCCTAATGCTTTTATGCTGATTGAACTTAAAAAATATAGGAAGAAGAAATCTGCACAAGTGTTATCAACCAAAGGTAGTGTGACCAGCACTATCAGGTATTCTCCTGGATGAAATAAAATATCTTTTCTGTTTCATTTTTCTGTGTCAGAGGAACAATCACAGACATTTTTGTGACACTTTTTGTCTTATTGGGTCCTTATAGCAGAAGGTAAAACTTGGTGCTTGCCCCAAAAACTTTATCAAATCTTGAAGACATTGATGTTGTACAACTTGGTAATCATTTTGTGATTCAGTTTCCATTGTCATAAAACACCATGAGGTCTAGAGATGTAAAACCCTGAATAACCCTAAATATTCATATTCAAGTGATATAACCAATTCTCAGTATATGGCTTTATTTTTCTGCTGTTGTTGGATACATCTGTATCCACAAGACAATTTAAATATATATAATAAGATGCTTTTTGTCAGAAGAAGTTTCTAAAGCCAGTGAATCAGCAGCCCAGGAACTGAACAAACAAGTGCATATTTTATCAGACTCCTGGGAAGCCTGTTCTGCACACTAGTGCATCCTCACTAGGCCAAAAATAACTGTATGGACACAGAAGCTGAAGAACAGCTTGGCTTTAATCAAAGAAGCTAAACACTAGCTATGAAATGAGCTTTATTTCCATTTCTGCTTTAAAGCTATGCATAGATTCTGTATTATACATTTAAGTATATGTTGTGCAATAGTTAGCTATGTCGTTAGTAGTTTATGATGGAATATATATGGCACCAGGAAAGCAGAGTTTTGCACACAAAATCATAGTGTCTGTTTCCATAAAGTTTTAATGACACTTCTACTCTGTCCTACAGAATACATGACGTATTTGCAAAGTTGTCCTCAGTACACGAAGGGCATATGAGACAACGAGGTAGGATTCAACCATTTTGTACATGACACAGAAGGCTAAAAATGATCACAACCTTGTGTTATGAGAAAATAAAATCTCTCTGGAGTAACTACTGGGCAGTAGCCAATCACTCTTTTTTCTTTGTACAAGCTAAATCCACAGGCAAGGCTAATAACCTAAATAAATAAACACAAGAAGAAGCAAAGAACTTTTGGTGGAGACATGGTTTAGAAGCTTGTGAGTTTATTCAGTTTTTGTGCTGCTCAAACCAGATTTTTCTCCAACCAGATTTGTCTCCAAAAAATCATACTCCAGAAGGAGTTGGACAGACTCGTTTCTATCCCATACTTTTTCTCTTCTCCCAAGTGTATTTTTCATATTGTGACTTACTGAGTGCTCCAAGAGATGCAAGTAGTAGTTGCACTGTTGCTTAGTATCTCCTGTGAATTCTTGTGCCCAATGCTCATGAGCAGCTCCCTCTTTACTATCCAATGTAGCCTTTTAGCCCCATAAATTCAGAGTTGATACTCCCTGTAAGAAGCCCCAGGCTTCTTTTAGACCTCAGGACCTGGGCTTGTCTTAGCCTGCCTGTAGATAAGGTTTTAGTTTGTGGAGGTTTTAGATCATTTAATGATCAGGTAACAGTTACCTGCATTGCCTTAGCTTTTGCTCCACTTTGAACAGTTTTTGTTCCGTACATTTCGTAATTAATACACTATAATAACTAAAGTTAATGGAAATTTTTATCATTTTTCTTAAAATTTTTATAATTTATCTTACAATTTCCAAAAATGCGGGCAATATTCCAAGTAAGGCTGCAAGGCAGCTATAAAAAGATACTCCTCTTCATTCAGAAATGAAATTTCTGTGTGGACAATTGAAATTTGTTTTTGCTGGTTTTTGTAGCTAAAATACTGTAAGATCATGTCAAATTTGTTGAAGCCTCTCACACACTGATTACTTTCCAGAGACCTTTCTTCTTTTAGATTTTTCAAATTAGGGAATCAGAGTGCAATTATATTCTTTTCCAGACTCTGCAATATTGGCATTCCTCTTTTTTCATTCCATTTTCCTCTCCTCACAATGAAGATTATTTTTCAAACCTCAAGTGATTGAAGGCAACTTTTTTTTATATTGATATTAGAAGTTATGGCTGTTGTTGGTGGTGGTAACTTACTAGCACTACAGGCTTTTGTAATCATTATAACTCCTTGGCTGCTATTTATGTCCTGTCAAATATATAAAGCCTAAGGAACTTCTGAACAGCCATCAGTTATGCCAAGAAATTTTATAACAAAGGAATTATAGGCTACAGGAAGTTGATTTAAGTGAGAATGGTTGTATCAGAATATAATTTGGTTAAACTCTCCCCTTCATAATTGGAGAAAGACAAGATATTTTTATCTATCATAAGTTGTTGCTATTACTTTTTAAATTACACAATGGGTATCGACAGCCACAGGTCTACCTGTTCTATTTGTCTTCTTTTCACTTTCACATACCTTGCATGTATGTTCCCTAATAAAACGTGAAGAGGGACTTTTAAATTATTTTATTCTGTAGAAGTTGTGGCCAATACCATTATTGCAATTGAAGAGACAGCAAACTTGATGGGGGGCCACTTATGCCTGGGAAACTTAAATGTATTATTAAAGGAAATGTGAATTTCACTTTATTTCTTGATAATTTGTTTGTGATTGTGCCCTCCATCAAGCAAAAAGTGGCCTGCAAAGACTTAAACTGCAATAAACTAAGAACCACTTCTCTGACCTTCACATCTGACTTTCAATCCATATCTTCCATTTAAATAGGAAAATAGCAACCTGTTCTAAGTAAGATAAAGAATACACTGTAGCCAATTCCTGGAATAGAAAGAAGACAGCTATGGTGTTTGCCACAGGCATATGAAATAGATAAAAGAAAGATAAGAGCTTTAAAAAAAGGTGGACCATAATGAATATATGGGAATGAAGAAAGGAAATGGTTTGTTTTCTTTCCCTCAAAATAAAAGGAACTAAACTTTTTCAAGAAGAAGAAAACAGTTTTCCCTGAGTAGCAGGAATCTGGTATGTTTCCTCAATCTTAATAAAGCATTTAGGCAGAGGAAGCTCTCTGACACTTGAAGGGAGAAGAGACTGAAATGTTTTCCCTTTGACACAGAGTCCTATAATAGTGAGGTTTTATATTTAATGGGATGCAGGGTCATTTCCCGTGGGCTATTTAGTGGACCTTTGTAGCTTCAAAATGTGATTCTTTCCTCAGAAGGGCCTAAAGCTGATTATTAACCATGATTCATAAATTCTTCAGAAGGCGATCAAGTTAGGTTTATGAATTCAAGCTGGGACAGAATGCAGCTGCTTCCTTTATGCCTGCAAATACCAAGAAGCACTTCAACTTACAGAAAAATAACATTTTTAAGTTGATTTTCCTTCCTTATTGTCCTTTTCCAACAAGAAAACATCTGTTCACGTGAATTCTTGGTATTTGCAAAGGGAAGAAAAGGGAAAAGAATGAAAAAACCCATGTATTTCAATTTCTCATTAGAAAGGTACATCTCATGAGTTAGTTTTCTGAAACAGTTGTCAATTTTAAAGGGACAACTAGAAACAGTGGCAGGGTTGGGAACTGTTCACTGCATGAAATCAGTTCTGATCTATTATCAGATCCAAACAATGATCCAAGCAATCCACAATGCTGTGCTAAGTGTATGGTACAGTACAAATACATGGAGGAACACTAATAGAAATCCTCTAAGCATCATTACCACACTGAAGGGAGATTTTGCCCAAGGCCTCTGGTTGTTCCTTTTCTCTAGGGTAGAGCTACAGATTTGTAGGCCAAATGCTCTAAATAACTAAATCCTGGGCAGAATGTATTACCCCTGCACATTTTCTGCTATTTTTACTTTTCCAAAGGTAGCAACTGTGAACATATCAAAGTCCTACTTCTATCATAGGTAATACTCTAAACTACAGATATGACTGTAATGCACAAAGACACAAACTCAGAATATTCTGTGAATCTGTGAAAATGTTGTTAGGATGCATAGCATTGTTTCTAGTTTATTCTGGCAAAAACCTTTTGTTATATGTAACTTAGTGGAAGTCTTCTTGTTAGTATTTAAGCTGGCTGGCTTCTTTTAAGTGTTTGGTCCAAAGCTTATATGATCTCTGATCCTCCTTTGGCTGAAATCAGCTGGAGTACTTACATTTACTCCATATATGACAGTAGTTCAATTTACAGTGATCTTTCTATTTAAAGTTCAATTAAGATTATAATCTTTCTACCAGTAAAAAAACACTTCCGTCCAGCAAAATGAAGTCTAAGGATATATAACAGGTATTATTCTCTAAATAATTAATATAATATTTTTTCTTTGAACTGCTGATATTAGTATCTAAGTTAGCTATTTGAATAAGACAATTCCATTTTCACATATAAGACAAAGTTGTGGATTCAGTTATTTTTTATTTGGAAGACATTTTAGAATTAATTTTTCAAATGAGTGAAGGGAGGGAGGGAGGGATGAGAGCCATTTTCTTTGTCAGACATCTTATCCTTGGAGTTTTTCTATTTCAATTAATATTTTGATAAAATTCCTTTATTTAAAATTTACTGTCTTTTTAACAGCAATTTATTTATAAGAATTGCAGTCAGTTTGTGGAAATTCTTTACAGGCAAGCTGTCCTGATTGCAGGAGCAGGGAGCAGACCTTCGTGTAGTATGTGTAGTAGCTGTATGTATGTGCCTATTTATGATTGTAGATGGGCTGATTCAAGATGCATATGTTATCTACACCTTTAAGGGAATTCTATTTAAAATCTTCTATTTTAATTTGTTCTCAAAAATACTTCTTAATATTACGAGATAGAGCCATATTTTTGTGGAAATGTTTTGTGTCTCTGATGCTACTTCAGTAAATTGTGCTTTACCATGCACAAATGGCAGTCTTAGGGTGCGTAATTCTCATAGTGGAACTCCATGATTTCCTGATGTTTGTGCTTTGTGCTTATGGGACTGTCCATGAGGTGCATTACTTCCAAAATATTTCAACCCATTTACTTCTTTGTACTCCAGTATCTAGGAACCTTAATTATTGCTTCCTACCTAGGCATATTTTATTTTTTCCTTATAAGGTATGCTTAAAATAAACATTTTCTCAGCTTCATCCCTGGAATGACTTCTCTTTAATGCCTATATGCAATAAATCAATGGAGAATCCATACTGAAGAGATTAAACATTACTTCATAGAAATATTAGCTGGTGAAAACAATCAGACTTTGATTCATGTAATTTATTATAGTCTCACATTCTCCATCCTGTCTTGATAGCAAAGCTTCCAGTTAAGATCACATTGGAAGATTGCTGCAGTTTTTGCTGTTATTACTTGATATTGAACTTGCATTTTGTTATTATTTCTGCTATTTGTTATTAAACAAAAATGCTATTAAACAGAATGAGTGTGGCTTGACCTTTGTGCTGTCTCACACCTCCTGCATAAGTATTTTAAGTATTATAAACATATATTATTAACATATAATATAATAATATTATATTATTTTCAGAGGAGGCCAAGGGAAGCTATAGGAGGAAATTGGGCAGCTGTGGTTTGGTTGTCCAAAATTAATATCACCAATGAAGTCTGGAAGGGAGATGTCTGGAGTTTTTTCATTTCAGTATGGTCTTCTCCAGGCTGAACAAGCTGAGTTACTTCAGCCTCTCATCATATGGGGAAGGGTTTTTCTAGGCTTGCCAGAGGGAGACTAGTGTCTACAATGAACCCAAGTAAAAACTTACTCCAGCTGTAACTTTAATAGCTGGAAAGGTAGGTAGATGAAAATCCCATGCCACTGAAGATCCTTTCTCTTCTGTTATAATTTTGCTAATCTTTTACCTCATTTTGATAAACAGCTCAATCTGCACTGTGCCTGCGCCCCTTTCTCCTTCTTATGTCAATTTTTATCCTGCTAGATCCTTATAATTTCTCAGCTGTGAACATTCACAATTTTTAGGACTGCCTGTGCAACGGCTGATTTGTTCTTCCCTTCATTTACATTCTCTGTCCAAATATTTCTGATAGAACCCTAAATCTCCCTTATATCTCGCTTGTAATCCCTAGTGCAGCTATGAGCTCCTACGAGTTCCTTCAGCCAGCAAAGTCCATACTTGCATAGCTTCTTCATCAGCTCCTACACTGACAAAATGTAGAAATTGTAGGTATATATTGCACATACCAAAGTTTTGTACAAATGATGACTAAAACACCGTTCCAATGTTCTAGGGTCAACTTACCCTCCTGCACAAAAAAACAAAAAACCAAAAAACAACAAAAAAAAAACAAACAAAAAAAAACCCACCCAAAAAACAAAACCAAAAACCCCCCAAAAAACCAAACCAAATGAACAAAATCTAAGAAAGCAGATGCAATTATGATAGTCTCAGAAGAACTGGAATAGAAAATATGTGCCATCACTGACAAGTGCAGGAATCACACATCAGATGATATGATTAACTCAATTAATTGGATTTCTTTCATTCACTGCTGGCACTTACAAAATATTGCCATGCTTTTCTTCACTATATCTTCAGGAAAAGTAAAAAACGTTAGAAAACACTTTTCTTCCAGGGTGCATTAAGACTGGCAACGGATTTTTGAAGAAATTAAAGCTGCAGACTGTAAAAAGGTCCTGTAATTCATTTATACAGAAAGAGGATCTATGAATTCATCATATAGTTTCTCTGAGATACTGGGATTTCTTAGAATGTGTCAAAATTCTCCCCAAAATCCCATTGCATTATATGTGAAGTATTTAGGTACTACTTGGATAGAAAGGATGCTGCTCTCTATAAAAACTAGTAAAATTTTAGCATATCTACATATTGATTATTCTCAAATTTCAAGTATTTTGGTGTTAATGAGACATTTTCATCCTTGGTGACAGTAGACATAAATATGACAACCTTGTTGCCCGATTTTTACCAAGTGGGTTTTCTTTCTGAAGGAATGCAAGCCTACAAGTGACCAGCAGGTAAACAGCTTTGCTATAATTGCAATTATCCCCATTGTCTTTCTTATGCATGCTATTGGTTTGAGAGAAAGGCCATGATGTAGAGAAAAGGTATACATTATGCAACTGTTACACACCAGTTAAACTGCTTATTGCATGTGCTTTAAATTTTAAAATAACATATTTTCATGAGGATTCTCTTGGGAATCCTGTAGTAAAGGTATAGAGTCTAGGTAAAAAAACTGAGGAGAAATATCCTCAGCAGAAAATATCATGTGTAATTCCATGAACACCTAGTACTGAATGAAAAGTAATACAAATTAGGCTTTCAGGCACTCTTGGAAACAAAGACAAACATGACAAGAAAATACATTTGCTTATTGGTAACTCTGAAGAAAATTCTGATTAATTAATTCAGAGGGATTTTGATGCTGTCTAACTCTGGGTGATCTAAGTTTCACTAAGAAAAAGAAATCCTTCTTTACAAACACTTGCAAAATATTTGAGCTTTTCAAAATTAGCACCAAAATTATCTTTAGAAATTTTCCTCCATAGTTCCTACAGGTCTAATTTCAGTAGATAATGTCCCTATCTAATATATTAGAATTTTTGAAAAGTTGATATTCCTGAAAAGTAGAATATTAATTGAAAAGTTTACAAATAAGGGTCTGTGGGGCTTGTTGTTTAGAATTTTCAAAATTCCATAAGTTATGAATTTCTGCGTTCCCTCCAGGTCAAATCATACTTAATTATGTATTCTAACAAATGAGTAATCATAAAGATACGAAAAGGTCTAATCCTGTCTGTGAAACACTGTGTTTGAAAAATTAACAGTAATGTTGTTCTTTTAAAAGACTGCATTTTCAGACAACAATAACAATAACAATATAATTTCTTAGTAGGTTTTAACATAAAAAATATGTCAAATAATGTCAACTAATACTGAGAAAAAAATTGTAGACTTTAAAATTAAACATTTGACAACATCTTTTTGGGATTTGTGTTTCACAGCTGAGACCTGATCCTGCAAAAAAGCCAATTTCTGTTATGCAAGTGGACTTCTAAACCATAAGCCTCAGCTGTAAAATTAAAATCATGCTATCTATTTTGCAAGGGTTTGGCTTGAAGTGCTAGAACCTTGCCAGAGATTTCTTCTTTAAATAGATTTATAAGAATGTCTGCTTTTGTCTTCCTACAAATTAGAGATTTAAGCCTGCAGATCTGGGGAAGAGAAGCCAAGCTATTCTAGTCTAGTCTGAAGCACAGCCAAAGGAGAGGCTCAGATCAAAGTATTTGGATTTAAACCTTAGCTGTATGTATTGGGGGGTGCTTGTGTGTGTATGTATGTATTTATATTTATACATTGCAGGAGTCCAGATGTGTGATTTAATCTCTTCATGCATTGTATGACTTTATTTGCAGTCCAGAAGTCATCTGAATGATGAGCTGAGAATTTATTTAGATATTGAAATAAATTCTAAGCCTCAGTGATTTTTTCTGCATCTACGGAAAATATGTGAAAGTCAGAGTGACTGATACTCATATAGAATTTAAACATACAAAACATTAAATGCGACTAGTTTGTGATGTAAATTGATCTACAAAATGCTTTTTTTCCCCCCATTATTGCTAAATCTATGCTATATTTTATGAACCACAGGTAAAAAGTGAAAAGGTAAATGGCTGTAATATATATATAATACAATGCAACTGATTTTTAGTGTGAAGCAAAGAGAAGTGGAAATGGAAAGTACTTCTTACTGTTGTTTCTTCAAAAGCAAAAATAATGAACATTGTAGAGTTTCTATTATTTAGCTTACATTCTTCATTTGGGCACTTCAAGCTTCATAATTTCATAAAAGGAGATACTAAAACTCCATCATGTTTTGATCCTTATGTTTATAAACTTTGATCCATAGCTAAAATATAAAAAAAAATAGTGCTATCTTTCTTTCCCCCCCCACCCCCCACTCCTTAACACTGAATGTAAATTGACCCACTGTACAATTTAAGATCAAGCTTGGAACTCAATTTAAATTCCAGCACATTCAAACTTCTTAAAAATATAAGTTCCATTCAAATGGGAGCTTTTTCACTGCACACGGAGCTCTAATCAAAAGTAGAACTGTATAGAATGGTTTAAATTTAATCCAAATCTCAGCGAATTTCATGAATCTGACTATTCAAGCTTTACATGACTGGGCTCATAAAAGTTATTTCTGCTTTTATGCATGATAGGTTGCGAGTTGCTGCTGCTTCTGGGCTTCACAACAAATGCCACAAACCAGAGTTCATCTCTGCCTTCATGCATTTTTCATAGCTGGGGCTAAAAAGTAAAACTGTACTGATTGATAATAGTTAATGAATGTGTAAACTGTTAGAGAATATTTTCCAGAGGTTACCACTAGTTTGGGTCACAGGGAGTTGAACTGGATAACTGATTATCCATAAAGATCACATTAGTGCATTAAAGAATACACACCTCGCACACATATACACACCCACCAAAAAAATTCATTATATTTCCCATTAACAATATCCCTGAACACTCTAATAAACATTATTGCACATTTTTTCAATTGTAGATATTTCTTATGGTTTCTTCTTTCTGGGGTAAAAATCTAGTGGACATTCTATTCTAAATGAGTTTCACATTGAGAAATTAACATTTTAGGCTGAATTATACTGTTTTCCTCAATTTTTTTTTTTTCCGGTAATAGTGCCAAAATTCTTCAGCGACACAAAATGTGTGGAGATCACTTTATGAAAACTGGCATATTTGGCCAGAATTGTCTTATCACATTTCTATAGAAAATTTATTTTTGTAGCCATCTTTGTACAATGAATACAGGGGCTGCAATATCTTTTTTCCTTCTGCTGACATTTAAAGACTTACTTTCTCACCATAGCAGGCTAAGTGTTTGTTCCTTCATGAAAAGAACTATGTTTCCCATTTCTCAGGTGCCATTTGGAAGCAAGTATCCTTAGCAAAGTTAGAGGTTAACACTTACATTTGTAATAGAAAAATACCTAAAGGAAGAGAGTACCAAAATAAGCGTAAGCTATATTCACTAGAAATACAGACACACTTTTTGAGAAATGGTTAGCCAAAATTGACAAGCAAATCTGCATCAAAGACAGCAGTTTCAGCTCTTCCCAAGCAACCATTTCTGCCTGCAAGAAAATACAGAAAAACATATAATCACTTATATTTGGAATTAAACAATTAGGGCATTCATGAAGTAAGGCATGGCAAGTAAAACACCCTTTTCTTATTTTCCAGGCTTCCATGTCAACTTAAGTGTTTTGAAATAGGGTCAGAGAATCAGGTGGGGGAATGGAGTGGTTTGCTCCATTTGAACCGTACTACACAGCCTCTCATTCTGTGCTGGGACATGATGCATGCTGGTGTAGATCTGGCTGGTGGCCACATCACAACTTCACACTATGCTCTTGCCTCTCACTCCAGATGCTGTGCAAGATGAGACCATGCAGGCAGCAATGAAGCTTATCACTGTATTACAGTTTCTGCACCCAATATAAAGGAGAGGGCAAGTTATTGTCTATTTACCTGTTATCAATGAATTAACAGAGACTGTTGACTAAGAAAGCAAGATCTCTAGTTTAGCATGTCCATCTCACACCTCATTTCAGTCCCCTTCACCATTCGAGACCTGTCTTTTTGCTAATATATGTACCTTGATAGTCGCAGTCGCATGAGTCCTTCTTTTCTCCTCAGTGGTATGAGAGACTGGAAAAACCTACTTAATTTTGGAACTGCTATCACTCAGCCTTTTGCAGAGGTCTGCAGGAAGACATTACAGAAGCAAAACAAAATTTTATTACTGCCAGAAAATTGTGGAAGAGGGAGGTCTTGTTTTCCTGTCACTGCAAAGAAACCTTTTGCTCAATATTCAGTAAATTACTATGAATTTCCAAACTTTAAATTTTCTTAAGCATTTTATAAAAATATTTGCATACTTTTATGCCACTTGGGAATATCTCAGGTAAATGTCTGGATTGAAATATAATTAGCAATCTGGTGTGTTTTGATCATATCATGTGGAATTTGGAGGTGGAGTGTTGAAAATTGTGTGAGAAATATCTGGCTGAAGAAATAATTCATTTTCTAATTTTCACTTAAATTCCACTATTTCTCTTATATTAATTTGCAATATTTGTGTTTGAGTATCCACCTAATTTACTTGATGTGTTTTTCTCATTCCTTTTCCAATTTACATATATTACTGCACTTCATTTGAAACTATAATTTGAATCTTCTGCCCGTACCAATTAACATTATTTTATTGATGTACGCAGACAAAAGAAGCTTTCAGATCTTTTTGGAAATAGTGACTTTACCTCAAACTAGAATATTCAATAAGAGTTTTTATTAATAATATAATAGCAAAAATGGCCTGTTTAGTCAACTGATATCCTTTTTGATAGGGCCAGAATTCTTTGGAAAACAGATTTGATTTTATTCTTAAGGAGATTAATATAGTTACTACGGAAATGCTACCCGACTCTCCTGTTTTCCATTACCTCTTGCAAGTATCTCAGTAAAAGTTCAAGAAAAGCAACTAAATAAAATTAATATAATTAGCTCAGTCCATAAGAGTCATGGACAAGGAAGTAGAACAAAGAATAGAATGATTGGGACACAGAAAGCAGTAAATCTCAGAAAGGGCTGCAGATTTATACCACTGAAAAGAGATGTTTGTCCCCTTGTTAAACACAAGCAATAGTTCATTGATTAAAAAAAATGCAGAGTAGAGCTCTGTGCTGTCTGCCAGAGACAGAGGTTTACATCTGTGAGAGGAATCCTGAAGAAAACAAGCAATATCTTATGATTGATGGATAAACATCACTGTAGACAGATCAAGGATTGTTGTGACAACTTTGAGATGATTCTCAAAAAAATTGTATGTAAGGTGGTCTTTGAAAATGTAATAAAAGTTCAGAATTGTTTTGAATAAGCAATACATTATGATGCCTCTGTTGTTATTGGCCAATAAAAGATAGATTGATGGTCAGAAGAAATAACCTTAGCATTGATGAGAAAAACAGACAGGAAAATGTTGATGATAAGTAGCCTAATGATTTTTGATGGAGTATGTCAAACTGTTGCTGTGAAAGTGTGTGGAAAGAAGTGTCTAGAATGCTGAGATTTTTTCATTTAGGACATGGAATCTGTCTATATAATAAGACATCTGCAGTTTTATGGCAATACTTGTAGTCCTGGAACTGTCTATTGTCTCTAGAGTGTCCTTGGATTAGATCCTGTGAACATACTTTAAATATGCATTTGCATGACCATAGAACCACAAAGTGATTCAAGAGATAATGTAGTCCAACTTCCTGCTCAGCAGGAGGGTCAGAAGAGTCAGCAATGAGATCAGATCAAATTTTTCAGAACTGCATTCAGCTGTGTCTCCAAGACTGAAATCCCCCCTGTTCCCCTTTTATGCTATCCTTATATCCAGTTGAAATCTCTCCTATTACAATGCAAGTCTATTGATAAGCAAAAAAATAAATGCAGGATAATTAATATTTACATATCTAAATATAGATATATCTTTATTTTAGACTAAGAGAAGAAGTCAATTGACTTATCAGTTAGATCTAAGTATTGCAGAAAATATCAGAACACATTTTGAAGAAAAGTATAATAATATGTAGAGGTAAGACAAAAATGGGAGAAAAAGAAATACATATTTAGAGAAGGTAGATTGTTCCAAACTAATTTTTCTTTTATTGATTGAATAAGTGTCTTTCTACACTAGAAAAATATTACAGATCTCATAAAAATGACATGTAAGGAAAGCTCAGATATTCTCCTGGAAAAGAATTATTAATCAAGTATCATAGAGACAATTTGATGTTGAACTAAATAGGAAGCTTCTCATTAAGATGATAGGGATGATAACTAAATAGTAAAATGAGCAATCAACTTGCTAACAGGTAAACCAGACTGTCCTGGAAGGGGAAATAATGGTCTGGCACAAAGATGCTTGCCAAAGTTTTCATTTAAAAAGTCAGTGCTAAAAGTTAGACCCTGATGATGAAAATCCTTCTGACATAACATATGGCAATGCTATCAAAGGAAAAAAAGAATTGAATACAGTATAGAAAGAAATAGAGTGTGTCTGCATTAACTTTTTATTTCAGAGCAGGAAGGAGCTTGTGACGTCAGTCTCCTGATTTTCCCCACTTATTGACCTGGGGTTCGGAAAACAAGTGTCTCAAAGAGCAGCTGGAAGATGTTTGCTGCAGTATCAGGAAAGGTACCTGAAGCTCTTTAATCATCAAGTTAAAAAAACCTCTTACTCCAAAATGTGTGGACATCATGTCCTTACTGCCAGCTACTTTACTCTACAGATCCACTCGTACGAAACCCGCTGCTCAGTAATGGACACTTATAATGTAGATGTAGACTTGATAGCTACTTATTCATTTATTTTGATGATGGAGTTATAAATTATGTATTCCTGTTAGGTAAACTTATAGTGAAACCTAGGCCCCAAGATATTATATCTCATATACCCTGCCCAGTGGTCACTACATAGGATAAGACTAGTCAAGTCTGAACTAAAGCCTCTGATGTGTGTCTTGGGTAGACAGTGGAGTCTGAGCACCAAGTCTTTGTGACACAGATCCACCACTACTGTGTAGTTGTATTTTCTGAAGCAGGAACAGTCTTTGAAACACTTGGAGCTGGAATAGCAGAGGTTTACACTGTAGGAAGGGGATTTATCTGTTGGCAACCAGTGGGAAGTAGAAACTTTAGTTATATTATTTCATCACAGAATAGTATAAGAAAATGAAGTGATGTGACTATGGAAAATGGAGTATGTGTGAGTCAGCATTTTTTTAAATTGATGTGTAAATCACAATATTGTAATTTTAATGCCTTTATACTGAAATCTGAAGGACATATTTTCCAAGACTGCAATGCTTTTAAATGTTGGGGTTTTTTTTACCTATGTTTATAACATTATTTGGAACATCTGAATTTTGAACACTATTTGCGTCTCATGCTAAACATTTACAGTATCTTAACTTGAGAAAGAAAAACTGAGATTCTCACAATCACGTTATTTCATTTATTTCACACAAATTACAAATAATTTAAGTAAGCAAAATAAAACCTCATTGTTACAGTTTCAAATTTATGTGGAATATTGATACAATAATATTGATGTGAATATATATATATAATTGTCTGGCTGTAAATCTTCTGTAACTTAGGGGCTGGAATCTATCAACTCTCCCTTACCTATTCATAATTTGGATGAACAAAAAAGAGCTAGGATGGCAAGTTAAATTTACAATGTATTTTTACATATTTGTGGTAATAAACACTAATATATTTGTGTTAATTATCACATGCTCTATGGTTTTCTTTTTTTTTTTATTTATTCATTACAAATACATTAGTATACCTTACAAGAAACAAGCTTAATGGTAAAGCTTCATTCAATGTATTATTTGATTTTAAAGTAAATTATTAGCAACATAACCAAGTATATAGAGCGACTTGTTCTTTGGAGAGAGGCAGAGTTGCCTCATCATTTTATTGGCCATGAAAATACTGAACTTACATTATAGTAATGGTCATTCTTGAAGAAGAACATTTTCAGAATATATTCTGTATCTCCATGTCTTTGTCTTCCCAATATGAAATTTAGTAAATGTCATTGAAATTCTGCCACATAATGAGAGGAAAATGTTCTTCAGTCAGATTGTTCCACAGAACTTCATAATTAATTATACCTTTTTTGTGCTTTGAGGCAGTTGCTTTTTCTGAGTTCTGGATTCATCTGTTTCCTTCCAAAAATAGTAGTACAATGATTTGAAGAAAACCTTAGTACCCCATTATGAGGCCTATTCATATTGTAGCACTCAGTACTAATCACCAGGTGCTTCTTTAGGCCCTCATCTTTTAAAGATATGATCATCTGCTCAATTTTCTTTCTGTGAATACTTCCATTAAAGGAAAAGGGCTTCTCACTGAGATTAAAGGTAAAAGCACATGCTAGTCTTCATGAGATGTCTTTGAAACTGCTATTATTAGCTTTGATTTAGGGATTTTCTATTTTTTAAAAATTAAAATTGAATAAAAGATAATCTTTGATGATAAAATTTGAGTCTAAATAGAAAACATTAGTTGGCAAGTTATTTAAATAATTCCTGAAGTATAGCGAGCTAATAAAATCAGTACTGTGTTAAGTACTTGGGCTTGATGCAATTTTAAAATCAGTAGCTCATATGTAGTTCATTTGCTGTATTTCATGATTTTAGAAAGATATTATTTCTTATTCATCGGTTCATTGCTATTTTGGTATATCAGGAAAATAGACCAATTAATGATTCCAGATACAATTTACAGCAAATATAGGAGCATTATTCCAAGCTTTATGTAAGGCTGGAAAAGGATTGAGGATTGATCCTGCTTTTATTGAAAGGTGCAAATTTTATTAATTTCAACAGTAGTGAACTTGGATTTTGCACAAGAGGTTTTGTCAGCTTAGTTCTAGCCAGTATTTATACTGCAGAAAATATACTTCCATTACCCCAGTCTGCCTTATACATGTGCCACATGCTGCATTGATGTGCATCCAAAAATAATAAAACACTCAAAATGTGAAAGGAAGAAACTATTATGCATAAGTCATTGCAAGTACAAAGACAATTTTGTATCATGGGATGGTGTCCAGAAACATACTCAAAGTGAGGAAAGAGTTTTCTTTCTTTAAAAACAAACCTGAATCTTAATTTAAGCAATGTTTAGATCAAATTCTTTTCTTTTCTTTATTTTCCTTGAATGGTTTCATTTCCGTCATGATAAAGGGATTGGCTTTTGTTTCATTTTTTCAGTTACAATACTATTTACAGGTTTTGTTCTTATTTACCATGAAACAAAATGTCTCTTAAATGTTTCCAGGCCCAAAACTAAAAGAAAAAAAAATAAAGAAAATCTCTTTGATTATCTTGATCTGAGAAACTCTTCTGCTGGCAAGTCATTCCCTTTTTCTTATGTTTTCTTCCAGAGCCAAAGGACGTGGTAAGTTCTGAACTGCCTGGACCTTCTCTGCTCTAGAGAAGTTGCGAATCCCACAGTTACAACATGTGGTAAGCAGGTGGGAGACCAGTCTTTAGCTGCATTTTGTGGGGGGAAAAAAATTCTACTTTCTGTTCCGTTCAAACCAATTCACTTCCTACAAATTAGACATACTTTGGACCAGAGAATGAAAGGGAATTTCATCTTCAGTAAGGCAGAGTTCAGCTAGCAGATGGAAGAGGTAGTTTTATGTTCTTCAACATCACATATCTCAGGTGAGGACTGGCATTGTTTTTTAGAAAGTTGACTATTATTTCTAAACAAATGTATCTCCTTTATTGGGCAAGTTATATTCTGATTCTCTTTGGCAAATATGTAAGGAAAACCCAAAGGACAAGGAGGAGTAGTCAGCCTAGGAGACAAATATAAAGTGTCCCAAAAAGGGATACCTCTGAAACTGTTAAAATTTTAAGCTGCCAGCACAGGCAATATTTGTTTAAAATTGTATGCTTTACTTTCAGAAACTTGTAAATTTTAAGTACAAAAGAGTCGTTCTTTTGATTGAGCAGGAAATATCTGCTCAATCAAAAAAAGTGAAATGTACAATACTATTAATTTTGACATAGTATTTAAAATGTCTGATAAAATATGTTACGTTAATTTAAAGTATGTTTTAAAGCAGTGAAATACAAAGGAGAGTAAATAATAAAGTCATAAATACAAATATTTTTCTAAAGAATGGAGATGAAGAGAGTGGAAACTCTTTGTTGTGGTCATATTTAAACCAAGATGTTAAACATTACTTATATTTCTCACATAATTGAGAAACAATATTTTCTCAGAGAAATTAATCTCTTTTAAAAACCTACAAAGAAGTTCCCATTCTGAATGGAGAAAAATAAAATGCAGAATAAGCTTAGACATGTTTCCTTCTAGTTCCTCATCTTGTCCAACTCACAGAACCTGATGGCACACAAACATATTTCCTTAAGGAACCAGAAACTACATAAAAGAACACAATTAAAATACTTAGAAGCTCTCCATTGGGATGGCATGCATTTCTCATTGGTTATTGATTCCATTGATAACTTTTATAGATAAAGTCACAGATGCCAGATGTTCAGATGCCACAATATGGAGCATTGTAAACACTGAAAATATATTCATGTTCTCAACTCATATTTAAAGTATGCATACTCCTCTGCTGCTCTAAGTAATTCCTGCCTTGCCCTGGTGCTATATTTGTATCTGCAGTGAACAAGGCAGCACCACCCTCATTTGGTTTTTTCTACTTTCACTGTCCCTGCCAATGCCAATCCAAAGAGAAAATAGACCCAAGATTTAGAAGAGTCGGTGGAGAAAATACAAACCAAACCTCATGAAACAAAAATTAGTGAGAGGATTTTATCAGAGGCATTCAATAGCAACTTCAACATCAAAACATTTTTCAAAGCATCACATTTCCAAGGTCATGCAAAGGTCTTGGCATTTTGGCAGGTTTTACTGGGCAGTGTGGGTGGAAGTTCGCAGCAACCTGCGCAGCAACACAGGGGTAATGGAGCAGCCTTCTGCCTGCCCTGCAGGGCACAGTTTGGCAGTGTTTAATCAAAAAGCTCCTCAACTTCTTGCAAATTTCAGGCCATATCCTGCCAAGTAACAGCATGGAAAAGAAGCAGGGTTATGGCAAGAGCTAAAGGGTCACGGGATCAAACTTTAGAGAGGTCTGAAGGGGTGCTGGTGCCTTGCCCATTGGCCATGGGTGCAGCCTGGGTGCCCGCACTGGGCGCAGCGTGGAGGCGGCTGCGTGGGCTGTCTGTCTTGCCCGGGCTGCATCTGCCCGGAGATGAGGCTGCAAAATTGTTTCCTTTTGAATATTTTAAGCTTTTGGAAAGCTTCAATAGGTTGTTATTTCCTTCTGCTTCTAGTTAGCCCTTACAGTTGTGCTGTTTTGATGTGAGCTGACTTTGTGAGGTCAGGCAGGTTAAATGGTGTTTGATTAAAATCAGAACACCCTACAACTACTGTTTCACGGTTTGACTTTGTTGGCCTCTTCATCTGGGAATTCAGGAAGACACCTTTAGCTTCAAAAAAAGGGGAAAAAAACCAGCTTTTTTTTCAGCGTTTTTTTTCCCCTCTGTATGTCTTAAAGACAAACAAAGAGGAAAAGCCACATTGTGTATGTTTTTCTGGCAGTGGGCCTGCCACTGTTTATCAAACCAAGGCAAATCCAATTAGCCTGTGGCCTGCCTCCCAACCTTATTAACCTGCTCAGCTGTGAGAAACTCAACAGCCCCTGCCAATATCTCATTTCTCCAGCAGCTGATAAGATCAGTTCAAGATATTCAATGGGGTTTCCTTTCACTTCGGCTTCATCACAGTCACCGGCATCTTAACCGTGGTAGCCGGATCTTATTTTCCTCTCATTTACTACATGAAATAGGATGGCGGCTCCGAGGCCCATGCAGCTTGTTGGAACAAACAGCGATCAGGCCTTCGTGGTGTTTGACAGGACGGGCTGATTTTCCTTATCGCGGCTTGCCCACAAAGGCCCGGGCCAGGCCGGGGTTATTAGCATTCCTCGGTGAGATGCGTCAGGCCTATTTCTGTCACGCAGACAGATTGAGCCTTTCACTCAGGCTCGCGAATGAGTGACACATGGCCTGACTGGGAGGACAACATTGTTATTTGAGTTAAGAAATCAATTTGTATCAAATGTACACTGTAATTTATTTGTTGGCTTTGAAGGGAACCTGGCTGAGATAAATGGGAATGGGCTTCTTTCTTCCCCCCTATGCTGAGCTGATAAAGTTCTTGTGAAGCTCCAGATAGCTCCAGTCAGAGCCAAAGTGACAAACATGTTTAAAGTTGCACAGTGATCTTTAAATCTCAAAAAGAACACCTTGTTGGACATGATAGAACATTTTTTACCTTTTCCCTCTATCTGTCAGAAAGCTGCTGTGACACATTGCTTTAGTATTTTTGCTGACATTTTCTTTATCGAGCACATCTGTTTGTGGTCGAAAGATGCTTATTCCTATTTTCTTCAATCTACAGCAGCCTAGAAAACTGCCAAAAGGAAGGAAGAAAATGAGACATTCTTTCCAAAAATAATGCTTATTTTATTTTTTTTAATTGTGACTTTTCTTGATTCGTTTTCTTTTTTCTTTTGTTAAAAGAGAGAAGAAACATGTGGGGAGCATGTATCATGAGGTCTTGTCTATTTCAAGAAGTTTGTTTTGGGTTCAGATGGATGGAACATTAAGATGTTAGTATTAAGTATTAAATTGTGAGCTATAAGACTGACATTCTTCTTATTAGAGTTATAAATATAAGCCTAAGTGTTGGCTCTATGTATCAGTGTCTTTATCTTTGGAACAATTTGAATAATCAAAAGTTACATCTATGGTTTCATGTATGCTGGCAGCTATGACTCCATAATGAAAAAATGCTAGCAAACTAGCCACAGGCAGAGCAGCTAGTTGACATTTCTATACAATAAGCTGATTGTTTAGTTTTTGGCTTTCAAAAGTGATCTAAATGTAATAAGTCATATTAGATCACCATGTAAGGTACATTACCCTTCCTCTGCATTATATCCACCTGCATATAGGCTCTTTAACAGATGTGCATGTGCATGAGTGCTCATACGCACAAGCAATACAGCATCATAGACTACTGTACTCAGTCCACAAAAAGTATAGCCATCATCAAAGCAAGGTCAAACTTGAGGCAGTCCAAAGAGGGCAGCCTGGGTCAAAGGGTCTTCAAGTCCTCTGGAAGCTAGGTCAAAAGTGATTCCATGCCAAAACCACAGTACACAAGCATTTTTGAGATAAGTTGATTTTAGGAACCGTTGAATTTATGAATAGCCTGATCATGATCACATCTCCAAAACAGTCACACCGTTCCCAAGAATCTCAGTGAGGCCCACTTATCACTATTAACTCTTCTCTCAGGCTGCCCAACCAATATTTTTCACTCTTCTCTTTCCTGCCTTTCCCCTGGGAATGTTGCAATCCTTTAGGCTGTAAGCAGCTGCCAGCCTTAGATCTTGTTATACCTATGAGTACTGACACTGTAATAGTGTTAAGCCTTACTCTCAGGTTTCTTCTGTGCCATGGCCTTTGGGCAAGTTCTTGCCCTTTTACCTCTCTGTCCAGGTGCATAGTGACAGTGCTGCTATTCAGTGAGTTACCTGACATTTTTAATGTGATGCTTTTTAAACCTCAACTATGTGTTCCCATATTTAGGCCATATCTTCAGATTTTGTCTCACCTTACCAGAATGAAGGCAATATATAATTTAAAATATCTAAGATGGTTTCTGATTTTTATCCTCTGGCACAGTCTAGAGATGTGACTTCTGATTTTTCTGGTGATCAGAATAGGCAATATTGCAATCCAGTTCTAATTAGCAGGAGCTACATTATTTTTTTATTTTTACATAAACATATTCTATAAAACATGCACCTTCTTAAATGAGGACTGCACTTAGCCACACTCTTTTAGCTTTATCTATATAACCTTTACAATTATTACAGACAGAGCACATCAATCAATTCACTGTCAGATCAAACTCTTCAAGAAATCATACCAAATATTGTTTAATCTCATTGCTTTAGAAATAACCATTTGCAATGAAGTAATTTAGACCCCAGAAATGTCAGTGCAAAATAATACACCCTCTTGCTCTGATACAAGAGCACTCTGTCACATCTACAGCTTCACTCTATTAAAATAATACATCCTCCAAAGCACTTGTTTTGGCCTTCTCCTGCCTTATCTTATATCCCTTAGTGACAGAAAATGGAAAGAACTGAATTTCTCTTTGAGGTTTGTATTAATTCATTACGAGCAATGCCAATTTTCTCTCTGCTGTGAGTAGGCCCCTGATGATAGCATAAAATTGAACCTTATGCATGGAATTTGGAGAGGAAGAGAACAGGTGCAACAATGTGCCATGTTTGTTCATTACTTTTTTCATGTTATGTTCTCTAACAAGCACAATGGCCAGCAGCAGGGGCAAGCTGACATTCATCTGGTCTTCAGTAACACATGAATAAGAGAGAATGTTCTGGGTTAAGAGGTTCCCTTCTGTGTCTTACCTGGAAGCAATGAGTGTCTATAGATGGGAAAAGCTGTGATGAAACCTGTGGGGCAAGCAGTGTGAGAAACTCAACAAGCAGAGACATTTCAGCAGGAGCAGCAGTTCCTGAGGAGATCGGGGTCAAAGAAACAAGAGGACAGGGGAAAGAAAAAAAAAAGAAGAAAAAAATAGAAAATAAAAAAACCCAAAGAAAACTCCCTTTTTTTGCAAGAGAGTATTGCACTGAGTTTGGTTCAAGAAACCCTTGAAAGTTGTTGGATTCAGAGCAAGGCTCAAAACCAGCAAGGATACAGTGGGCAAAGAAAGATTTATTTTTGTATTCTCTTACTTTTATTGTCTTACTTAAGCAGGCCTCACTTGTCCCTTTATAAAGGTCCATTGTTTCAATCTGAGCTAAAATAAACTAGAATTTCAGATTTCCTTGGATGTTTTTTGGCATGCTTGCTGTAAGAACAATATCTACCTCAAATTTCTCGCTGACTCATGGTCCCTTCCCTGACAATAACTGTGGATCTTGAAAGCTGCAAGAAATATCAAACCGAGAGACAAAGAAAATGACTTGTAGCTTTTGTTGAATAGCTATAATTGAAAATAGTTGAAATAGTTGAAAATTGTTTCAAAAAACAATTGCTATGAACTTAAAATTCACATGCATAAGGAATGAATTATAATTTTCATCTGTAAATTAAGGAAATATAAAACTCAGAATAATATTCTGGTCTTTAATAAAACAAAACACTGTCTTCATCCTTAACACTGACTAATTACTCAAGTGAAGTGTCCTGCTTTGTGCAACCCCTGCTGACACAAAATGGCTCTCTGTCACCTTTGGGTAGTCGGACTACAGGAAAGGGGTTTGTCAAGACAATGCTATAAGCGTGATAAGAGATATAAAGATTTATCTCAGGGTATCAGTGTCTCCTTGCTTAGGTCTCGAGCACATGTCTGGAAGGGGTTATTATTTTTAGAACGCTATCATGGTTCTAGAGACATGGCTACTTATATTTCTCCTTGGAGAGAAGGGAAAGGGTGGAAGAATACAGCAATGTATATTTTCAGAAGCTCATGCTAAAGCTCCTGTGGAAGTAATTCTTCTGGGTTTATATTTAGAGACTTAAACCAAAGTGTACACATGAAAGCTCAGAATGATATCAGGAATCAGTCTACCTCCTTTGCCCTAGCTCTCTGGGACAGCTGTGTGGAAAAAAAGCAGGGTGAAGAGGAGTTGAATAGACAATTAACAGAAAATGTTAATTGTTTGAAATGTGTTGCTTGGTTGTGTTTGGGAGACACACCTGCTAAAAAGGATGATGTCATGAATTGGGGGGGGCATGTTAAAACTGTAAATGTATCAAATTCTGGACCTATACTAAACATTCCTGGCAGAAGGAGCCACTCTACACTGAAGGTAGTAGGAGGTACGAGAGTTAAATGTCAATTTGAAGTGCAAGAGTTGAAGCCTCAGGAAAAACAGCAAAAAAAACTTCAATTGAAGAATATTTTAGGAATGGCAAGTATGTCTAACTGTGAATAACCAAGTAACCCATGCCTAGTGCCTGCATGCTACATGCTCCCACTGACAACTGAAAACAGCTAAACAGCAAGTGCTCTCGATGAAGCCACAGATCACAGTTAAACCTAAAATTATGATGCTTATTTTGGGACTAGGAAAAATGGAACACTAGAGAATTCAGTTCCACTGAATTTTGAAGGATTTCTGAGTAAAGATTTGAGATGGTGTTCATTTTTTAACCCCATATTTGGTTAATTTTTCCTCACAGTCAAGTCCTGGTTAATACAAAGATAAGCGTATAACTGCTTATTAATAGAGGCTGAGAGAAAAGCCTTCCAGATATTAGGTATCTTCAAGTTTCTTGACTCTGTATTTTCAGACTGAAAGGATCCATATAAATATTTGCTTCAGACTGAATCATTTTGGACAGTTTCAGCCAAAACAATTTGGGGAATTCTGATGACCTTTTATTTAGCTCATTATGTATTCCAGTAGACACACCCATTTGAAAAGAAAGAATTTGATGGAAAGCAGACTGCTTGGCAGAGTCTTGGCTTTTGCTAGGTCCTTTTTTTTCAATGAAAACAAATAATTGGGATCTTACCATCTAATTAAAAACTTGATTATAATGTAGATAGAGTAGATAGCAGAATTAGAGTTATAACAACATATCAGCATTTTTGTAAACATGGTAATTTTAACTCTGCATTTGAAATAATATTCTCAAAAATATTTTGTTTGTTCAATATTTTTTTGTTTTTATTTGGTTCAACATCTCTGAACAAGCTGCTGGAGTAATGTCACACAGTAGAACATAATCCTTAGGTGAACAGGTAGATATAAAGCTGAGATATTTGTTATATCACAGACCAGGAACATTTGATTAGAAGAATGCTTTCTGGCTTAGGAAGTAGCAGATTTTTATATTTAGTAGAAAAACTTGCCTTTGTTATCTCAACAATATTCAAGATATAAATGAATAATATAATCTCTTCAAAAAGAGAATACAATTCCAAAAGGTTTAATATTAAATCTTTTGGAGTATTAAATGGCACAGTGTTGCTGCTACAGATCTAGGGAGTCTCTTTCTTATGATCTCCTACTCTTCATCCTGTCCGACACTGCAGGAATTAGATATAGCCTAATTCATATAAGATGAACTTGGTGAGGATCATTTCCCACTTTCAAATGCAAACATACTATCATATGTTTCATGAAAGAACATCCCTTCTCAACTGTAATTCTTCAATTATCAGTTGCAGAAATCCTGAATAATGAACTTGATTTCTGCTGGGCTTTTTAAGATAGTCCTTGAGAGGCACCAAATGCTTCATATTATTAATATGTAGCATTACCAAATGCTACATATTAATGCTTCATGAAATAATTAAAAAAAAAAAGGCAAGACTCAAAGAAATGCCAAAGCAAACCAAAAACAAAACCCCAAACTAACAAAAAAGCCCTATTACCTATAAATGGCATCATTCTTCCAGGTGCTTTGGGTAGCAGAGCATAAGAAATCAAAATCCAAAAGAAGTAATTTTATTTTAAATATTTTAAATATTTTTATTTTTGCATCAGATTTTTGACCTCTCTCAGTAAGCCATGAAATGAAATAGAAGTTGTTACTCTACCCCAGTTGTCTCCTGCTCAACAGGCATTCAGACAGCATAGGAAAAAGACCGACAAGGCTGTGCCACAGCTGTCTCTGAGGCAGCTGCAGTCCAGGCCACAGCTGCAGCTTCCTGTCTGCCCAGCAGGCTGTGGAGGAGCATCTCGAGGTGCATGGTTCCCTCTGTGGGTTTCTGCAGCTCGTGGATCTCAGCAGCTAAACAGCAGATTGTTGGAGACAGCACAACTATATGTAAAGCACGGCCTTTATAGCAGCCTCAGATCCCTTTCTTTTCTTACTGCTCAAGCCTGGAAATGGAGGGGGAATAAAAGCTATTAAAAATGCTTGTCCAAAGAATATCTAGTGTGTGAGCTCTTCCAAACTCCTTTTATTATTTGACCTTTCTTCCTTGGGAACCATGTATTTAGCACCATATTACTGCTTTGGGTGCTGGCATGAAAAACCAGTGTAACTGTGTTCCTAATCCCATGCTTAGTAAAACCAGGTTAGTTCACTAAAACTGTGGGTGAGACAACCATATCTTATATTCTTCAGCAGACAGCAATCCACTTAGCAGCCCCTTTGTAAATGCTTCCTTTTGGCATATCTTGGGTATTTTGTGATACCTCACTGCCACTTTTGAGTTAAATTAGAGGGACTTGTTTCCAGCAAAGTCACCTTAGAGTAAGTAATGTGCTTCCAAATGTTTTCTGTCAAAGTGTGTGAGGTATTTTAGGAGACTTTTAATAAAATATTTGGTTTTCGTTAAAAATAGCAAACACATTGCTCATCAGAAAGGGGATAAACTGTAAGTGAAGGTTTCAACAGAGTAATAGAGCATAGCAAACAAAGAAGAGCAGCAGAGGCAAGTAAAACACTAAATATCTTTGAAACTCTACTGATTAAGATGCTAAAGTAGTTTCCACTGTTTATTACCAAAAAAAAGCTAATTAAAGAGTTTACATTTTATCATGCACAGTAAAGAACTCCTGACAGGCATTGTTATAATATGAAATGCTGCAGCCTCCAATAGAGTTTAATTTAGAGCAACAACAAAGAAAGGAAAAAAAGAAGAAATAAAACAATTGAAATGTTGCAAGCAGACTGCCGTAAGCTCAGGGGATGCCGTTCAGAAAACTCTTTGGAAGAAGCAATGCAAACTGAGCCACTATCCTGGCAATAATATTTTTCTTGAAGTTGTTTCAGATTGAAGTGTTTATAAGAGGCAGTATATAGGTTGAGTAAGCCACTGGCTTAAAGACTGGAGAAGTATAGCAGTTTGTCAAAGGCTAATCACACTGATTATGCAAGAAAATCCACAGGCGCTGGTGCAAACCATTCAGTGGAGAATTAGTGATTCCTGCATCATTACCGATCATATCAATAGATGCCTATACTCTCATCAGTTAATCTTAATTTGCTAATAAATATGTTTATCAAACATATTCAACTAGAAAAAATTTTAGATTAATTTCTTTCAAACGTATTTTTGTCTGAGAGAGCCTTGGACACTGTATTGATTTCACTCTTGCCCAATTGCTTGGTGATGAATAATGATAGACTATGCATATCATGATTTTAAACCAGTCCAACATTGTTTATTTATTTTAACTACAATATTTTGTTATATTTGCAGACTTGAGGCTGAGAAGATAGTTCTACTTTTGACTAGCAATTTTTCTGCAGGAGCTATGAGAAGGCAAATTTTTCTTGTCATTAGCAGCCCTAAGGATCTCTGTATTTAATTTCCCTGGCAGTCAGATATATGAGCAGAATACACCCTGCTCTGACTCATTTTTTGTCACCAATACAACTGTATGATTTGCTTTCTTAATGTTTGACTTTGTGTCAGGCTTGGAAGAAAATTAATGGGCAGAGAACGAGCTCAGATAAGGTGGGAGCATGAGGAAGGACCAAAAAAACTTAATCACAATGTTTCTTGCAGTGTGTGTTGAGCAGGAATTCCCCATCCCTGGTTCAGCACATCATAATGATGGGACTTCTGGGACACTAGACGTCTGCTGGAATCTCCTGGATCCCAGGCAGTCCAACTATCACAGTCACATGACATATGGCCATAGACATATTCGTTCTTCTTTCCAATTTTACAGCTCAAATTAGTCAAAATTAATCACTCCAGTACTGTGTGCAAGGGACCAGTACAACTTATTGCCACAAGAGAGCATTCCCATTTTATTTCCACTCCAATTTATTTATGGAAAGGCTTCCTCACATAAATGGAAATTAGCATACTGCTGTTGTATTAGGTAGACTTTCTACTGTTTCTAAGGCTGTTGTCTTCCCTGAATTTTTCTTATAGTGTCTGCTGAAAAAATATTTTCTTCTTTCTCTGAAGTCTCTTCTGCCTTCTTGTCTCTGTTAGATGGCTGTACACATCTCTATAAATCACAATGTATATCTTTCCTTCTATCACCCAGACATTGCTGTTATCACTTGTAGATTGAATTATCAAATTTATTCTACACTGACTGCTTGAAAAAGCTGGGCTCTCATGTGGGTGCTTGGCTGTGGTGACATCATTCTCACCAGACTGTCCCAGACCTCTGAAGGTTCTTGTGGTTTCCAGATATAATTCAAAATTTGGATTTTCATCTGTAGTCTCCTAAGTAACATCTTTCCCTGTTTTATTCAGGTGCTGTAGCATTGTTGGGAAACTCATGGAGATAAGATCCTCTCTTTACATTTTTACTGACTGTAGAAAAAAGTTTTAATAAAATTAATTTATTCCAATGAAGCTCTAGTCAGGAGATAGTCACAGCATGGTGCAAAGTCAATTTGTTCTCTCAGTCTTTTCAGTGAAACTTGAGACAGTTTCTCTTGTGTTTTTATGGGAAACTAAATGCTCTCCTTCCAGCAAAAGCACTCATATCTCTCAACATTTCCTTTACTCTTGAGCACTGCATTCTGCTGTCTTGACATCCCTGCTGGCTTGCACCATGGATACCTGGTGTTACCCATTCCCCAGCATGTGCCAGTACTGCCACCAGCATTTACTAAGGGAGCTGTACATCACCAGCACCAGAGATGATTGATTCAATAGCTATTTTTCCCCACTCTCAAGCATGCAGTTTCACACTCCTGTTTATTTTGGAATACACTCTCAAATCTGTTGTTTAGGACTTAATCCTAAATCCATTAGAATCAACAGAAATTTGTTCCTGTCATCCCAATTCATTTCAGATTATTTTGTCTGTATTTACAAAGGTGTTCATATTGTTTTTGAAAATTTGCCTTCTACTTTGTGACTGTAGTATATAAAGAAAAATTTCATATTTGTTTATGTCTTTATTTTCCTAAGCTTATTTATGAGAAAAATCAAATGAGTCTTCATGCAACACCAGGTTTAAGTATACCCATTTACTGGGCTGTATTTCAAACAACATAATTTCCTTTACTTCTTTTCACTCTTGCTGTCTGTTTCCGTCCTTCTCCATTCACATTAACCATATCACCATTTTACATGAAAGGAAGTTTTCCTTAACACTGGGCACATAAAAATAAAAGATAATACAATGAGTGAATATCACTGAGAGCCATTTTTTCTCAGCTAAGTTTTAACACCAGTTCAGGCTACCTACAGTGAGCTGTGATAGAGGACAGAAATGAGACTTCAGGCAGCTTTCTAAGGAATGAAAGTCATTCCTCTTGCTGTCCTGTTGTTGCACAGGGCCAGCAGGTTAATGGCAGAGGAGCTTTATGGCACATAGAATTCACTGGCTGCAGAGGAGAGAAAAGCACATGAGTAGGGCTGTAACCCAGGGATTTGTGTGCTGGTGTTCAGCATCCACAGGTGCATTCCTCAGCAGAAGAGTGGCAGCAGCTGTTTGTGCCAGACCATACTAGAACATGACAATTTTTTTGTCTCCAACAGTTGCTATGGCCAGATGTGTATTTGCTTGGCTATTTTTGAGAGGAGCATAATTTTTTTTAAAAAGTCTGGATTTCACTAATATAAATAAAATTATATTAATCAAGCCTGTAATAGCTTTTAATTTTTTTTTTTATTAATCCAAGCAATTTGGTTTGCGCTTTTGCTACATTGGCAAGAAAATCATAACTGTTACAAACTACCAAGAGAATATCTGTATCTCAGGTCAGAATTCATTGTATTTGTTCCTATTCACTCAATGACTTTAAGAAAGGAGGTGTCATTTCCAGTGACATTTCATGCACAGCCATCATTTGACTATGAATTGCAACCCCAGACAATGCTACTTTGATTTTACTCTTATTTTTCCTCTTATAGGACCATTCTCACAACTTTTACACCTCCCTCCAGGTAGGCAGACACTCTGAGGCACAATGTTGATCATTAGACATGAAAAATATTTCAGTATATTAAAGCTAGAGTATATTTCACAGACTTAAATAATAGAGATCTAATGACTTACCAGGGGCTTTGTTTATAAACACACCCTTATGCTATCCTCAGAGCTCAATATTATTATTATTTCTTCTTATTCTTTTCATTCTTGTACTTAAAACAGAAACACATTTCCTCCTAGGAAATGCTGACAGCATACCTTGGTATCTCAAGGCAGAAAGGTTTCTTTCCCCCAGGCAGTGTGCTGGCAACTTTCACATGGACATACATGACTGAGCTGCCTATAGGCACCCTTGCTTTCATTGTTTCCATAATTCAATATGTTTAAGAACAGCCATGATAACAAACATTAGGAAGAGGAGAGGGAAGTGAACTCTACAGAATTGAAGTTTAGAAATGCAGTACAACTAAAAGAGGGCAGCATTCAGAGTAAAAGTACAGGAGGGAATTGTCAAGCAAAAATAAGACCTCTTCTAAAGCTGAGAAGTTACTACTTGAAATCAAAGTGAAAAGTGCTGCTTAAAATAATAAAGCAGAGATTGTCCTAATGCTTTTTAACATGTGTTTTGTAAGTAAATCTTTAATAAATTGCATATTATCACAAATAATTTACTGATTACTACCTTTTGCTACATCTAATTAATCCATTCTGTGCCACACACAAAAGCACTCCTGAGTGAGCTACAACAAAAACTTAAGCATATGTTCTGAGTCAAACAGATTTAGCAAAATTTTTTTGGTCTCTTAAAAAAGTTTGGATTACAGTAAAAATGCAATTAAAAGAATACATTTCCAAGCTGCCAAAGGTAAAATTAATTCATATGAACAAGAATTTCACTGTTGTGCAGCTGCCGAAGGAAAAGACTTAATGTAAATGGCAGAAATAATTTTACTTGAGTTGCTACCTGAATTTTTATTATTAACTATAATCTTTTGAGAATTAGTCAGTTTATGTTTAAGAAGTGCATCTGATTGAGTTTAAACCAGAGTCACATGAGATAAAAGGTATACAGGCACAACTCAGTATGATTCCTTAGCCACTTAGTGAACCAATAGAGGACAGGACAACAGAAAGATGAACTGAGTTACAGAGACATTATTCCTCTCTAAGTATTGGACAAGAAATTCTCTCTGTTGCTGAGGTAATTTTGAAATATGGTAACTAATACAGTCTGTTAAAGAAAGCCATAAGAAGGATGTAATGTGCCCTCTCACCACATAGTTGATGAAAGAACAAAGAACATGAATATATACAGGGGCTCGGGAATTCCACATGCATTTTGACCTCTGCAAGAACATTTCTTTTGAGATCTTTTGAATCCACATGTACTGTGTATAATGGAAACTACTTACATTTGAACAGGTATATATGCAACTTTACTGGGGAAATATTGTTTTTGTTTTGCACATACATATGATGGACACCAGAATCACATTGTGGTGAGATTGCAAAATTTGAAGACAACTTGAAAACTTCAGTTGATTACTTATTTCATTACAAGAGGAAGTGCTCTCTTCTTTTATTGTTTTTCTGTGCAGAACATGACACTAAGACTTGACAATCTTTGAGAGAATTTTTTCCATCCATAAAGAAGCTGAATGATCTCTTGTGACTGTGGAATGCATTTTTCCCATATTTATATTTTACATATTGTTCTTGATAATGCCTTGGAAAAGATCTTGGAAAGTGGAAAAGTTTTGGTGTGATGCTTTAGAACTAGCTTACCAGATTTATTACAAATTGCTACATTTTGTGAAGTAACACAAAATAATGTTACCAGGAAAAATCAGTAGTTCTATTTCACCAGACTTTCAGGATACATTATGAAAAGCACTGATTCGATTATTTGCATTCTAATGTACTGAGGAGCTTCCTGTAGTATGTTCCATAAAACCCTTCATTATAACTCTAAATCTGCTGTTAAACCCTAGCTACAATTATGCATTTTCATGAAAATCATGGTATTTGCAAGCACAAGTAGAAACTAAGATGTTTGAGGATTTTGTTTATTATGTAGTGATTAAAAAATTTGCAAATATTTCAAAATGTCTACATTTGTGCCATGACATCACTGAGCAAGTCTTATTACTAATACTAGCTTGCATAGGAAGAATATTAATATCTCAGATACAGCAAATCATTAAGGTTTTTTTCCAACCTAAATGATTCTGTAATTCTGTGAATATTTCCATGAGTATACTGACAATATATGATAACAGTTGCATGGAGCTTTTCTTTTTCCAGTGCAATAGCTCATCTTACTAGAAGAAGCTTTCAGTTGTTACATGAGCTCAAATTGTAAGACTTACACACTTTGCTCTGCAGTAATATCAGATATGTGCATATTGTATTTTTTTGGTGTGTTTGTTTGCATCTCATTTGGCACAGAATTTATCTAGTGAAATACAGCCCTTATATATTACTAATATACTGTAGTATAACACCAGCAAAGCACGAGACAATATTCTGTCTAATTGTTTTGATCAAACATGACATAGACTTTGTACTCGCGCTAGACACATATTTCTGCAAGTTATAGCTTTCACAGTACTTGCTTTCATTTTTCTGTAATCCTGTCTGTTTCAGACCCTGAAGAATGCAGCACAACCGTTTCAGTTTTCAACCTGTCAAGACTTTGCACAAATGATTTGTCAAGAAAAAGTCTAATTATGTCTGGCTTAAGGCTTCCATGTTAAACAGGAACAATTGCAGTGACTTTGAAAGAACCGCCTCCTGGCACTTGAGCAAAATGTGAAAGCAGCATGATTGTCCTGCCTTGTTTCTTTCCATCAACACCCTGTGGTCAGAAAAAGAAACTACCAAATACTTCACTTCCATTTCTATGGGTTTCTTGTGACTGGCAGCACCTTGGCATTTGCCTTGTACTGTATGTGAGTCATACTGCTAGGGCAACAAGAGAGCCTGTTGAATACAAAGTCTGAAACTAAGCAGACATCAAGCCAAGAGCTGCTACAGCAGCAATCAAGCAGATTAGCTTAAGTAATTCTGATGAGCATGTTAAACCTCAAAATGAATGAGAATGTTTCGAGGAAAACCATAAATCAAGCCATGTGTAAGTAACCTGGTGCTGTGAAACACTTTATATAACGTACCTATTGACTGTATTTTTTCTACTTCCTGACATATTGGCCTCCATTTATCTTATTTTATTTGTTTGTTCCAAAAATATTACTTATCTTTCCGTTCCAATAGAGTCTACAAACAGCACCAAAACTTATATTTTTCATTAAGGACCTGATTCAAATGATCATTCAGTGGTTTCATCACTGGTGTCAGTGAAAGTCTTCCAGAGACATTGTGTCTGGGTGTTTTGAAGTAAAATCCTGTGGAAACAATACTGATACATAGCAAGTAAGGAAATGTATGGTAAAACCACTAGAGCATGAACAGATTGCTCCTATGGAAATCTGGCCTACATTCAAAAAATGACTGCAGCTTTGGGGATCTTGATTTTTATGGTGGTGGTCTCAAGACAAATCAAAATGTCTGCTGAGTTTTTACAAAGCACTGATTACTTACACCCTGAAAACTGTTTTTAATGTCTTTAAGGTGTCTCTAAACCAGCAAGATCACATCACAGAAGGTTATGCTGGCCACAGGGCAAGTTTACTACAACTAAACTGCTAACAAAACCTAAAATTTTACTTTACCTCCTGCCTCATGAATCTGCCCTGACATAGCAGAAGCTACAAAGTTCAAAACTCTTGGGTAACAGCAGTTTATTCTTGCCCTTCTGCACCTGCTAGTTAACAGCTCTCACTAGTGTGTAACTGGACAGAGCCTAGTTGAATACTGAAGAGGTCTTATTGGCACTATTTTGTCTCCTAGGAAAATTTAGACTGACAACTAGTAAGATTAATTCACCCCTTTTTAGGATCAGAAACTCACTTCATCATTGACCTGCACAAAAGTAGGGACAAGGGACATACCAAAATACTGGACAAAAAAAGGTGGTTTTCTCATTTTTCATAAAGGAAAAAAAATAAAACAATTATTCTATAAAAGATAGAGCCTCCTAAGAGCAGACACTTAAATTGAAATTTCATAATCTTAAATTTCAGAGTGTTGACAGAAGCCTCTGTAGACTGGGAGAATTGCTGAGGCAGGATACTCTCTTCACACTGAGCAAGGTAGTGGATTCTTTTTTTATGGAAAACTTTCTGGTGTTGTGGCTTCCTGTATAGACATGGTATCACTGCTCTATACCATAGGCCATTTGTGATCAGCATCAATTTACTGAAATCTCAAGTGTTCCCAAGGAAGACCTGTGAAATGAGTAGCTGACAAGTGATTGACCCTTGTTTAAAGACAAGTGTCAATACTTGGTTTCTGCATGATCTGAGCACAAGAGTGAGGTTAATCACAATTAAAAACCCAAAAAAAATCTTGATTAGTCTTTCAATATCACTTGGTGATCCAAACATAGATTTTCATGCAACAAAGAATGTTGACCAGAATACCAAGAAACAGCCTTTATGGCTCCAACATTCTGGTATATTCCCTCAGAACAACTAACAGATATATTTGTGTCTCACCAGACGTGTTCCCATGTACTTCTGCTGCTAGGTATCAGCATGTGTGCCAGGTGAATGTGAATTAATGTCTTATTCATTGAGTTAGAATACAGGATAGAGCATTTCACCCAGTGGTTGAAATCATCCTCTATAAAAAATTGACTTGAAGGTCCTGCATTAGGGGATTGAGGTACAGGGCATGGAAGGACCTGAGCTATCTTAGGGTTGATCTGGTGGCTGGGCTTGAAGTGCTCAACTGGAGCTCTCCTTCAGGCAATGTAGATTCAGACACATTATATGCAACCCCTTGTTTAACTGCCCATGAGGAATGATTTCTAGAGTTTCTTTTAGGAATCAATGTATAATCGAGAAGGGTGCCTGCTTGAAGTGTACAGAAATGTCAACATTTTGAAGCCCTGTATTTGCTGTGCAAAGCCCACATTGATACTCCATATAGTGCACTTATGCTTTCACATCCCAATATGCTGCACACTAAGCTCATTGAGTATGACTAAAAATAGTTATGCTGTGTTAGACCTCCAGTGACACCTGAGGAATTTACATACAGATTAACACAGTGAAGATAAAAACCTGTGAGAGTGGCTTAGGAGACTGCTGCCTTCTTGGAATAAAAACCAAAGAAAGCCAAGGATTCATTTCTTCAGTGTTCACCTAGAAAGGGATTCAAGGGTTAGAACCAGTGCAAGTATCATGTAAAGTTGTTCTATGCTCTTAGTATGTTTGGCACTTTGGCCAGGAACATATAGAATGATAATCAGGAACCTTCCATGTTCTGCAAAGGAAACCTGAAGCTACTGAGATCACAGAAGGGAACCACTATACCTTCTCAAAACAGATGAGCCATGGGACTGATGAAACAAAGGTATTTATAATATTCAAGTATGTATTTGATGGAATGCCAAGTTTTAAGTTCTCAGGAAATGTTTTTCTGGTTCTTGTTCCCTTTCTAAATTTAAGTTGCAATTAAAATAGTGATTATGAACAGAAATGGAATTATTCAGTTTTCAGATGATTTTCAGCAAAAGTTATGTGGAAAAAAAGAAAGGTAGTTTTTTTCGTACAAAATCCACAGACCATTTTTTCTGATTTCTACACGCTTTAGCAAAGCGATTTCAATTTTCAAGAACCTTATTTTATAAGAGCATGTTCCTCCTCTCCAGCAAAGCTCTTGTAAGGACATGTCCATCACAAAAGCATATTTACATGATTTTGCTCAAAGTTTTTTAAAACTTAAGCCACCTAATTCAAAAGTGTACAGTAACTGTATTTTCAAGAAAAGCATGTAGATACTCCTGGTAATTGCTTTGATTGTCTTTTGATATGTTTGAATAATTAGGTGAAATAAGCAATGGCAGGAAACCAGGTTTGTAGTTCTCAGGACCAACTCACTGCCTTGCTGACCCCTTCTCCCTCTAATTGCATGTCTGGCAAAAGCCTTGGTCATAGCTCAGGTCCTAGTCATTCAAGGTCCTTTAGAGGTCTGTGTTAGTAACAGAAAAGACTTCTAGAGCATTCAACAGCTCATAGAAGATAGAAGGAATAGGAGCCACATGTCACAGGACATAAAGCCTGATAATTGTTTATGGGAAGAAAACTACAGGTTTTCTGTTTCTCTGGACACTGTTTCTCTGCAATGGTTCTGGGGAGCATGGGAATTTACATAGTGTGCCTTATATAAACCATGTTTATTATGAAGCATGGTTTAGCTAATATGAAAAGGAAGAGATAAAGAGTTTCATATTTATTTGTACTTGGTTTGTTTTTTAATAATTTAATCCTGATCTATGTCCAATTCCATGTTGATTTAATTACCTTTTCTTCCCCCACTACCATGTATCTCTGTGGAAGAAGGTTTGCATGCCTTTAGGGTATTATAGTGACTGTACAGTGTCCAGAAAATCTGATAAAGAGAAACTTATTCTAAAATGCAAAGAAGAGTGGAAATATTTATTTGATCATAATGCATTTTATGAACATGTTTTTATATGAGAAAATGTTATTAAATACAATTGGAGTTATTTAACTTAAGTGAAACAGTGTATGAAGTGACAAAAGAAAAAAAGTAGTATTTGGTAATGTGAGTATAACTTATCCTCTACACAGGAATCTCCTTTTATTATATGTCTAATTTTAGGAAGAAAATTTTAGAAATTCTGTTTAAATTATTTATCTTAAGAAGTTTATGCCTTAATTTTTAATCCCAGTTGCTCAGAATCTTCACTTGCAAGCTCTTGGAAACATCAGTGTCATCTTACTGAAATAATGAAATTCAATATTTTAAAGTATATATATTTTTATGGAACAAAATACATTTTTGGGCCTGTCATTGCATGGCAAGCTCCTCATCTTTGACTTAGTTAAGCAAAATTTCCAAAAACAGTGGAGGAAACAGTAAAAAAAAAAGACTCTTAGCTGAAATGTACATAACAAGTTTCATAGTGCAGAGGTATTTCTTGGAAATGTATCTTCTGAAAAGTCTCTTAGCAACTGAAAAGATAAATGATCTTCATTGAGAGCTTTCTAGCCATTTATCATTTCTATAATATTGGTCACTTTTCTGAGTGAAACTGACTTGTGAGCATATGGTACAGAGCCCTCAATTAAACAAGGAATTTAAGGACTTGCTGAGCTTTCAGGATGTGAGTGAAGTAAAAGACAGAGGTGGCCTATTTGACAAAAATCCGCAGTCAGATTGTCCTTCTTCATACATGGGCATGATTTAAGCCATAAGCAGAGGAGAGTCTTTGAAGCTCTGAATAAACCTTACAGCTGCACCAACTACAGACTTGAGTTTCAGATATGAGTGGACTCTGAACTCTCACTCCCTATGCAATGTTTCTTCAAAGGTAAAGCAGTTAATGAAGTTACCCCAAATTTATATCAGACAGTAGTTCTATTTGGATATGATTCACATAGAGAAATTTAAACATTTGCAAGTAATTTTATTATTTATTTATAGTTTATCAGAATAAAGGCTGAATCTGTAATATTTTAAATATAATATGTTAACATCTTTAAAATATATAATCATATTATCTGATAAATTGTCTTATTATTAATTTCAAATCCACACTGCCTATTGCTATGGTACTTCTGTTTTCCTTTTATGTGGAAAAACAACTGAATGCACTGTGATGTATGTGCTTCATGGACTTTCCTGCTAGGAAGGGAAGGGAAGGGAAGGGAAAGGAAGGGAAGGGAAGGGAAGGGAAGGGAAGGGAAGGGAAGGGAAGGGAAGGGAAGGGAAGGGAAGGGAAGGGAAGGGAAGGGAAGGGAAGGGAAGGGAAGGGAAGGGAAGGGGAGGGAAAAGGAATCCAGCGCAAACAACTCTCTTCCTCAGTGAGCAGTCCAGACTTGGTCTCTGGTCGTCAGTTTCAGCCCTGAAAGCTTACTAGCTTGCAGAAAATTTTCTGGAATGTCCAATTTTCTCAACAACTGCAAGCCTGTAATCATCAGTATGTAACAATGAAAAACATTGTCAGAGAACACAGTCATGAGACCCCTTTAATGTATAGAATGTGAAGGCTGGTCTCTTGTTGCTTTAGAGAGAAACTATTTAAGATGTTGGAGAATCCAGTGTGCCTGGACTAATCCTTGACCCTTCAGCCTTCTTTTTTATAACTCTGATGAATTTGTGGACAGAAAGACTGTAGACTCCATTTCAGTAGTTTACAACAAAACTGTGTAGAGGCCTCCAGGTAGGACCCTATTACGAAGAGACCTTTGAATCAAAAGATGTTTTCCCAAGTATAGAGGTTTTTCACATCTATTCCCCCAAACCTAGCCTTGAGTAAGTGGAAAAAAAAAAAAAAAAAAAAATTGATGCATCCAGTAGTGCATTGGTAACAAATTTATTCAAGTCTTAGAAATTCTAGGCTGCTCCTACCTGCTTCAAGTGATCCAATATCACTGGAGTAGACTTGTCTACTGGAGCAGCAAGGGCTACAGACAACTGAGAAGCCTCTAAACTTAGCTAGAGATGGGTCAGCATAGTTATATCTCACTCTCTGGCATAGCATGCTGACATGTAATTATAGCGTTTTGATAGTGGATTGCAATACACAGCGCATCGGATGGTGAAACACAGCAGTGTCCCAGATTTGTCCTTTGAAGAGTGCTAGCTCCTAAGAATCCTGTAAATCTCAGCTGCAGTTTTCCCATTGATTTCATTTCTGTGCACAGGTGCTGTGTTTTAACCTCAGCCAGAACCTAAGTACCACACAGCTGCCTGCTCACTCCCTGCTCCCAGTGAGACAGGAAGTAAAACTTGTGGGTTGAGAAAAGAACAGTTTAATAATTGAAACAAAGTAAAATATAACAATAAATTTAAAATAAAAGGAGAAGAAGAGAGAGATGGAACTCAAGAGAAACAAGTGATACACAGTACAGTTGCTAACCATTTGTTGACAGATGATTAGCTCATTCTCAAACAACGATCTGCTCAACGATCTGAACAACTTCCCCACGTTTATGTACTGGGCATATCCCTTTGCCCAGTGCAGGTCAGCTGTCCTGGACATGCTCTCTTCTAGGTTTTTGTGCACCTCCTCAGTCTGAGAGCATGGCATACTGAAAAGTCTTTTACTTTAGGTAAGCACTGCTGAGCAAAAACAATACCATCAGTGTGCTACCAATATTATTCTCATAATAAACCAAAACACAGCTCTGTACCAGCTGCTAGGAAGAAAATTAACTCTATCCCAGTCAAATGCAGAACAGCAGGCTAGTGAGTTTTTGAGAAAGAGCTAAAATAAAATCTGAGTAAACATGTGAAGATTTGATTATTTTGGTAATAATTACAGTCTGTATGATACAAGCTTACCTGAAGTCTTGAGATGTCGTAAAGCAAAGTTTCAAACAGCTCTATCCAGGATATCACAAAGCCTTGCTAATATCCAGCTCTCATTTAATGTTATACACAATTAAATATCAACTCAGAATTATTTGCTAGGGAAGCCAAAGCAATCCAGGCTCTACAAATTAGTTTCTCTATATAACACTAACACATATATATCTGAGTGCTGTTGGTGTCCAATGGAAGTAAGCTAAGGGGACTACTGTCTGATGATAACTGAGAAAAAAGGAAAAAAAGGATATTACTGCTCTGCCAAGACTAGTATGACTGTGAAATAATTTTTTTTCTGTTATTCACAAATCAGAAAAAGACCTCAAACATATCTAGTTTAACAATACATTCATGGCAATAAAAAAAAAAAACAAAAACAAAAAAAAAAAAACAAAACAAAACAAAACAAAAAAAAAACTTCATTGAGTTATTCCATCAACTACAGGTCATTACTGATTTTTAAAATGAACTAAAAGGAATGTCATCTGTGACAATCATAACCTACCTCTATAGATATTCCAGCTCTGAAGGAGAAGCTTTTAAAGCCATATTAGATGGACTTCAAGCTAACAGCATAGTCAGGGTGGGATGGAAAGATCTATTACTGTTACTGCATATCACCATATGTTCTTCCCTAAGTACTATAACAAAATATTTCAGGGGAATTCAAGGTGTCCTGCACACACAGTGATGGGTCTAGATTAAATTTATTTTTCTGAAAGGCAAGAAATCATCTCTTGTACTGATTATTCTCTGTACTCAGGACATATGGGAATTGTTAAACGCTCTATCAGGAAAGGTCTAGGATGGACATCAGGAAGTATTTCTTTTCCAAGAGGGTGGTCAAAGAGGCTTCCTGGAGAGATGATTGATGCCCCAAGCCTCTCAGTGTTAAGAGGCATTTGGACAACAATCATAACATCATGCTTTAACTTGGTCAGTCCTGAATTGGTCAGGCAGTTGGACTACCTGATTATTGTAAATGTATTACAGCCAAAATATTCTATTCTATTCTATTCTATTCTATTCTATTCTATTCTATTCTATTCTATTCTATTCTATTCTATTCTATTCTACTGACCTCTCTGTTTAAAAATCCAGCACAGGATGACAGTTTTAAGACATACCAGGCTGCAAAATGATAGTTACACTTTCCAGGAACTATCCCACCTCCACAGCAAGCAATACAGGAGAGATTAGTCAGTGATGTGCAGAAGAAAGAACAAAAATATTTATGGGGTTAAGTGAAAACTTTGGTCCTCCTGGACTTTTGGACCTGGAAATACGCCTCTATTTGCCAGGATGCTGCCTGTTGTTGTTGTACAAACTAGTACTGTACCACTCAGTGCAATAGCTGCTTTCTAAAGAAAGGAGAATTTAATACCCTTTTACAAAAAGGAGTGCCACTGGATATTAGTTTCATCCTATTTCTGTTCTCCAGACCTCATCATCAGAACTCAGCAGTCATTTGTTCATAGTGTAGCAAGTGCTTCAATTGCAGTTCAAACTAGGTCAAAAGCAGCCCTTAAGCAGCAACCCTTATGTTCTGGAGACACTTCACACTGGAGATAAGCCTCCTTTTTCTTATTGCTCTGCCTTTTTTTTATTCCCTATGGGCATCTTCAGTGCCAGGATGCATCAGTATCCCACTCGTACCTGCTCTGCCTGCAGAATGCTTTGCTCCTGCATTGTGCTTCCATCCAGATACTTGTCCAGCTGGAGGAACTCAGGTATTCCAAGAGGTTTAGACCTTTTTGAGATGAGACTAGAATAAGGTACACACTGGAGAAAAATGTGCTTTGAGGAGCAATGATCAAATAACATCTATCCCAGGGAGTGTTCATGGATCTGTACAGTCTGTCTGCCTTGATGGACTTGGAGTAAGAGTTTAACAGCAAGAATGTGAATAGGTCCACATTACTTGACCTAGGGATTAAATAAAGCTGAATGGCAGATTTTTCCAGTGAAACTCAAATGTAAAGTCTCAAATTGTTGCAAATCTCAGCAGATCATCATAAATAACTTCACTGGAAGCATACTGCATCATTCAAAACCTGCAAGTTCTCCTTGAAGCTGAATCTCACTCCTGTTTTCAGGACCAGTTTAAACAGAGGAAACAATGAGATTACTATCATTTTTCATCAGAATCAACAGATGCAGCAGATTATTTAATTATCTACATCTTTCCATTATTCTCAAGCCCAGAATGAATGAAGAGAAGAAATTCTTAGCTAACATATTCAAAAATCATGGGAGAAACCTCTTTTCCTTGTGTATATATTTATGCAGAATACACTTGGAATTGGATGGAACTGGGACCCTAACTATTTGATAACATTTTCAGAAAAAATCTTTTAATTTTTATGGTTGTGAAATAATGGTTGACATCTATAAGTGCTTGAGTTTCAGTGCTAGGGATGTTCTAATATTTTGTTGTTTGATACAAACTTTGCAATGGAATAAAAATATCAAAATAATTATTCTGCAAAATATGTGCTTTTAAGAAATGTGACAGGCAGAAAACAAATAATAAAAAAAAATTCAAAAACTGGAATTATATTTGAATTGCCAACATTTGGGTCACACAGAAGTTGTATGCACCTTATATATACATAAACCTCAGGTCCTCCCAGAGTTATACTTGTTGTATTTTCATATTTTTCACATACAGGTTAATGTATTTATTTTTAAAATAAGTATCACACTTGATTAGCCCTGTAACAAACAACTGAAAAAATAAGTAATAATTTTGTAAAGAGATGCTAGAAGACTAGTAAATCATTATTGCAGATCATAGCAGCTTTCCTTTTGATACATTGCTTAAAGCCCTTGCCCTAAAGTTCTGCTAGATCTCTTTTCAACTTCTAAACCTTCACAAAGGTGCAGCAGATCTCCCATAAAACACTGAATGCAGAATTAGGATGTAAGTGCAATCACTACTGCTTTTCTTGAGAAAATATTCTCAACTTTCTTATTATTTATTTAGATAATCTGAAAATATTTTTGTCTGCTTTAAAATTAAAAACTAAACTAAATTCTTAATTGTACTTCCCTGATGGAGTCATTTGCTGCCATGTAGCCTCACAAGGACATATTCCCTACATTTTTTTGTGACACATGATGCAAGCTAACTCTGAAGTGGACCTATAGCCCAACTAAAATCATTATGTTATGGTAGGGATATACAGTAATGTCATTTGCACACATTAATGAAGATCCTTTCCTGCAGCATGCAAATTTAAATATTTTCCCAGTGTAGCCAGAACTTCATTTCATCATGTCCAAGAAGTAGCTCAAACCATTGAAGTGCAGTTAATCATTCAAGCTCCTGGAGCACATCCTATTTTTTTTCCTTGAATTAGTGAGTAGCTGAAAGATTAAATTATGACTGACTAATAGACAGGTCTTATGGAAAAGACTATGGCAATTCTAGTAACATTACTGTGCTCTTTGTATTATTGCACATATTTTGATGGAAATTACTCAGGGACCCCATACAGATCTGCAAGAATAACATCCTTCTGGATTTTTATCCTTTTTGAGACAAGGGCTGATGTTATTTTCATCACCATAAGTATATAATTATATTTCTGTGGTGAATGTGGTGATGCATGCATCCTTGGAGGATGTCAGACAGATCTGCTAGTCCAGAAATATGTGTGGCCTAACATTTCCAAAGCCTGGTTCTCGAAACCCTTGTGACTGAAGGGAAAAAATATGAGTGGATATAAATATGCAATTATGTCCAGGAATGTCAGATAAATAAAAGCCAATGCATGCAAAGTAATGTCAGAATCTATCAACTGCCAGAATCTATGAATTGAGTGTTCTTGGGTAGCCAAAGTGTCCTCCGTTGGTTTTGATCCAGAGAAATTCTTCTTTTTCCCAGAGCTATTCACCATTTTTAAAGTGAACTGAGGAGGAAGAAATAATCTCAGATTTATATACTATCTCAACTCTTTTGTAAGTATTTTCTAAATCTCATGCATCTTGGACAGTACTTTTTACTTTGAATTTATTTCTACTCTCTTATTATAATGAAAATTTATCCTTCAGGGAAGAACTTTTTTTTACATCAGGAAAAAGGCTGATTTCCACTTCACCATATATGAATTTAATAGTATTGCTCATGCTATTGACCTGTTGACCTGTGGAGATTCAGACCTTTAAAGTGCTGAAAAAGCATATTTATTATCGTGTAGCTTTATTGAGATACAATAAATTCTTTTATCTGCACCCTTCCTTCTTTGTAAGTGGGTGAGAAATACTCGCACTGTATTTACACCTCCTTTCTTTCTTCATCAAAATTCCATAAACCACAGTGGAAGCCAAGGCACAAGCTGTCCCTGAGGAATTAATTTTCAAAAAGATACAGTTAGAAAGTCATATTCTGTTTTGTATACTTGCCTGCCAGGACCCCAACTTCATTATATATGTGTCAGGCAGAACCTACACTCTCTATTTCCTTTCTCTCTGCAGGGCAACATCCTGTCTACTTTCCTTTCTCCTTAATAGTTTACCATTTTGGTTTGGTATCAACATCTTAGGACAGCATAAGAAGAAAAGAAAAGCTGATTTCTGAACAAGGCAAGCTTAGCTACAATCCCCTCACCTTGTGTAGATGTCCCCAAAGACTGCTTCATATTTGAGATATAGATGTTGAAAAGAGGTTTCTCAGCACACTGCATGTAATTCAGTGTTTTTCAATCAGTGTTTTTCCTTGTCTTCTTACTTTGTATTTCTCTCTCCTGGATATTTCAACTCATTGTATTTCTATCAGGTTAAATCCTTCAAACTTGCAGGAGGGGAACTGGGGTGGGATTAGGTGGGTGTGAAGCATTTAAATGCAGATAGGACTTTACAGATATAAAGTTCCAGTCAATGAAAATTTTTATGCTAATTCATTCTCACAGTTCTTAGGTCCTATCTAATTTGTCCTTGATAGATAACAAAGGAATTGTCTAGACCCCATTTTTGAATATTTAGGAGGAAGTGATGTTAAGCAGCCTCACAGAATAGTAGTTTGCAAAAAATTTCATAGAATCATAGAATATACAAGATTGGAAGAGGCCTCTAAGATCATGCAGTCCCACCATCAACCCAGCAGTGGCCCTGTAACCCCTAAACCCAGGGGGGTAAACCCAGGTAAACTAAATCACATCACCCAGCACAGGATCCAGATGCCTCTTAAACACCTTCAGGGATCATAACTCCACAAGCTCCTTGGGTACCCTTTTCTAATACCTGACCATCCAAAAATGAAATTTTTTTTTCTAATCTAATCTGAATCTCCCCTTTCTCAATTTGAGGCCATTTTCTCTAGTTGTCTTCACTATCTTTGACCTTAATACTTATTGGGTTCAAATTCTTCTGCTTTTGCTTTCTTTAAGTAATATTCTGTCTTATGAGTGGGTTCTCAATATCGTACAGTGGCAATAATTTTGATCTTTTTCATACTTGTGGTATGTTTCATATTCTTTGAATTGTTCACTATTTTGTCTGACATTCTTTGTTGTAATTACCATGACATATTTCTGAGGCTGATTTGGTCTCCTAGGAAGAGAACCTTGTTTTTCTTATCATGAAAGTAGGTGTTCAAAGATTTTCTTTTCTTAAGAGCTGGGATTATACCTCTATCATTACTTCTTGAACTCATTTTGTTAATGGAGAGATGCCCTAGCTTTAGGATCACTGACAGCTGACCCACAATTTGCAGAATTACTGCGTTCCTGAGCTAGTATACTTTACATTCATTTTTAGAAAAGAGGAATTGAAAATGAGAAGAGATGTACACACAACAAAACTAGTGCTGTGCATGGTGCATGACAGGAGGTTACAAGAGATTAGTTTGTTAACATATCAAAACAAATCTGCTGAGGGATGTTCTTGCTCTCTATTGAAACAGATAAAAAAAAAATAGTAGACTCTTCAGCATTATTTCAGAAAAGCAACCACAACCATCAACTCATCTAAGTTTGTACTAATCTGGAATGGTAGGAGTAATGAGGAGAAAAGAATATAATAAATTTTAATCAAAGAATTATTGACATTGGAAGGGAACTCTTGGGATCATAAAATCCAACCCCCCTACTCAAATTGAGGTCAGCTTGAGGTGGCTGCTGGGAACCTTGTCCAACTGGGTTTTCAATGTGTTGAATAATAAATACACCACAATGTCTCCTGACATTCTATTTGAGTGTTTGACCACCCACAACTGGCATAAGAGTGAAAGTCTCTTGGTTAAGGTATTGATCTTAAACTCGTTATGGGAGTGAAATTAAGATATGACTATCAGGCTGTAGAACTGGATTTACTTATCTAGTAATTATTTTCCAGACCTAAAATACTCTTTTAGTATGTGTTCATTTCTGAAACTGAAGAACTTGTAGTCCTCCTATGACATTGTTAATCTTGCTTGTGGCTTTCCCTCTTCATTCCCTCACGTTGCTCGTCCTTTTCAATGGGTTTTTCACAGTTTTACTAGCAGGCAATGCAACTTCCTTACTGTAACTTCACAGTGGTATGCCAGCCTTCATTTATCTGGGATCTCACTAACTCCTGTTGAATAGATTTTTGTGCCTTGAATTGATTTCTTTCTGAAGTTCATATTTTTCAGTGTTTAGATAAATGGTAGAGGTGAACGACTTCATAGTAAGTGAGCTTTTGTGAAATAAATCAGCAGTTTAACAAACAGTTTCAACTGTTTTCTCTCAGATGAAGTAAGCTTTACTTAAACTAGAGTAACAGCAGGACATCCAATCTGTATCCGCTAAGACAGAAAAAATATTTATGAGATATTGCAAACTTCAGGACTATGTATATGGGGTGAGGTCTTTAAATCATTTTTGCAGCATTAATCTAGTACCCATCTAAAAACCAAACGACTGTTGGATAAGTTTCGGATAGCTGCTCTTCTAGTATCTCCAGTGTATAAAAATTCCAAAGTGAGCTCACATTTGTTGACAAGCCACTTTAAATAGAGTCAATGAAACATATCATATGCTTTATTATCCTTTTTTTCTTTTAATAGATCTTCCTGATCTTCCTCTTCACTTGCCTTCAACATACCTTTCTCCACCCAGTCTTATCAGAAAAATCCACCCTTAAATATCTTTTCCCTGTTGATCTCAGTTTTGCTATATCCAACCCCAAATTTTTGATATCCTTATCTATGTGATCCTGCTCTTATGTGTGAGGTAGTTGGGAGGTTGGCCTTGAAAGATTCTACTACCCAGGAAGTCCCCAACCACATAATTTGGTTTTCTTTGGGTTTGTGCCATTTCTCATTTAAGTCCCTATAACCCATGAAATCCAGCCGTCTGTAAATTCTCTTTTCTTCTAACACTGTAATCTCTCATGGCCTGTAGCTTTTCATATCTATCATTTTTACTAGACTGTCCATGTACCCTAACCTCAGATCCAGGAGTAGTTGGTGGCCTAGTCTTTTCTCTTAGATCCCTGGTCTGTAACATTAAAACCCTTTGATTAAGAATATTATTTTCACAATGAATATGTGCTGTCACGTGCATATGGGTGCATGTGTCACGGAAAAATACTGGCAGCACCTTTTGTGAGGGATTTGAGGGCAACAAAAGTGGCCAGGTACCACCAGGTACCTTGGGGCCAACAGGTCCCAAGGAAGGATTAAAAATGTGAGAATCTGGCATGCAAATAATAAAAACGCTACTGGGGTAGTAGCAACCTAGCAGAGACAAGAAACATGCTAGTGGCTTTCTAGTAATCCTATTGTCTTAGGGCATCTGTAGCCCTCTAGCATGCTTCCAAAATTTCAAGTTCTTTAGCTTGCTACCTTGATATCTGCCAATCCCTGCAAACCCCTTGGGCATGCATTCAATCCTTCTCTTGCTCAAATCGTTGTGGTGCATTTGAAGATTATTAAAAGATCTCAGACACTGGGAACAGATTTCCACTTTCTAAAGTAATCCCATCCATTCAGGTGATCATTTTGCTTTCTTCCTTCCCTGTCTTTCTACCTCTGCATGCACCTTGCAAAAAAAAGCAGCAGTCAGTCCTTCAGCTCTAGGACAACACTTTGAAAAAGATGCCAGACATGGCTGTTTGAAGAAAAAGCAATGAACATCTGCTACACTTTTGAGGACAAGGAATGTGTAGACCTATATTTTATTCAATTAACATCAAAGAACTCAAGAACATATTATTTTGCTTTCATACCAAAAAATGAAGACAAATTTCTGAGAGCAGTTCAATCTTTCCCACCTACATTTAATTGACCAAAATATTTAACAAGTACCAAGCCTGTAGGCAGGGGCGCCATGCTTAATATTTTCCTCTTTGCTCCTCAAGATAAAGGCCAAGCTCTGCACTTTTGAAAAGCAAACGAAAGAAATGGAAATACCTTCCCTTTCCAAAGATCTGCAGGTTTTAAAGGATACTGGGATAAAAAAAAATCCTCAAAGCTGTCTGCATGGTGGCTAAACAAGATTAGGTAAAACACATCCTCTCCAATGCACACACAGAATATAAAACATCTTAATCCCTCTCCAGTATGGTACCATAGGCAGTTACTATGCAGAAGAAACTCGCATGCAGTAAGCAGGCCAAAGAATACATTCCCCCTTCATCAGGCTTTGTACCCTAAATCTTTGCTGCAGAACTCCTAAATGAAATGAACTGTACAAAACTACCAGTAGAACTACAGAGAGGTAGTTTTACCCTTTATTCTGCTAAAATGAAAATATTTCAATTATCAATTGACAGATTATGATTGTTAAAACGTTAATGTCAATGAAGTTGAGTATCTCCATCATATTAAAGTGAATTGTTTCTCTTTTTTGTCAGACTAACTATTACAGTAACACATTTTTTTAAAATCCCAAAGCCCCTTGCCCCCCCACTCCCAATGATGTAACCACTAAAGCTTTTGTAGGCTTAAGGAATCTGGCCAACACTCTTCCCAAAAATGCCTGTCTCTCCTATCAGTTGAATTAACAGAGAGCTAAATCCCTTCACTGCAAGCTACCACTGTTAGTTCCCAGTGAGTACATCATTTACATGTATCACCCTGCTCTTTCTTTTATTGTGTTCTTGTTTTGGTTCACTGTTTCCCTTAATTTGAAATGCCAGTTTCCCTTGCTGTACATTTGGAGGTATTCGGTAGCAGGACAGAAAAGACTTGTTATTGAAGCTGAATTAACCTAACAAAGAGAGAGGAAAAAAAAATCAGAGCCTCACACAGAGCCATTAAACTTCAACCACGGTTTCAATACTTAAACAGCATAAGCTTGGTACAAACACAATGTTTCTTTAATTCACATTTCTTTTTGCTCTGTTGTGCATCATACATCAGTATCAATGGAATGGATATATTTGATATGTCCAGTTTTAACAATGGTAGAAAGCATGCTATGTATAAAGTATTAAATCAGAGCTAATTCCGGTTTCTTATTTCTAACTATAGATTATTTCTTTTGTCCCTGAAAAAGCTGTTATTATCAGTGCAAGGACAGGTCTACAGTACTTCAAGTGCAGAGCTCAAATTGTACAGATTCGGCATATACAGTACAGTATTTGTTTCTTCAAAACCCACTGGGATTTCAAGTCACCAAGCATTTATTATGCTGAAACAGTCTTTTAAAATGGATTATTTTGAAAGCTTACAAGGAAGAGCTCCTCCATCTCTATTAGCAAGCTGTGGACTGGTTCCCTTTGTAAGAAGCTGCAGGGGATGGAAATACTTGGCATCACATTGCACTTTGCTCAGGAAAATGTTCAATATCCTAGTACAAAATACAATAAGAGAGCTGTTTACCATGGTGTCTATCACAATATCTGTTCAGAACTGCCAAAAAAACCAAGGGTCTTACAACAGATAACAAAATAGCCAGGAAGACAAAAATCTACTCAACACTTGATTTAGAGAATTTCTGTGGGAATCTGTGGTTCATGCTTGCGGATACAATGCTTCTTGTTTAACATAGTTAATGTCCATTGATTATTCCCTCCACCACTGCAGTTACACACGTATTGTACACAGAAATGGGACACAAACACTCTGAATTACCACCTATGGTTTTATTAACTGGAGGGTAGATGAGGGGAGAAATAGAATAAAGGCTTATGCCAGCACAAGTGAATAGACTTTTTAACAGCAGTGAGGAAAAATAAAAGCATTGTCTTTGCAAGGTGTTATAGAAACTTAATGTGTTCTAGAAAGAGGATGGTGGCAATTTTCATTACAGATCATTTTAGCTCTCTCATAATTAAAAAGCAAAAGGAAGCAAATCTTATAGAATTATAGACCAAGCTCTTTTTAAGGCTGTTCTGAGATGTGCCTTTTCTCACACAATAATGTAAGGAAATGCCAAAGAGGCCCCAAATACTTTCATTTGTCACCCTGCCTTTAAAATTCTGATTGTAGTAGCAATGTTTTGGAGTGAAATCAAGTGAAAGAAAATTACTTCAAGTTTAAATAAAATTTAAAGAATCCCAACAGCCCTTTTTAGGTTTGAATTTAAAGACCTCAAAAATTCTACTTGATTTTTTGTATCCTGAAACAATAGATGAGATAGGAACTATGCTATCCTTAACAATGGATTTATGAATGTATATTTTTAGCTATTTTGATATAGGTTTTGAGTTTTGGTTTCTTTTTTTTGGGGGGGGGGTTTGGGGGGGGGGTTGGTTTTTTTTTGTTTGTTTGGGTTTTTTGGGTTTTTTTGTGGTTTTGTTTTTGGTTTTTTGGGTTTTTTTTTGTTTGGTTGGTTGGTTGGTTGTTTTTTTTTGTCCAGAGGAGTTACCAATATCTTTCAGAAGTTCCAGGAGCACCAGCATAATAAAGCAGTATCTTTAAGAAGACTGAGATAGTTCAGAATTCCACCTACAGAAAAACTGTCTCCAGAAGCATAGACTGTGTTTTCAGTCTTATCAAAATACAGTTGAACCAATGACTTTTTAAGAGCTATTTGAATGTGCAATGCTGAGCACATATGTGCATGTGTCTGTGATATTTTTCCATTGAACAGAGGTTTTATTTTTCTTGATGTCTCTGGGTCCATCACAGAATTTCTGAAACTTTCAGTATGCTGGCATTCACAATGAATAATTTTCTCAAAAAAGTAATGCTTGTCTTCCACCTTCCCTAGTGGTGGGCATTATCAGAGCTCAGAGGGAAGAGAAGTTATTCTGAGGACCTCATGCATCTTTGTCTCAACAGTGGAATTCTAGCATGGTGTATTCTGAACAGATGAGTCACCACAGCAGACAGAGAGGAGTAGGCTGAGAGAGCTGACTTCTGCAAACTCTTTGGTATGGCCAGTGAAGGTCGAAGGCATGAATGTGCAGAAATACTTTTTGAGTGAACCGTTAGTAATTTGAGTCAGGACAATAAAAATATTTTTAAATAGCAATTTCATTTGTCATGAGCAGTTCATTACAGAATGTTTTTTCCTTCTCTGTCTCCATGTCCCTACTAACTTGTTTTATTTTCAGTTTTCAGTCTAAGACATTGAAGTCACAGTAACAGCTTTGGATTTTAATACTCTGAAGAAATTTACTACATGGGAGATATAACATTAGAGAAGCAAATTCTTATAAAGTACAAAAGGACTTTGTAGTGAATGTTTAAAATACAATACTTTGAATATTTTCAAATAAAAATAAAGCATAAACCAATTAATTACAAGAGGAAAAAAGATTGTTGCCCAGAGCTGTACACTGTCTAGGGACAAAATATGCTCAATATCCTTTCACCTATATTCTTTCAGAAGATAGGGCAATTTATAAGAATCTGCCTGACACATATTTAGTTATAGAAGTACATGAGAATTGTGTCTGTCCAAAATGCAAAGACAACTCTTAAAATCCTGACTTCTTAATTTTTTCTGGTTTCAGAGATCATGAAATATGTAGTAGTAAGTCTACAGTTATAGATTATAATGAAGCATTAAACCAGAATTTAATTTTGATTTAGAGGACAAAACTTTAACAAAATTTTGACTGGTTTGCATAAAATCTTTCATTTTGAGGCCAAATTCTGCCTCAGATTAAATGGGAGCAAATTCTTTGGCAGGTTATACTTGTTATCTAAGATATTCATGTTAGTATAATTAAAAGTCCTCATACAGTTATGTATCAGATTAAATAAAAAATTGCTGCCATATTTAAATAATATTGCTCTATCAACTCAGTCACTGGAAGTTTAAATCCCATATGTAGGTATGATATTTTAGGCCAGGAGTTGAAAAGTATATGTCTTGGTCCTGCAAATTTTTGTTCACATCCCCCCTTAATTTCTGAAGCAAGGGGCCTTCTGCATGTTTGCATTACATCTGCTCTTGCAAGAAAACAATCTGATCCATTTACAGCCCTATGTAAGTTTTTTGGGTTTGCATGCCATTTTCACTTGAGTAATTTTTTACAATTGATTTATTTCTGTCTTTCTTTACTGTGTAGGAGCTCTCAAAAGCTTATTTCCCCTCTTTTCATATGTCAATACATAACTGGTACAGACATCTAGACACATTAGAATTTCATAGGTTTTATAAACTGAAAGGGCAGGATTTACTTGAAGTGAAACTTCAAGCACTTCTTGAAACATGAATCATTTAGACTTGTGTTACACAAGAGCTTGGGTAAGGTAATCATAATAGTTCCTTCTTTCCCTAAAATCAACATTTATATAAATCAATACAGTCCTGTGCTGCTTTTATAGACATAGTAACTTCAACAACATGGATGCTTGAAAAATGCTAACAAGGAAACTATATAAAATAAAAATAACAATGGCTATTGCTCTTTATGCTCTTTTCAGTTGAATATTTGATGTAATAAAAAAAAATATTTTTAAATACATCTAAAATTGCCTTAGAGTTCAAACTGGCTCTCAGTTTTGCTGATGAGACAAATCCTATAGTTCTGACATTTTTAAAAACCTTATACAAAGAGATATAATCTTAAGGAGTAAAATAACTTACCTGTGAATTTCATATGATTCTGTTCCTCTCCTGCAGCTGGTGACTCACTATAGTTATCACACGCATGCAAAAAAGTCATTACTTGCTCAAATACTGTTTGCTGTTGCTGACAAATTGGAATTCCCAGTATCAAAATCTCTAAAACCAGTAGTGGCCTTGTGCTGAAAGTTACCTTTATGGTGAAGGGTGATGCTGAGGTGCAAGTGATAGTTGCAACTCATCTGCATGTGAATCACAAATGAGGTCTGCAGTAATTCTTCCCCTATTATAGAAAAATAAAGCCTTCATATGATTTGCAGGACCTCTTTTCCAAGTAAAGGATACTTTCCCTTCACTGTCACAGTGCCCAAGAAGCCTGCATCTCCTTTTCTCCTCTCTTCAGCTGATCTATGGCACAGTAAAGCTGGTGGGTGCAACCTGTTGTAATGAGTCATGAAATACTGATCCTTCAGTGTGTCTTTCAGAGGAAGGAATTCCAGTGTTTGAAAGACTGTTCTCCTAGAATTATCACAAGCTATATCATAGTGAGCAATCTGACCAACTTGTGAATGCTGGGCATGATGCCACTGCAACAGATGGACATGGACGCTGTGAGACAAAAAAATCATGTATATGTATCAAATGTGAGAAATGAGGGCAAGACTCCAAAGACAAAAATATAGAAGTGTCAGTCTTGATCTAATACAGCTTTCATTCAAAGAGGGTTTACCACTAGCATCTTGGCAGATAAACTAAAAGAAAAGCTGTTCAAACTGTGCAATAAGGAATGTGGCCTGTTTAACCAGGTAGAGGCATAGCAGCAATCAGCAAAGTAGCCTACCCACTCTCTTATTCCTGGGGTAGCTACTAAGGAGTGCACTGAAACAAGCATAATAAATTGACAGACCTCAATTCTGTTATGCCCGTCTGTATTTCACTTTTACAATGATGCATGCAGAGCCACAGAGACCTAAGAGTTGAATAGAAAGTAATGAACAGAGAAGTGGAGGTGAATCCCATCCTGGATTAGAGCACTCCTGAATATGTGCCATTTATTTTTTTCTGTTAGGGGAAGGGAGATTTATGAAGGGTATTAGACTTGTGATGAGGTTTGCATCTAATCTCAGAGATTCTCAAGTATTTCTATTTTCAGTCTCTGCACGCTTTTTTCTAGCCAGTGCTTTACACAATTATACACTGAAAACATTTCAAGTTTTACTGCCACTCAGTGCTAAAGAATAACCAGTGCTTAGCCATACTTTCCCTCCTTATTAGTCTTCACTTAGACATCCCCACAAAAATCACTTTTCCATTAATGTTGCATATGCTGGCAAAGTCATTCAATACCATAATCTCTCAAAAAAACAGCCAGACTATCCAATTCAGCTTGGTTTGATTTTTAAAGTATTTTTTTATGAGCTGATTGTACATCTCAGATGCCTGAAGGGAGGCAGGAAATTTTTCAATCTGCACATTCTAGACCACAAAGTCTACCAATTATCCTAGTTTAGTATTTGTTCCTTGTTACGATGCACCTGTACCAAACCCATGGTGACATTCAGCTCGTTTCAATCTTCACTGAAGTCATTGGAACAGCCCACAGGAGCATAGATTCCCTCTCCACAGATCTTCCTGAAATATGGAGGTCAGAAGGAAAAATGCCCAGGTGAGCACTATGAAATAGCTATATAAACAATTGCTCCTGTGAAGTTCATAGGTGTTGTGAAGTTCAGCAGATTAATGAAGGACAACGCAAAAAATTTCTGTGGCTCATTTAGAGCATGGCTTAAGGAGGCACTTCTACAGCCAGAGGGTGTGGTAAAGGAAAAGTCATGGTGACTGTGGGTGCTGGCACTAATGGAGTGTTGGATGGAGTCTTTTGTTTTGTCTTGAAACATTTACATCCTTGCAAATTTTCTCAGTGACTTTGTGGGACCTATTCTGAGATAAGAATTAGTATGAAAAGATTTTCTAAATTTTTCTAAATTCCATATGCTGTAGTATATGTTTATTATTTAAAATTCATGTTCTTTTGAAATTAGTCATCTCATTAAATCAGTTATAATACATATTCTGAATTAATCTTATCAAAGATAGAAATCTGTTTCAGTTTTGGACAATGATCAGTTTCTGTTTTATTTACTGCAGAAAGCAATAAAATGTGTGTTTACACTTCTGTCAAACAGTCACACTAAATTAGCTTTCTGCAGACATAGCTACTTAACTCTGCTGTGGTCACTTGACAAATAGTATGAGAAAATAATGAGAAATATTAAGTTCCAAGTAACTTCTTTCAAATCAGAGATTATTTTCAATATTTGCTCAAAAACTCCTTGAAATTTTGACCTAGATTTTATCCAATACTTGACGTAGTAGCAGAAAACTAGCAAATTATTAAGACTTTTACAATTTTTGTACAATTGCTTAAATAATTTCTCTGCAGTAAAGTGTTAATAAAGATTTATATCCCAAAAAATGTTTTGTGTTCTCAGAAGTATGGTAAGTTACTGCTGAGCTTTTCCTTTGGATGTAGCTCTGGTGAGTTTGCTGTGGAATTTTATTCTTCACATATAATTATTCCAGATTTGCTTTTATCAATGTTTTTTGTTTGGTTTGTTTTTACATAAAGATAATTCTTTTACAGGTAAAAGAACTAAGATAGATGACCTGATTTCCTTCAGCTGGGCATGTGTACAAAACTACTCATGCATAGGCTTTTGATGTTTTAATCCACAATATAATATAAATAGAAATTTATATAATAATATAATATAAATAGTAAATATAATATATAGTATATAAATAAATATATTATCTTATAAATTTGTATATTATTTATATTATAAATATAATATTAATAATAAATTTGAAGCCTTTTCCTTCATTGTAGTCTTTGTTCTCTCCATGTTTCTCTCCCTCTCTCCACTTCTCCACTACATTTGCCTTTCATGCTACTAGCTTTTTAAAATTTGCCTCTCTTATTTCACCTGAATTGGACAGGGACATTATGATTTACAAGTTCAAATTTCACTTCAAAAGTGTTCATGGTCAAATATGTTTAACATCAGGTTAAATCTATTTGCAATTTTTGATAGACAGTCAATTTGAATGGATGTATTTAAGACACACAGTGGATGATTCTCCTTCATGCAAAATTTCAGTAAATAATTTCAAAAATGTGAAACCACAGATGAAAAAAAAGAATTATGCACTTGTGTTGTGCTGTAATTCTCATACACGTTGCCTGCTAGTGAAAATCCAAGATAATCAGAAGATAATATTTCATGAGGGACAATATTCAAACATGATTCTTACCCAGGCAAGGTTCCTGCAATTGAATTAATTATGGGACTATCAAATTATTTTATATAGGATCTGTCATTTGTAAGCTGTTTAAAGGAGAGTTAAAGCTAGCATTGTGGCAAGAGACCATATATCGTAGGTCTCTACATCTTTAATGAGCAAGGATTTATTTTTTCTCAAAAAGAAATTCAAAAGGGGGCAGTGTGCTTTAATTAAATAAAACACAATGGAGATTTTTTTTCATGGTCTCTGCAGTAAAACACACAGTGATAAAGCCATGTGTGCATGTCTTGTTTCCCCCTCCAGATTCCAGTGCTAGCAAAAGATTTTGCCCTTGATCATGCGGTTTTAGACATGAAAGGCTTCAAATCTATCCAAGCTCAAGATGAACACAGAATGTTAATTTGGGTTCACATGAAGAGCTGGACAAGCAAAGTCTTTTATTTTAAACTGTTTAAAAAGTACTCTTTTTGAGGTCCTTTTCCTCCCATATATTTCTGAAGTACATAAAACTGATTCACTAACCCTTTATGAAAGAGTAAATAAATTTTATAAAAATATATAATTGATACTAGTATGATTCTCTTTATTTGAAAAAAGCTTTAAATGTTATCTAATCCAAAAGGTGCATGCTTTTTTGTATTTCTATACTCTCCTTAATCATATTGAAATTATACTGCACTAAATGAAAATTATTTTATATGCAAGAATGTATATTGAAAAATATAAAAGTCTTGAAATCAAAATGCAACAAAGGTCATCAAAACAGGACACCTCCCCATAATGCATCATCTTAGGAAGAGTTATTTTAGACAACACTGATGAAGAGAACAAAAGAGGCATTTACTGAAACAGTAATTTTCTAAGCAACTGAATATGGAATCTACAAGAGACTCCAAAATTATGTATAAAATGTATAATACAAGATGCTAACATAGGAAATAAAATGTATGTTTTAGTGTGATGAATTTGTATGGTGATGTATCTCTTTCTCTCTCTCTCTCTCTCTCTCAGTCCAAAAGAGTGTCCAGAAAATCTCCCTATGTAGAAAAAGGTCATAACTTTTTATGATTCTGTCCCTTTTAAAGAATTAAATGGTTCAAAAGCACTAAGTTTGTAAGGCACAAAAAATTAACTTGCTGCTGACTCATCCATGAACCTTATTCATTATTGTCATTGAACAATTATAATCATATTTGGGGGGAAAAAAAGGAAGAGGGAAGAAAGAGCTAATAGAAGTATTATTACTGCCAGGTACCATATCTGATAGAGAATGGCTGTTATTTCTCTGCCACCTGGAAAACAGTTACCTCAACCCTTTAGATTGCTGAGCTCTAAATCTGGTGAGATCAGTCTACTTCTGAAAGCATCTATTTCAGTTGTGAAGTGATCACTAGCACGTCTCTTCATTACAAATGCAATTGCTCTGGCTGTCCAAAATCATTGTTGTTGTTGGCATAACCAAAATTATTTGCCAGCAGAAACATACTGTAACTCTCACCTGTAGATGTGAATCAATGGATGATTAAAAATCCAGTTCAATGGAAATGAAAAGAAGGTGACAATTGGATCCTTCCAGAATTAATTTTCTTGCAGTTTATGAAATTTAATGTTCTGGAAGTATTTTGATTTTTTATCTTTTCTGGAAAATGGATTAATAAGAATGTAGCATTCTGGAACTGCTATTTCTCAGTAAAGATGATCTGATGACATACTCATAAAAGCAGTGGTAAAACATAAGTAGAATCAATATCAAAACCAAAAAACCTCAGTATACCAGCAATAAATTTTGGAATTAATGGAAAAATTTCAACCAAAACTTAAAGATTCGACCACTACAGGGCCTTTCGTTACAAATGACAAGCCTTTTTACTATCTTGTTTACCACCCTCTATAAGCTATGAAACCCTTACAATGTTGATCAATCACTTTTTCCATCCTTAGAAGTGGTATAGTGAAGAACAAAAATGTGATCATTCAAATTTGACAACAGGCATAGAAACACAAGGGTAGCATTGATGTAATGAAAGAATCCAGCAGAAAATTCTTCCTTAAAAAGGTTTTGAGCAAAGGCTTTTGTTCTTTCCAGCACTTCATGAAAGATTGTGAGCCAAACTGTGGGTAAAACACATGAAAAGCAGATCACTTCACTTCAAAAGTATCTTGAAAGTATCCTACCACTGAACTAAAAGGAAGTGAAATTAATCAATTGCATCTTATCTTAGAAATCCTACTCTCTGTGTCTCTCTAAAAAAAACATGAGAATGAACAGTAAATAGGTATACCTTTACTATTACCTTTGCTATTTCCCACATACATATATAAATCTATATCTATATATAGAGAAAGATATATCAAGTCTGAATCTCTCTGGCTATCATATTTGTGTTGATGACTTGTTATTCAGGCAGACCTAGTTGACTTAGAACAGAGCTGTCAGTGTGCCAGTCTTTAGAACATCCACATGTCATCGCATTATGACCAGTAATCCTCTAGTACTCTGACGTGCATTTTAAATGCTAAAAAGTAGTGCAACACCAAATATCAGCTATTGCCAATATTTCATCTGATATTTATATGCTGATATTAATATGTCTATTGTTTATAGATACTGTACTGGATAACCTACTTAGCCAAGCTGTGTAACAATACTTCACTATGAATATTCGTATATTACAAAATTTTACATAATACACTAACTTTTGTCTGAGAAAACAAGATAATTTTCAACAAAACAAGATAATTTTCCATTATTTATTTATTTATTTATTTATCTATGCATTTTTATTGTGTTAATTTAAAGCATTTTATAATAGCTGGTGAAAATCTAGGTATTTTCATTATTATATTATTTGCACGTCAATGTCAGTACAATTTTTGGTTGGTCTAAACAAATAGATTTCCCTCTGAAAATGGCAATATTTTAAGAGTAATATCTTCAACTAAATTATGAATGAATTTTTGGTAATTTCAATATTAAATCATCTCTATTCACCTGATCCAAAAAGAATATATTATTCCTCCACTCCCCTAAGCACCCCCCTCCAACCCATCAGAAGTACCACAATAAGGAACAATCATGTCACTCAAGGGATGCTGCATAGCATGTTGATCCCTAAGCAAGTTTTATACTAATCAAATCCAATGAATCATTCATTTTCTTGCTGTTATTTTTCTATATTTGACTAATGCCTATAGATAAGCTTAATTTAGCTGTGTGTCATGAAGCCACCTGGAAATGGAAAATTTGCTGACATTTTCACTGCCAATCAAGAGTCTATCACTTCAGCACCAATGCTAGCACTTGCTAAGGAATCTCATTGCTCTTTGTCTCATGGACAAAAATACACTCATCAGGTTCTGACTTCCTACAGAAACACCCAAGGTACAGATTCAAGCTGCAAAAGTGCTATTTCTGTTTATGTGTGTCTTCAGCAGCTCTTTCTCAATTCTTATGTTTCAGCAGCAAAATTATCAGCACAATCTAGAAGCAATTCCAAAACCATCAGGCCAGAGGTGACTTCATTAGTGCTTTTGCTGTTGGCATCATTATTACTGTATTTGTGTGCTATCCATTGCCTGCATTCCTATGGTCAGATATTTTAAAAAACAAACCAAGAAGACAGGTCATGTCCCAGGGAATTTATGGACCCACTACAGTATCAGAGAATGTGTAGAAACACACAGATGACATTTCATAAGAAAATAATGAGACAACGTTTCTAAGTCCTCCATAGGCTCCAAGTCGTCTCCATATTGTGCTAAATATAGTTTTATGAGAGATCTAAATATTCTGATTTCTGTTGACTGTAGGAGTATCGAATTGCTTGAAGAGTATTATGAAGACTAGTGTAGTAAAGAACATGAACATTATTATTTTTAAATTTTAAAAGTGTCTGGTGAAGACTTTTCCAGTTGAAGACAATTGTTAAATGTCTGTAAATTCACAGGAAATTATAGAGCAATAGTGATACTCCATAGTTTGAAAATGAAAAGAATCATCCAATGTTGAACATATTTACCAAATTAACATTTTTTGTATGATGGAAGTAGTAGAAATTTTCACAGGGGCTGTCTGGATGGACATTAGATGATGACATTTCTGAGAATCATAAGAAAAGCTACTGCAGCAGTGGATGTGTGCAATATTCAACCTACAGAAAGGACTGGAGAATTATGAGTGCTCAGGAAATAGCATATCACAGAGAATCAGCCAAAATAGATATATTTTTCCCAAAAATATCCATCTAGAGACATGATCAAATTGAAGATAATACAAGACATGGAAATGATGGCTGTAGTGGTGACATTGCCTGTGCCCATTATAAAGATGGAGAAGCACCACTGTGAGCTTCATACTCCTGGTCCTACACATTAACCTTTGTGTGTCTTGATTTTTTATTCCACAATTTATGACTAAAATGTTTTTGAGAATTCTTGTATGTACACATAGAGAGGCAACATCTATTTGGAACAGGTCTCAGTGTTTGTAGGATTACCAGAAGTCTTCTCATGATTTTGTCCCTATGCAATCCAGCAGTGACTGCAATGTGCATCTCAGATAAGTGCACAGCGTAGGTACAGCTCTATCACACTGCAGAGGAAGAAAAAAAAATTAGGTGAAAAAGTTTGAGGATAATTGAAGAAGGAAGCAAAATTTCATAATTATATCCCCAGGAAGGTTTACCTAGAGCTGGCAGGTAGTGATAGATGAGGATTCCTGACAGGTAGCCCGGTATTTTCTTTGACCAAAAGGAAAAAAACTCACGTTTTGCTTTCCAAAAATGTTGCATGGTTGCTCTTGATTAAGAGTCTGCAAGTAAAAACAGCGGCATAGGAATTCAGGCTGGCGTTCAGATTATGTCCCATGTCTGATGCTTCTCCATCATTTCTCTTCCTCACTGGACTGCAACCCACAGAAAGTCAGACTTCTGAGTTGAAGAGACACTAAGTGCATCCTTATCACGGAGAGGGAGCAGTCCTTGTCCCAGCTGCCATTAATGCTATAGAAAAAGGAAACAGAAACTGATTTTTGTAGCGCCCTCAGAATCTGTAGTGGGTGGTAGAGACTATTCAGTCAAAGAGTGGAAGATCAGTCAAAAAAGGAAATACGAAAACCAAAATAAACATAAAATCAAGACAATTTCTGCTTGCAAGAAAAAGAAAATAACTAGCTTCGTCAAGGTAAGACAATAAATCATTGAATATATACTAGGCAGAATTTTGGGTTCAGAAGATACTTAGGGAATTAGATTACAGTAATTTCAATTGCATTGAACATACAGAGTGGGTTTGAAAAAGCATAGAATATGATTAGAAATTAGTACTGAACAACATTTGAAAACATTAATCTCAGTGACCACAATGATAAAAAGAAGGTTACATTTTGTAGAATAAAGCAGAGTAAAGCAGACTTTTTCCTATGACAGGAAAAACTGAACCATTTTGTTGAATAGTACTGGTTTTGCTGAACAGTAATTCTCTGTGTGGTTCTGTACTGTAAAAGGCCATCAGGAAAGAGGGAGGAGATTAGAGTGGATGTATTGGAACCAGTGGGAGAGAGAAAGGAGATAAGACAGGATACTGTGAGAAAAAAGAGAAGCAGAAAGAATAAAAAAGGGTTTGAAGAATGGCACCATGGCAGCTCATTTTGTCTGTGTTAACCTGGATAAGATTTGTTCAGCCGGGATGAAGACAGATCTGAGGAGCAGGAGGTCAATTACAAAGTGGAGGAAGTCAGCATAATTGTGATAAGTGCAGATATTTGCTTCTTGCTGAGAGCAGAAGCCTCACATGTAGCTACTGCAGCTGGCGATGCTGGGACAGACCTGTAGAAAGCAGAAGCAGCATGAAGTGCAGAAGATTCTTCTTGATATCACTGGGGGGAAAAAAATAAGAAAAGAGGAAGAGAAAGCAGAGGGAAGGAATCTGAGAGAATGTAAGAAGGCACAGAAGAGTTAAGCAGGAGAGGCTGAGAAAAGGATAATATCAAGGATGGTATGAGTAGGTCACAAAATGGTAGAAGAAAAACCAGGAAAGCTGGTATGAATCAAGACTGAATCAAGTAAGCAGCCCATGAGGGTGTAAAGCTGACCAAGTAAGAACAACTGAGGAGGTCTATGAAAATGTTTACCTAAGGTGTCAGATGAATAATCAAGTACAATTGAATTACTGATGCTATTAGCCATAGATAAACTCTTCTATAACTACCTGTGAAGTTCTGTCCTTCAAATCTACACTGTTAATATATATTTAATAGTACATCTCTGATTATTTGAAGCTTACATAGAGACTTCATAGCCTCTCTCATACCTTAGCAAGCTGGTTGCTTCCTAGAAGTCTATCAGAGAACATGAAAGCAATTTAAAGGATAACTTTTCTTCCTGGAGCCAATACTGGCAATTCTGCTTGGATTTACACGTCACTGTATGGCGAGAGAAAAACAGATTAAATGGAAAAAGATATAAACAAAATCATTTTGAAAGAGTACTCGAGGATTTACGGTACTGTACTTGACTAGAAGTGATTGGCAGCACATTAAATAGAGCTTTGTGTCAGCTGCAGAGTGGACTCTGCAAAGACAGGATGTCAAGTTACGAACTGCAGACTTTGCGACTCCAACTTAACTCCTTGTTACATTTTGTGATATTAGCTAGGAGAAAGTTTATATCTACAGTGCTGGAGAAATTAAACACACACATACACACACACATTGTCATGTTAGCCAAGCAAAATTTTAACTAAAATAAAATATTAGTGAAACAAAACTAAAAAGAGAAACAAAACAAATCTTGGAATTTTATAAGTAGGTTATTTCAACAAGAGCTAGATGGTCTGCAGAGGCCCTACAGTGAGCTGTAACTTTGTCTTTGAAATAAAGCTATTAGCTCTCCCTGTAGCTTAGGCCCTCTTTAGTTTGACAAACTTCACTTAATTGGTTTCTAAAGATTTCTTGACAACTGTACTCCAGGTTTTTTATTTCATTTGTGCTTATGACACTACAGCTACAGTACAATATCATCACCAATGACAGAAAGGCCTGTTTTATATATAGGTAATCAAGTTTATTTTATTTTTCTTACTAATTTAAATGATTCTCTCAGGAAATACATGCTGGGATCTAACTGAGTTCTAGAAATATACAAGGTTGTAATAGATGTGGACACTAAAGCCAAAATCACAAACATTCCCTTCTGAAAAAAAAAAAAAAAAAAAAAAAAAAAAACAAACAAAAAACCAAAACTTTGAACAGCTATGTTCTTTTTATGTGAGTTTCTCAAAGTGTTTTGAAAATATTATACAGTGATTCTACTTTCACAGTGTCCCTTTGAGAGAAGTAAGCAGTGTTTTAATGCCACTGTCTACAGCCCACAGATTAGGGTCAGAATTCCATTGCCCTTGTAAACTACATTCTTCAAGGAGGTCTACAGACAACTTTTAGTACCAAATCCCTCTAATAATATTTTCAGAAAAACTTAATAAATATTCTGAAGAGCTTTACTATGTATGTGGTTGCTGCCAGACTTGTAGTATAGTAGTTTGAAACCATGTAGTGCTTTGTTTTGGCTTTGTTTGCAAATCCTGTGTATAAATGGCAGCTGCAAATAGGAACCATTTTGTCTGAGGAACTCTGTGAGAGAAAGATTAAAACTTTCATATGTTCTGTGCACCACAATTACATTTCCCAAGATCTGACTCCTCTAGAGAAGCAAAATTAATAAACAATCTGTATCATAATTAATCAGCAGTTTCCTGAGGAAAGCTCAAATATGCATCAGATCTATTTATTTTTAAAGTTGTTTTCACAATATTTCTTTATTACTGAAAGACTAATGAAGCTGCACATATTTGGTTCTTCTGAAGATTGAATCCTAACATTTTTTAATTAGTCATGAGAGAAGTTAAAAGGGATAAGGATTGTCATCAATCTGTTCCCATGAAGTTTTACAGTAAAACTCTCATTTTCCCAGGTTCTTTCACCAACCATAGGAATAAAGTCTGTGTTCTGTCCAGCACTAACTCTCCAGCAAACATAGAAAACTATGTATTGTAATGTTAAAGGTGCCTTGTGTTTGATGTCACAAATCTGTCACATGATAAGGAAGAAAACAAATCAAAGAAAAGCAAGTCAGAAAATAATAGAAACTTAGGGCATGAAAAATCCTGAAAATTTAATGGTTACTGATGGAATTAATAGATTAATAAGTAGCTTTGTCTCTTCATAAAAAAACCCCATTACTTAAATCTTTGTTTTACAGTATTTTTTTTCTTTGATATCAAGCACAAGAAATTTTAATAAAAATTATGTGCTTCATCTTCATTTATTGTTTCTCTTTTTTGTGTTATACAACCCACAAATAAATTTACACTCACACCTAGAATCATTTGAGTCCAGCTATTAACCCAGCAATTTCAAGCTCAAGACCAGCTCATGTCCCTCTCTGCCCTATCCACACATCTTCTAAATACCTCCAGGGATGGTGACTCAGCTGCTTCCCTGGGCAGCCTCTTCCAGTGGTTGACTCTCTTTTGGTGAAGAAGTCTTTCCTAATAGCAATTCTAAACCTTTCTGAGGCAAAGTGAGGCCATTTTCCCTTGCCCTAATGCTTGTTACCTGGGATAAGAGACTGACCCACAGCTCACTACAGTCTCCCTTCAGTAGTTGCAGAGAGAGATACGGTCACCCTCAGCCTTCTTTACTCCAGGCTTAACACTGTGCTCAGCCAGATGCACCAGCTTCTTTGCCCTTCTTTGAGCATAGTCCAGCACCTCAATGTCCTTCCTGTAGTGAAGGGTGCAAAACTGAGCACTACTTCATAAGTGACAGATGTTCTGTACCCTTCTATGTGCATTTTTAGATATGGTAATCCTTAATTTATAAATTTTCGTTCAGTTCTACACACACAATGTTGACAAGAAGCTGTTAAGAGATCCTACCAGTATCTGCTTAGGAAAGAAGTTGAACATAAATTTCATTCACAGGATTGGTTCCTGGGATGTGAATGTTGACTGAGACTGAGATTAGATCTCTATAATGCTCAAAATGCACAGTAGGCCTTCAGAAAATGAACATCTAGAAATTATTCTTAATCATAGCATCTGTATAACAGTAGAACACCTGTTCCATAACTGTCTTTTCCTTTCCCTTTGGTTTAATTTTGAGATAGAAACACTAGATAGTCAAGTTCCTTAAGGAAGAAAAAACAACAGAGTGTGTCTATAGTAAATGCAATTCTACATCTTGACTCAGCTATCAAAAATCTGATCATTATAGTAAAACACTGAAAACTTTTTCTTCGTTTGTTCAAGCTAGAAAAAAATATTAAAAAATTAATATTATGAGAAAGCATATTTGTAAAGTGAAAATTTGATTTGTCAAACCAGAAGTTCTTCCACTTCTTTAGCAATTTTCAACTTTTTTTTCATTTTTTTTTTTAATGCCCTCTCTTTAGAAAAACACAGGTATGTTATTGTATATTTGAAAATATTTCCAACCCCAAAGGACTCACTTTTTTATTATTGGCACAATAATATATTGGCATGCTGAAGAGCAAGGAAGCATTTACCATTTCAAAACAAAGGAAAAAAAATTTCAGCAATCAGCAAAACTTCATCAAACCTAAAGTCTTTACCTGAAGTATACTCCCAGGGATTTCTTTCAATGGTGCCAACTACTCAATATTCTAAAAACAATCCATCAGCCAAATAATGTTTTTTTCTTTTAAAAAGCCCAAACACATGAGTTTTCCACTCAGAGAATGTACTTTACCACAAAACAGGTAATATTTACTGTCACCATTAGGCATTTCAACAGAAAAGGAAAAGAGATGCTTTATGTTGCTACAATGAAGACTGCTTATTTCTAATCTTACTAGAATTATTTCTTATTATTGCTTATTTCTAATCTTGGAAGACCGGAACATATCACACAACACACCTTAAAAAAGGTGATACAAAAGCAGAAAAAAAAGCACAAAATCAGATATTTAAAGACTATTTAATATACTCCCAAATCCCTATACGTCTGAATAAATTAGTTCAGTTCATATTTTACTATGGGGTGAAAATGTTCATATCTCCCTTATGTCCTTCATCTGCCTGGAGATTACTGCAAGCAAGGAAGTCTCATCTTGGGCTCTCCTCCATAGGTTGCAGTCCCCTCAGGGCTATCCCTGACCCAGCATGGGTCCTCCATATCCCCTTAGAGGGCCCTGCTCTGTCACAGAGCTCCTAAGAGTGTGTCCTAAGAGTGCATCTCCAGGATTGTTCCCCACAATGACTCTTCCATTTGTTTCTCTAAATGCATCTCTTCACATTTCTCTTTAAACCAGTCCTTGTTGTGCATCCTCCCATGTTTCCACCTCCTTTTCTGTGTTCTCACATGCAGTCTCTCCTGCCTCCTCTCATTTTACCTTTTGTGTTTCCTCATGCATCTCTTCCTGGGCCTCCTGTGTGAAACAGCCACTACTTTCAGATATGTCTAAGCAGAGGGGCCTCATGATCCTCACACATGGTAAAGTTTTGGCATCTGACAGGTTGTTTCCATCCACCACTGAGCCTCCTGCAGCCATCTGCGACTGGCAGCCAAACCAGCCCTGTTACCTGCCCAAACCTTGCCAGTTATGCTCAATACAGTGATCTGCTTTTTACTCACCAGAATGTCTGAGTCCAATGTTTCACCTGTGAATTTTTCAGGAGGAAGTTCTCCACTTCTAGCTCCACTCTGATACCATCAGTCCTGCCAAACCATTCTTCACACACAATACTGCTGACTCACTGAACCATCATAAATGATGAAGATCTGACCTTTCAAAATTGAATTTATCATGAATACCAAAATGAATTTTAAGTATTCCTCCTTTTCTACTCAGATGACTGTGCCAGACTTTGAGAGAATATGAAGTAATAAAAATTTATTCTTCCTTGTAACAGCTGAGGAGCCAGTCCACTAATTGAATGTTTCACCTGCCTTGCTCCTGAGAAGGTTTATTTACAAACTGACACATTGTCAACATCTAAATTTGGTAGACATAGTCCTAACTTGCTGTGTTTTAATTAGGAAAAAAAGAACAACACATTCTATGGCACTACATACAAATTAATTTGAAAAATGCAACGATTGCTGAACAAAGACAAATAATGTGAACTTTGTCTTTACCTCCTGCTTGTTACTAAAGGAAAAATTCTCCTTGTTCCTTGTAAAGAAAGTAAACATTGTTTCATCTACCACAACCAAAAGATGAATAAAAAAAGTCAGTTTTGGTCAAGTCAATGAGTACATACTTTATCGAACTTCCAGAATAATTGCTGAGTGTTAAATATATATATGAGATACTGAGATAGTGTACGATATATATTTTCATAACAAATTACATGGATTGCAAACAAAATTGGCATGCAATTCTTCCTCATATCCAAAACTATTGATAAATGATAACGAAAGGGAGAAAAAATATAAACCTATCTATCTTTGTTCATTTATTTTGTCTCTTACTTTATCTAAAAGTAATATAATAGATATATACATACAAAAAATTTATATAATATATATATACATTGTATAAAGTTGACTCCACAGTAGTAGTCATTAGAAAAACCATAGGCTGTTATGTATATAATATTCAGTTCAACTTTATTGCCATGTAATGTGCACTAATGTGATATGTCTAAGCTAGTCAGTTTTGAGAAATTGTTCTTAAAAAAATTTTTATCATATAAATTTAAGATTGAAACCTAATAATTTCATAATGTATTCTTGACAAGAACATATTTTTCAATGAGGCAGAAAGTAGTATATTATGTGAAGGGCTTGGAATTAAAGAATGCAATTTATTCTAGTAGGAATAAAGAAAGATAGAAGGAAAAAGATCTTTATTATTATAGGAATTATTTTTTTTTCTTTCAGGTAGCATTTAATAATTTGAATATCAATAATGTGAAAATTTTCAGATAATCTACACATACATAGTAAATGAAAAGATAATAAAATCCAAATGACACTAAAAACACTTCATTGGTCCCATTGAAGTAGATTACTCAGTTTCCTTATACTGTTGCATTTACTGTGATTGTGTGGCTCACATGAGATACAAACAAAGACAACACATTCATTTTTATACTTATGTTTCCATTACATGAATAAGGCAAATAGAGAAGAAGTAGGCACTCAGGGAAGTGTGCCACTCTTTTGCCTTTAATTGATATTTTTGGATGATAACTAAACTTTTGATTTCATGAACTTTTAGAGAGAGACAAATAGAAGGTATATCCTGTTAAGGTGTTCTGGATATGCTGTTACAATGACATAAATTAAGGGAAAGCCCAAAAAGAAATAAATGGTGCTTTAAATGGAAAAATATAGTGCTGTGTGATGTAGAATCTAAACAGAAGAAGCTTTCCAAGCACCTCTTTTCTCCTTTTTCTGACAGTCAGCCTGGGCCCCTTGCTCTTCTCTCTCTCTTTTCTTGACACAGTTGTTGACAACAAAGCCACATTACCCTGCAAAAAGTCTTTCCATTATTTTCTCAACCATGCAAGGTATATAGCCCTGCAGTCCTCTCTGACAGTATCTTCCCACCCAACCCCAACTCACTATGTGCATCACTCTTCCCTGTGGTTTTGCTGGATCTTTCCTGCACCTAACAGTGTCAATGAAAATTCTTGTTCAGTGGAGTCTTTCAGTTCTGAGCCGGTGTAAACTTGGTACTGCCCAAGGTGCCCTAAGAGCATCAATAGCCAGCTCCGATCTTCCTCTGTAAAACAAATTTGTAATATCTTATGAACTCTCATGGCTGCTGTGGCAATTAATTAACTAGTCTTGGCAAAGTTCTTTGAGATCCTCAGATGAAAATTATGTGCAGCTTCATTCTTAATGCTGCTGATGAAAAGAGCTTATGGTACTGTTAGAAGAAACATTGCCTCCTACCAGGCAGAAGAAGTGATGGAGGGAAAGTTTTAACAGCTTATAGTGCTATTCAAGTCTTGCGCTGTGGAAGCCTGAGCTGAACCACTTTCACACCTTTCTTTTCTTCTTTTCTTCTTCTTCTTCTTCTTCTTCTTCTTCTTCTTCTTCTTCTTCTTCTTCTTCTTCTTTTCTTCTTCTTCTTCTTTTCTTCTTTTTCTTCTTCTTAAAAAAATATAAACCATTGACACTCAAGAACCCATCTGAATTTTTTTTACTTAAAAAACAAAAACACACTACTGAGATTGTGCCACATATTTTAAAATTTTGTCTTTATATGCATCTGCACAGTGCTTTTTTAAGTTAAAATATGAAGTGGGAAAGGGAAAACTTTGTGCTGCACATAGTCACACAGTCATAGTCTTTTGCTGCACAAAGACAAAAAAATGGTGGGGGAGGAAGCTGGATCTCAGTGCAGAAAATGAATGAAAACTAGAACAGGTATAGCACCAGAAAATGATCTTGTTAAATCAAACCTTTGTGTTCAGAAACTGTGATTCAGCTTTGTCTCAGCCCAGCTTAATCAAATGAGGAAGAATTTAGATTTTCATTTAAGTAGTGCTTAGTGCTCCATAATCACTGTTTCTGGGTGGAACTGCACACCTTATCTGGTAATTCATGACAACATTCAAAAACCCAACTAAAATATGGCAAATATCCTTCATTCTTTCATGCTGAGAGATGTTTTTTTTCAAGTTCTTGGCAAGAGAGGAGGGCTGACAATATGCCTGCCTTTGCCACAACCATGCTTCTCTCAAACTGACTGTCAGCCTCCAGACCCTCCAGATGTTCCAGTCCATAAGCTCTAAACTTACACAGGAAAGTTATTTAAAACACATAAGCTTCTTCCAATATACTCTTTTGCTCTCCCTCATGTATCACTATCTCTGTTTTTCATTACAGATGTCAGATCCTATTAACTTGCTAAACTCAATCGTTAGGATAATTAGGTTAATGTGCATTTATTGATCTCATTTTAGTTAGAAGAAAATAACTTTTCACAATCTTGAGTTTTGATAGATTGTCTAGGCTATTTCTGGGTTTCTTCTATATGTAAAATGCAATGAACTTACAGTCTTTCTGTAGAAGAAATATAAAAATAGCAGTATTTCCAAGCATGGATAAAAGCACAAGACTGCCCATCATGGAGTGCTACAGGAGTAGGAAGGCATTCATTGAGTTCACTGTGATTTATAATCAATATTAACTACATAATATACTGAGAAGCACAATACTCAGAGAAAAGGCATGGTTGTACTGTTCTTTTATCCTATGAAGGTCATAATAAGATGAATGAAATGAGAAGAAAAATTGATGGAAGATAGTTTAAACTACAATGGGGAAAAAACTCCATCTGTTTTGATGAAGAATTCCCTCAAGAAATCTTGCTAAAGGACTGACCTCTGTTGTAAATTTGCTTGAGAACTAGAACAGAAAGTTTAAATGAGATCTTTAGTGATTTCTGGCCTCACTGAAAGCTGGAAAATGACAATTATTCAATTTAAGAGTCTCTCTGTCTCAGAAAGGTAAGAAAAAGACTCTGACTTGATGGCTCGACAGACTAATGCTACAGCCTGTAGTCTCTCTTACTTCTGAGAACTGGTGTTCTAAACACTGCTAATCATGTCAACACATTTGTTTGTTGTGTCAAGTACTAGAAGACTTTGTGAATTGATCTTGATTTCACTTGAAGGGAAAAAGAGGAAAAAAGTTGATAAAATTCCCCAAGGAATTTCCAGGTAGATGTATGTAAGTAATTTCACCAAGTAAAAATTCCCATAGAAGCTTTAAAGTGCCTTAATGTTTCTCCTAGTTTTGCTCACCTCTCTTAACGATCCCCCATAGATTTCCTCTCAGATAAATTTTGAAATACTCTAAGCTAAGGAAGGGCCACTACTTTGAGCTACCATCTTATATTCCTCAGTAGAGCAAGGAAGTTAACAATACTATGAATTATTTTTTTGTTATCTTTATTAATTCTGCATAAAGGGCTCCTAACTGCCCTCCTAACTTAAGAGAGGGTTTCCTCTCTTAAGTTACTACCACTATAATGAGCATACCTCTGTCATTCAAAATGAAGTATTCAGAGCAAATTAGGGAAACAATGTCTACATGGTCAAACATAAGACATATCACTACAAATGGTGAAATTGTACTTAGGTGAATGTTAAACTAAAAAATAATGTCTATTCGTTTCTAGTTTCCAGGTGATGATTTCATCCCAGTGTAGAGGTAAGTTTCATGAAGCCTACATTCACAGAGGTAAGGCTGTTGGAAGAAGCACTCCCTGCTTTTTCTAATCAATAGGTCTCCTCATTGTGTTTTCTCTTTGTTTAGAATAGGTTAGTTTTTGGATATTAAATCTTGTTCCTGCTTTCCCTTTCTAACCTTCAAATCTTAAAATAACATTAATAGTTGCCTTTTTCTACCATTCTTCCAAAACAACACCCTAACCTCCATTATTTTCTGAAATTAAGGCAGATTGAAGACACAGAATGAAACATGAATTATCACAATTAGATTAGTAAATTTGATTTCTAAAGACCAATCCCCAACACTTTTTAAAAAATGGCAGAAATGCTCTGAAGTGCTGCCTGCTCCTTTGTTAACATTTCTTTTACAGGTAGTCTCTGGATGCAGCTTCCCATGGCTCACCATTTTATGCTGGAAAGGTCACAATTTTACTGAATGATGATTAACACAACATAACTGTCAACAATAACTAGGAATTGTAAACAGCCCTACCCAATTTTAGCATTGACCAGATACTTTCCAGCTAATTTAGAGGCAGATTCCCATAAGCACCAATTAAGGAAAGACACAGAAGATGGCATGCTCATTTCCAGGTTAAAGAAAGGGACAAACCTGCCAAGGCAGGGATACCCAAATTAGCAGATTCAAGCCTGTCTACTGGTCACATTTGGAGGTCCAACCTCCCCTAACAGTTGCTTACATTTCATAGTCCTTGCTCCATTGCATTTTTTCTCTCTCTTGCTTCTTTCCCAGTTTAAATAACATTGTCCACCTGCACCAAGTCTGGAAATGGGAGATGCTCAGAAGAGGATGAGAGGGCAAACGTGGCAAATTATCTTTGGCAGGTGTGAAATAATTCTCATTCAGCATTAATTAATTTAACTGCTTTTGAAAATTGAAAACTGCTGCATTTGTAAAACAAATTTTTTTTCCATTGTTATGCTCTCATATTTGGATATTAAAATATCAATCAATTTCTTTGGGGATTTTTCCCTTCCTATTTGTTTTTTTAAAAAAGCTTTTCATAGATTCAAATGAAACCATAAAATGAATGAACAATAAGAACAACAAAAGATTCCACAAAAATTAACAAAATAAACTGAAACTCTGGAAAATTTTCTCTTCACAGTTTGGTAGAAACACATCCTCATATAAATTGAATGTTTCCCTGCAGCATCCAAATTGGGAATTATGGAAGCCATCAAACATCAGAAGCAGGCCAATTATTCAAGCATCCTGTTTTCTGCTTGGATTACATGTTCAAGAAGAAAAAACTCACTCAAATTAAATCCAATGGACACAGATACACAAGATGTTTTTTTCTCTTTAACACATAACATTGACAACATTTCAAGCATTTTATCTCCTAGTTCAGTTCAAGTCAAATCAAAACCAGAATATTTACCATGTGTTTAATCACTCTCCACTACATTTTCTATATTCATATTTACACATTTTAAATACCTAGAAAGTTTGTTTTGGAAGTTTGCTTAAAACCATCCTTGCAACAGACTATCAAAGGGAACAGATTTGAGCTTAAACATTACTTTAATTTCCATCTGTTCTATGATGCTGCAAATATTTCAGAATGCATTTGGCATAGAACACTGCAAACATTATTTGGCAACACCCGTTATGTAACATAAATGTGCTAGCAAGCCAAAAATAAAGTGCCACGTAGAATTTGTCAATATTCCTGCACATTATGTAGCCCAATTCTCAAAAATGGGGAAAAAAAGGGAAAATATAGTATATTCAACATCTGGGAGAAATGAACTGTATAATTTCACTCATTTTGCCAAAAGAAACATCCTCTTTATGTAACAATGACTTTTTAAAATCTCAAATTTTTCACATACAATAAAAATGCATACTGTAGGGTTTCCACTAGAATGTACAAGACAAGATGAGCAGGTGAAAATGAGAATACTTCTAAAATCTGTTTCTCTACATCAAACCCCTACACAGTATAGCATACTTAAAATACACATATTGTTGCTTATTCTTGTTTTCCCCAATTACTAGGTATACAAATCTACAAGGATCTTTTGTTTTACTACTTTTCTAAGTAGCTTTTTCAATGGAGGAATTTCATCTGCCATGCTTGGATTCTTAGAGTTCACATAAGACAGTACTTCCCTTAACTAAATTCTAAAAAATATGTCCTACTTGCCCCTTAGAATTTCACGGTGTTTACTTCTTTTTATTGCTTATTGTACCTCCTGACCCAAATCTGAAAGATTAAGTTCCCTCAGGAAAAAGGAATCCCAAAGTTTTGATAAGAAAGACACAGTCAGAACAAAGCTCCTGCTGCAGAGAAGTTAACCTCCTGGCAGGGCTTAATATAATTCTCCTTTGAGTTCAGGTTGATAGCAAGACGTTGTTTTATGCCCTCTGATATCGAGTGCTCGCAGAGGTCATGTGTCACACAGACATACTTGCTAGTATTGAGTGGCCTTTTAATTGTCTGTCAGTTCTGTCTGGGGCCCCGCCTGTGTACACTCCAAATGCAAATATGAAAAGCATGAAAGGTGGAGCAGAGCCCGTCCTTTCATCTCTGTATCATTTTTCAGAAGAACTGAAGCTAGCCTGTCACTGCATTACAGCCCATGCATTAGACACTCGTGTTTCACAGTAGCACAAATCATAGTGGGAATAGGGGCCAATCTGTCAAGCAAGGCTTCCAGGCAAATTCTTGTTCAGCACAATGGGAAATGGTACAAAATTCTTTTCTTCAACCTCTCACTAAGAAAGGTTGCAGGACCTCTACCACTGCTGACAGTTTGCCTGAATATGATGCCCTGATGATTCATACCATGGTACCTCTGTCGCCTTCTGTCAGGGACAAGCTGTAAGATTTTTTTTGTTTCCTTGAGTAAAGAGCTTTGCTTTTTGTCATTTTGCAATGCTGAACGCCAAGTTTAAATTGATTTTGCATCATTTCCCTCCTTAAAAAAATATCCATTTGTCTTCAGCTCTGTTTGCTTTCAAACTGTCTCGATAGGATATGCCAAGAGACGGTTTTCACATAGAAATCAAGATGTTAACCATGCAAAACCAAAAAGTACAGCTGAGGATCACTACCTACCAAACATTAGAAATTACTATCTGAAGTGAGGCTTTCCATGCATCCTGTATAATACCTGTAATAGAGGTATTTCCATGCATCCAAGTGCAAGTAGCACTTACTATTTTCAGTGGACCTGATGTAGACACATGCAATGAATTACTTCTGAAGATGAACTTTTCTGCTGTTCATTGTATTTGTTAGCATGAGTCCATACTTCTAGGCATGGAACTAGCTCTTGTGAATGAAACACACAGTCTGAGGTGGCCCTGTGTCTCAGAGAAATCCCCCAAGGATCCTGGAAGCTGGCGGTTATTTTCAGAGATATTCATCAATTATGAGTCCATTCATGCTGTTTCTAGGTTCAGTGCTTCCCTGACTCATTTCTTACTCATGGTACTCACCTATACACCTTCTGAAGGATTGTGTTAGAGCATGGAGAATTCTCTGGGGCAAACAGATCATGGTGCCACCATTGTCTAGTTCGGGAGACACTGGTGCATAAATATTCTCACTGGAGTCCATCCTGGGTGTTTTGGAAGTCAGTCCTATATGGGCAGCGTGCATCTCTATGACAAATTGTCACTTCACCTCTTATAGTCAATTTTAAGTATTAACCAGTCAGAAATAGCAGTGAAAGTAGCCTTTCATTTGAAAGCTTTGAGTTTCAGGATGTTTTCTGGTGGCATATGTTGAAATTAAAAGAAAACAAAACTAAGGAAGTTGTCACTTATGACCTTTGTCTGCCCTTTCAAAAAGTGATAAAGTAAGTGTGTATATTTGGATTCATCTTAATAATACACAGACCTCTGCAATGTGAACAACTGAATGATTTTTGTGGGTATAAATTACTAACATGTGTGTTCATATGCTCCACTATCTCAAATGAGCAGTATTGTGTGATAAATAGAAACAATTTTAGAGCTACTGATGTGTAAATTTATATACGTACGCAGTCAGTATCAGGCTGCACTATAACGAACAGTTGATTTGACAAATTGTTTGGAACAGGCATTCGAAAACCATTGTCTAATGAATTTCTGTGGGTTGAGCCACATGTCTCCTTTTTACTCAACTTGTTTCTAATAACTTATGTCTTTGGACTATGAATTCTGTACTTGGTTCATATCACTGAGAGGAGTCTCAATGTTGAACTAAAATGGAAACAGCAGGCCCAAGTTCTGCAGCCTTTTTTCTGCCAAATACCACAGTTATTTTAAAGGCGTTTGCCAAACCACTTATGAAAATTTCCATACAGGAAAAAAGGGATCCAGTAAAGTTGTAAATCACCAGGCAAATATTCTTCATTTGACAACTTTGGTTTTCTTGTGGTCTGTAAGAGAGCAATGAGTGGTTGAAAGAAGGCATGATGATTTGACTTTTCATGTTTGAATCAGTTCACTGGCAGTCAGAAATTTTCAGGAAGCCAACACTAATACACGTACAAATTCTTTTCAAATGTGGGGGGAAACTGTCAGTTCAAGAACTGTACCATGGCTTTACCATGGGTCTAACAAACTCCAGATCAGTTGCAATCACTATAAATACTCATTTCATGGCAATAGTCTGTGTCTTTCATTTTGCCTACTAACTGCTAAATAAATTCAGTCCACTAGAGATAATATTAAAGGATGTAGGTGGTTTAGAAGGATGATGAAAAGCAATTACATCAGCAGACTAAATCAGCCAGTGGCAGCTTTTAATTTCCACAGACAACTGTGTTTACTTTTTGAGCCCACAAGTGAACTCAGTCTTGAATGACATATTTGGAGCACATCAGAGATCTGCTTGAGCACTGCACTATTCCTAAAGAATAAACTTTCAGTATTCACTTACATATTTTGTTTCAGATGATAGAATTCTGATACAAACTGAAGACGACCATAATTTTCCCTCGAAAAGACAACCTTGCTATCAAACATCCAGCTTGCAAATTCCTCATTGGAAAGTTCCTTTATCAAGATTGTATGCAAGAGACAGAGCTGTTTTGAAAGTCAATGGTTTAAAAAAACCTCCACTTGCTGTGTGTTTTTTAGATGCAAGCTTCAAACTGTCAGAGTTTTGATATTGTTGATAAAACTGGCCAGGGATTGATGCCTAGAGGGGAGGTCTGAGTTGAAATTATGAGGCAAAGCTTGAATTTAATTCTCTTGGTAAGACAAGCAAAGACAAAGGAGACAGTACAACCCTGTTGTCATCTTACTAATAGGTAATCTATGATGCTTACTGGTTACTAAACACCTCCATTTTCTAATTTAAAAGACATATTCATGGTCCAGTTTTCAGAAAAAATATATTTATCACTATATTAGGCTTTTTCATTTAGAAAATTAAGTATGAAATCATAATATCTAAATATCTTTCAATACCTTACTGAACTATGAGTCGAAATTGCTTCAAAACTGACTGTTAACCCACTTTCAATAATTATAAAAATGAACATTGATATTTGTGAAAAAAATTTTCATTTATACCTGCATAAAGAGGGTGCATTAAATTCCCACTTTAATCTGATCACCATGTTGTCTGTGAAAAAAATATTCTCAACAATTATTTTTCTAACTTGCTACAGGGACAAGAGAGACACCCCAAAAAGGTCAGCATAACTAAGCTATGCCTTGAGTATTCAAAAGCAAAGAAAATCTATAGAAAAAATACTTTCTTTACTTTCTTTCTAGGAAATGTAAAGCCCTAACTTTGGCATGTCAGCACATACACAATGAGAGGCAAGTAGGCAATCTTTAATTTCAAATTCAGGCAAATTTAAACTATATACTGTGTATTAGTACAAACTGACATTCCAAATTGCTCCTCACTAAAAATGCACCTCAGAAGCACAGCCAGTTGAAATGTTTTGCATTAAATTTTGTAGTTCACAGGGTTCATTTCACAGAATTGTAAAAATATTGTGATATCTCTTCTGGGCAGGATACAAGTTCAAATAATGTGATGTCACCACACAACTTGGTGGGAGTTTTCTTGTCTCATCTTGTTTTCATTCCACACCACAAATGAGTGTGAGTACTGAGTGAAGGTTGTGATTGAACCCATACTTTCTAAATGCTCTCCTTTCCAGCCTATTCAACCTCCTATTAAAGTATAAAATTCTGGGGCAGCTTATCCTTTACCAGTTTCACCCACTGAGTGAGGTAGGCAGAGCACTGAGAAAACCTCTGGCCTTTCTCCATGTGTCCTTGAGATGAGGTGTGACCAATGTGCCAGAGGAATCCAGTTTGGCCTGAGCACATGAAGTAGGAGCAGCCATGCAGTATCCTGATATGTTTTGAGAGATCAAAAGCAGTTGCTGGTACTCTTTCACATATCCAAGAGGAAATCCTTCCACAAAGTATGATGCATCCACAACATCCCTTCTGTTAGTGTGACCTCAGCCAAAGCAAAGTTTTCATGACTGGCATAACACTCAGTGACTCTTACTCTTGCAGATCAGGCTTCTGTTGCTTTAGGTGCTGTATAAACATACATATAAATTGCTACACATAAATAGTTTATATATAAAATAGAAAAATCTGTAGAACATAGGCCCTATGTAGGACAGAGTTCATGTAAAAATATTCTAGTTTTGGAAGCTATGAAAAGCTATGAAAAGCTTATATTTTGAGGCACTAACTCCATATCCCCAAAAGCAGGGAGAAGGTTGTTGATTCAAGCAGCTAATGATATCAATGTGATATTAAGGAAACAGTACAGGTTTTTTCCATCTTACTCAAAGCTGTCAACCCATTCTTACTGTTCAGTTCATCCTACGGAATAATTTATGTGAATTTATAGAGTTCCTGTGAGAGTAAGGTTTTGAGGACTAAAACTCAAGCCATGAGAGGGAGCAGCAAAAATGAATACAACCAAGTATAGACCTAAGATGGCAAAAAATCTACTTATCAGCAACTTTTCAGTGTTTGACTTCATTTATGACACACGTGAATTAAAGATTATAACCTAAAGCACTGGGGAGAAATTATTCCTTTGTATGTGTAAATGATAATTTTATACAATCGATTTGCTTTAATTCCTACTAATTTTATGTAATTTTCAAGAGCAATATATTTCATTGAAATCTCATTATTTAATTTCTACTAGAAATACAAAGGTAAGTAAATTAAAATAAAATAAAATAAAATAAAATAAAATAAAATAAAATAAAACAAAACAAAATAAAATAAAATAAAATAAAATAAAATAAAATAAAATAAAACAAAATAAAATAAAATAAAATCCTGCTACTCGTTAGTGTAGGATTTAATGTCAGTTTCACTGAACCAGAACTAGCACATTCAGCCAAAAATAGCTGGGTGGAAATGATTTTCAAAATGTAAGCAGAAAAGGCTTGGTTTGTGGTTTGGGCTTGCTAATTTGGCTGGGTCTTCTGTTTATCTGTGTTTTCTCTGCAAGGACTTAGAAAGACACAGGAATAGAAAACAGAAAGTATGGGTTTTAGCAGTTTCTAACCCCTTCTTCCTTTTCTGTACAGGAGCAGGCTCTGTCATTGGGGTGGTACTGATTGCTAATCATTATTGTGTTGTGACTATCTGTTATTAGAGAAGCATTTCTAAATTTTAAGATAGGCTTAAAGCACAGAACAAGATTGTGGCATAATAAGATATGCTGTGAGTTTAAAATAGTTCCACAAAACTACATGGAATTGATGGAACAACATTGTATTATGCCATACTGAAAATGCAAGGAAGAAATATTTAATCAGAAATAAAATCCTTAATTATTGTGTTGTTTCTATAACACATAACTCTAACTACCTCAGCTGCCTCTCAGCCATACATCTGTATTTGTGATAAGGAATGATTTTCTCTGGTAGAATACGAAATAGCATATTTATGTAATTCATTTCATAAATAAGCCCATTTGTTAATTTCTACTATATGCATGAGTAGCAACTGTCTCCAAAATGGGGCACATACTCTTCCTTAACCTTAATTTATTTGAATGCCCTTAGGCAATTGAAAATGTGTTTGTGATTGATTTCTAATGGTTTGGTGGGGTTTTTTTGGTTTGTTTTTTTTTTTTTTTTTTATCCCTATTGACTGATGGGAAATAAATTTTGTGTTGTCTGGGAGGCATTTACTTGGAATTGAACAGAAGTAAAATATTTCACCAAAATATGAAGGAAATTTTGTTTGTAGCCCATGCTACACTCTACTAGCTAACTTTTTTTCTCTTATTTGATATTTTTGTAATGCATTTTCTGTTACTTATGCTGTCATTATGGGTAAGTATTTGCTTATCATTTTAGCTATGGCACCCTAAAATATCATATCTAGAACCATAACCTATGCATTTAATAAAAAGAACCAAAACAAATAAGCCATTAAAATAAATCCAGAAATAATTTACATTATTGTTAATGTTGCTTCAGCTTCAGTTGTTGCTTTCTTATGTCAGTACAGGAAGGACAACCATCATCCTTCTTCAGATTTCAATTCATATTTCAAGAGCTTTTGGTCACACAGTTCTACAATGTTCAGGAGAATACATCTTCCCTCACTTTGAAATATTTTAAGACTGGTCCCATGTTCACACAGAAGAAAATAATTCATATGGGAATGTGAGCTTTAAAAGAAAACACATTGTATTGTCACAATAACAGGATGATGGAAGTGCAGATTCAGAAAATTCAGCCTTTGCTACTACACTTAGTGTTTGTTATGGAAAGTGCAAATGGGGGATTGCCTTTGACATGGATGGATGGATGGATGGACAGTGGAATCTGGGAAGATCTTATGTTGCAGCAAAAGTGAAAAGCTTTGCTTGCATGCAAAGGCATCCAAACAACAGAGTTTCAGTAAATTTACTTGTTTGCTACTGCTTATAATTCTTCCAGCACATTACTACTAGGATGAAATAAGTAGACTTATCATAGTGAATTAGTCAAATCATTATCATGTCTAATACCTTCACTAAATGCTCAGTGGAAATACTTGGGTCTCTCAGATCAGAATTGAGCTATATGCGGAAGAGATAATTTCCTCATTGGATGTTTATATTTCCCATTTCAGTACTCTTACTGTGTAGACCAATTAACAAGTTACAGTTATAAAACAGTTCCTATTTTTAGAAACTCGTCACCTGCATCTTGTAAATCAGTGGTAAAATTTAGCAAGATGCTAACATAAGAAAGCATAAAAAAATATAAAATTGTGTAGGTTCATATTAAAAAATTAGGCAAATCCATGAACTTTTAAAGTGTAAATTGTGATAAAGGGGAAGAAATATGAATAAGTGGGACCTTATTACAAAAGGTGAGGGCTGGGAACTGAAGTACAGAGAGTTATGATGTTGAATGAGAAAGTCTAGTTGAACAAAGAGACCTTTTCCTGTCCTTGTCTCTAATATTTTTTTCCTCCAGCCATGTTAAACCATACTACCATTGATAGTTTGAAAGATGTTCTTTATTAAAGCTTATGAAAAGCTTACCTTCCAAAAGTAGCTTTACTAGAAGAATTATCTAGAAACTGTTCTGAAGTCCCTAAGTGACAAACAGTTTGGTATGCTCAGGAAGCAGTCTGGGAAAGGACCATTGAATTTGCCTCTAATCATCTTATTATAAACACTCTTGTTACACTATTCAAATGTTGCTAACCATTGTGTTTGTTATCCCATTGTGATAAGGGCATTATTGCTGTACATATAATCATGCTTTTGTTTGCCTTAGGATTTTGAGGCTCCTATTTAAGTAAAAGTATTTATGAAGGTTACAATTTAAAGCACTGTACTATTGTTTCTTCAAACAACAGTAATCAGTATATAGGTTTAGTCCTAACAAAGGAAGACAACATTTTTCCTGTGCAAATATTCAGTCATATTTTAACCTTGGCAATCAATATAGCATAGTAACAAAGCTGGTGTACGAAACTTGAGATTTAAGACAACAAATATTTACTGTAGTTGCTTCAAATCTTTCAGTACACAACTGACAATTACATCTTTACTTTTATGCTTTACTAGTACAATTTGAAACTTCATGCTTAGCTACTCTGAAAAACACCCTGGCTCCTGTAACTGTACAGCAGGCCATACAGTACAGCATACAGCAAGCTGTACAGTCCATACAGCTGAAAACTGCTGGGGTCATTATGATTCTTTGTATTTCTTTTCCCTCTATAATTCTAATGAAATTTCACACCCCCCTTTTAATAACTTTGGGGCTCAATATAGTGTAGGTCTTAAGTAGGTCTTAGCTTTAGCTGTGCATACAGTACTTCAGAGGAAGTTAAACACATGCTTAAAAGGTTTTGTTAGATCAGGGCCATATCTGCTAATCATGCAACTCCAAGGCTAGTAAATGTCATCAAAGCTTGAGGAATTTTCCTCCTATTTGCATCAACATCTGTGTGGTCATTTTGTAATTATTATTGAACAAATACTGTAGGCACAAAAGGGGGGGATATAGTTTTCTCTGTAGTGTTGACTCCTTGTGTTCATACATGAGGGTAGATTCTCCTGGGATTAAACAGATTTCTGTATATGCATATAGACACGTTATGGGAAAAGTGGTAGCAATGTGTTAACGCTTTACTATTTTATTTTTTTAATCAGTTTGATCTTTATACAATTTATATATTTCATGCATAAAACCTCTGTCTTTTTGTATGCTCTCTTGCTGTTCTTGAATACAAGAATCACTGGAGGACCTCTGCCTTTTGCTGTCAACATCCATAAGTAGTTTCCTGCAATCATTCAATTGTGCAGACACTTAAACTGTGACCAAAACATTCCAAATAGCTGATGATTTCTGAATCAGTTTAAAGCAGTTAAATGAGTATCCCTTACAGTTTTCAATAGTGCTTGAGTGCTTTCTGTGTTTCAACAGCATAAATAGAGTTGTAAAATGATAAAATTTTATTGGAGATGTAATTATAAACCAGACACTTCATAAGAAAATTTCACCTACATATTTTTTCAAGATAGTCACTCAAGATGAAAGTCATCTTCCCAAAAATGTGATCAGGCTAAGGCTTGATCCATCAGCAAGCAAAAGCTCTTCACTGGTCCCACCAGCACAAGAATATACTAAAATGCCTTCTTCAGAGATTTCATACAATGATAAAGTTTGATGAGCATTTTGGGACTGGACAAGGTAGGATTTGTGTGCTAAAGGTAAGTTTCTTTCCTTTGCTTTTCAGTTGTAGTATCAGCACACTAATATTTAAATACAGATAGTCAGTCTAAAGGAGTTCAGCCAGAAAGGTGTTGAGTTCTTGTGGTCCTTGCTTAACTTGGCTGAATGAGAATTACAGATTCTCCCTGGATCAAGCCCAGAGTGTAGGGAGGATTAGCAGCAACTTTTTCCAGAAGTAAGATGAAACTGATTCTTCTCTACTCTAAATGTTTGAAAGATTTACTGTAATGACACATGCCAGGCCTAAAAATCTATTTAAGTACCAGTAAATTCAGGTCCTTTTGGTGTGCTTTAAAAGTATCATGATATCAATTTCTTTTGGCAAGAAATAGCTAATGGTAATCTTTTCCTGCATTCCATGAGAGTTATTAGTCAAAGTAATAGTTTATTTTTTTACCAGAAAAATAAACCATAACACACTCAGGACTGCAGTTCACTAAACCATAATTCTACTTTGTTTGACTTACAAAGTGCTCTATATTTTGAAAAATTGTTCTGTAATGGATGAAGGATTCGTGAAAAGTTCTACCCCACATTAATTTTCTAGTTCTATTGGCATTGCCACTGAGTGAGACCACCAAGAATTATCTTCCAAGACTGTTATCAATGAGATAGCATCATGTATAAAAGAACTCATGCTGAAAACAACTTCAACTGCCCTGGTTAATCTTTGGTTACAATGTGAAAGCAACACTGAGTTAAACAGTCTTCTATAGAAATTGTAGATGCTCCAGAGGAGGGAAAGCTGAAAGAAAGGCCCATAGCAGGGTAAAAAAAGAAATGTTAATAAAATTTTGTTTACAAAAGAAGATGCAAAATGTAGATACTGTGTAATAACAAGTACATGGAATGCAAAACCTTCCATGTTCTTCCTTAATAATTATGGACTACACATGAAATTTATTCAGTTCTTGTAGTAATTAGCTAATAAAAGCTCAAAGGAAAAGACTGATAAGCATGTATGGCATGTAGGTATATAACACACACCATAAAGACTACATTCCATCATCATATATATTTCTGAGGATTTTAGTAAAATACACTTTTTTAATTTCTCAAGAAAAAATATTTCCATTTTTGTCCACTTAGGTATTGCATCACTGTATTCATATTTTATTTTCAAAATCTAAATAAATAAAAAATTCCTATGCATAGATACAGAACCAAGTACTTTGGGTCTACCTCTTTAAATTACTCTTCATAAATTCATTCTTAAGAAAATTCTTTGTCTCCTGGACAGAACAGATAAGGTGTGGTTGGAAGTGCAACAGCAGTGTATTTTGGGTTTTTTCTCTGAAGCAGAATTTTATTTCCTGTGGATGATACCGTAAATTTTAAAAGCATCCATGGTAAAAAACAATAACAGCACAATAGTCTTCAGCACATCAGTCATTAGACAGCAAGACACAAACTACAATGAAAATAACAGGATATATGCAGCTTATCCTCATCTATTTCATAAGCAATATTTACAATGACCCTCCCCACAAAACAGTAGTACTATTTAGTGAATGCTGAGAGGTTTTATGGGTTTTGGTAATCTAGAATATTTTCTATCCACTACAGTTTTTGTTTACACACAAAGTTACCTTACAATAGCTCTTTCTCAATAAATTTGCATATGCATAAACAGTTAGCAAATGACAGTGTTCTTGATACTGTCATTTGCTAACTGCTTATGCATATGCAAATTTATTGGGATTCCAGAATTCAAAAGGGATTCCAGAATTCAAAAGAATAAACATTTTCTACATAATTATTAAATCAATCCAAATATTTACTATTATCATGTCTTGAGAACATTAAATGGTCTGTGTCCTGTTGAGAAGCAAAGAAATTTTCCTTTCCTTTTGGTAGAGAAATTCCATATTCCTCTGTATTGGTTAGTGAACTAAAACTAGAAACTAAAACAAACTAAAACTAAAAAGTTTTTGGCATTCTAGTTGTTAGAAATTCTCTTACTGATCTAGAATTGAGTTTCTCATGCCCTTACTCGACAGATTTTTCAACAGATATCTTCCTGTGACTTTCAGTAGAGCAGAAGATAATAAAGAGATATGCCTCTAGAAGGGAATTTTGAAATAGCATCTATTTCAAAGTACTATGAAGGCAAAATGTAAGAATGCGTTTCAAAAGGGATACATTTGTGAGCAGGAAGCAGATACTCTGATCACAGATATGTGAAAATTTGTTGCATGGCCATCCTATTTTTTTTAAGAAATGTCACTTCAACATACCTGTTGTGCAAAACAGAGTGAAAAACTACCTCTTCTTTTTACCACACTAAAGAAAACAAAACCAGAACCGACTTATATTAAAATAATGTTATTTAAATTGTGAAATGAAGCACTTGAGAGCCAGGAAATGCCAGAAGGCAAGTTATCCATGTAATGTTAAATAGAGCCTCCTGCAAAGTATGTTCATAATATAAGGCACAGTTCAGAAGTTCCTAGATGTCTTATGAAGAAGACTTGTAATGGCACTCTGAAGCCTGTAGGATTTATGCATTGATAAAAGCCTCATCAACAATCCTGACTCATACTGCATTTTTTCAATGAAACTCTACCTTTATTCAGGGCACAAAATTCACATCAGGTCATATGAAGCCAGTTCTCTTCCAGACAGGATCTTTCTTTGTAGCATGCAAATCCTTCACAAAAAAATGCACTCATTCTCCTGGTTATCATATTACTGAAAATGAAAAATAAAAATTTTCACTTTTTCATTGGCTGAAAGTATCACACCCTCTGGAACATACTTCATGTACTGCGAGTTCAATTTCATCCAGAGAGGTTTCAAAATTTTAATGTTTACAGATTTTATGTGATTGTTTTCTTTCTCCTTGCTGTGCTTTCTACTTTAAATTGTTTCTTTGAACAAAAAAAAAACAATAATTGAGGCCAGTAAAGCAGTGGTATGTCTTCAGTTTTGTGGGTTTGCTTTTTTATAACAGGGAGGCTAGCCCAATGCCAGCAATTTTTTTGATGATGTGAGTTCTGTTGCAAAAATTTTCACACTCCTCTAAATATATTGGGCTTTTTCTTCTCTACACCTCTTTTCTTGAAGAAGATTGAGTGCCTGCTGTTTATCAGAGGATTAAAAATTCACTGTCACTGCAAGAACTGCAATGAAGACAAGTGTTTATATTTGCCTAGACCAGAATTTTGTGTTCTGGCATTGTTTTCAGAGGTAAGCACAGAAACCCCAGTCCTTGTCTGCTTTCAGAAACACCAAGAGAATGTCAGATACATACTTTAATTACTCATTATTTTGAAAATATTATTGTTATTCACAATTATTCAGCACAGCTTGAGACACCTTCTGCTCTGTAAGTCTGAGTACCACTGTGGAATCAGAAGGAAGGCTCCATTAATGCTTGGATAAACTGTTCAAAGGGATGGTGGATTCAGGTAGTTTGCTTCACAATATGAAACAAACCATCTGATATTTGTCTATCCCTTGTTAAAATTCTGTTCAGTCACTTTTCTTTCAACCTCTCATCTCAGCTGTTTGAGTATGCTTGGCAGGAACTGTGACAAAGAAACACTGACAAAATTTCAATAAAATATGACTGTATCATAAAAGAGATGAAAGAACGAAGTTGTACCTTGTGAAGCATATATTTGAATCTAAAAGGAACACGCTTGTCTCTTGTATCACTCAAATTATTTTAAAATATATCCAGCCAGGATCACCTATGGTTCAAAAAAAAAAAGGTTGAAGGAAGGCTGCATCTGAAAACTTTGCTTCAACTGATTAATGACATTATCATCTCTGAACAGCCTTTTTTGGAAACTGTGTCATTTAGAATTTCATGATCATTCTCTTTATTAATAAATGCAAATACTTTAGTGGCTGGGGAGTTTTGTTTCTGTCTTACTCAAGAAAAGAGGGACTCAGCCATGCTGGATGATTATTGGAATCATAAAGTCTGCGTCCTGTTGTCTGAAGCCAAATAATTAGATGCAGACAAATATTTCCTTGGATATATCAGTTTCAGAATGCAAAAATCTTTGCCTCAGTCTAGTGCAAATGGTGTTCTGCCAGGATTTTATATTTATATGTCATTTTCCCAACAATTTTAGCCAAATATGTGTAAAGGTTATCATGCTTCTGTGGTATTTGGGCAGCATTGCAAACTTTGACAGTTCCATGAAGTTTAAGCCAGTGTGAAAGTGGAGTGACAGAATGAAACAGGTCTTGGAATATATATATATATGTGTGTGTGTGTGTGTGTCTGTGTGCGTGTGTGTGTATGTGTGTGTATATATATATATATATATGTATATACATACACACACTAGACAAAACTCACATGAACACTGAAGTCAAATGAATTCATCTTATTTAAGATCTCCACAGGGCTGTTAGGACCAGTCTGGATGTTGCTGTGATGGTCTTATTCTTGTGCATAGGATATTTTTACCTTTCTTTTTTTCTTTAGTCTCCCACTGACAGTCTAGCACTCACAGAAAGGTCAAATGGAAAGTCATTTAGCTTCTGGAAAATAGTGTTTTCCAGATACTCAGCCATCATTTTTTTACTTTTGCCTATGACCTTATATTTTTTAAATTGTGCAGGCTTAAGACTACTTTTGAATTTAACTTCATCCTCAAATAAGATATATTCAATTAAAAAAATGCTTTGACACTCTCCTGATTCAAATCTAGGTTAAAAGGTAAGTTCTGTGAAAAAATATGCAAGACTTACAATTATGTATCATCTCAAAATTAAAAATGACTAGAAATTTTTACATTAAACAAAATACCCTAAAAAGCCTCTTGAATTTGGGCTAAACAGTGCAGCTCTCAAGCTAAGATCTGCCTAGTTGGCCATTCAGTGTAACAGAGGTGTGACTAATATCGGGACATATGAAAAGCAAATAACATTTGAAGCAAATAACATTTATGGTGAAAAAAAGGAAGGTGATACATAAACTTGACATTCAGTTATGTCTTTAATTTATGTATCTTCTGTCTCTTCTTGATGCCTTGATCTTATGCTTCTTTCAATGGATAGAGATTTGTGTTTCTATCTTATTTTGTTTTGAAAATAACAATGAATAATGCAAATAGGAAAGAAATAGGTTCAGTACTATATATTTCCAAAATTTAATGATATAAGCAAGAATCTTTTGTTATAATTCTTCCCACAGAGAATAAACGTTCAGGTGGATTAAAACTTTTATTTACAATAGTGTGCTGCACATTGCTCATCAACCCCTTGGATACAATAAATCCATGTTTAATGCATTTTATGCTCTCCAGCAGAAACTTATTCAAAAAAGGAGCAAATGACTTGCATGAGTCAATCAGTCATATGTGTCATATGATTCACTGTCATACATGAGGGGTTTTAGATCCTCCCTGGGACATTTTCTTACATTCTTGCTGCACATTTCTTGCAAAGATGGTCTGCTTTTTCAACACTTTCATCAGCATCTGTGAGCCTCCAAGTCTGCACAACCATTTTATTTTAAAGTATTACTTTATTGTATCCAAATCCATTATTACAATGTGCTATTTTAAATTATGCCAGGAAGTGACAGGATGCCAACAGATGAAATCATTTAGTGCCAGCTCAAAAGCCAAAATAGAAAGGCTGATATAGATAGCAATTTGTGTCAAATTTATTTCATCTGAATCATTATGGACCGGAACACGAGGACTCCAGAAGGGACAGATTTCCTCCCCTATTGCAACCTGATGTAAATGTGAACAGTAGCATATCATTATGTCTCACATGGTGAACTGGAACAGAGAGGAGGATACTCTAATAAGCTTCAGGGAAATTACAAGTCAGCATAAGCCCGTCTTCAACCAGTGGTATAGCCTCACTATAGACAATTTGCTGTAAATATTAACAAGGAAGTGCTGATACATTGCAATAAAAAGTTGCTAATAAGATGAAGTCAAATAATATATTTTGATGCCCTGTTCTTAAATTACAATTTAAAAAATGGAAGCTACCTAACATCCTCTAGCAGTGATGGAATCATCACCAGGAAGCCTCAAATGTCTCAGCTGTAAACAAAGAGTGGTCATCCTCTGCAAAAATAGAAAAGGAAAATACTGATCTGCAAAACATTTTAGGCACCATAATTAGAGCTGAAGGAAGGAACAAACACATAATAGAAATAAACATGTAGGTAGGTAGTTTGTGTTCTCTACAGGTAATTGAAGGTACATCCAAAGTAAGCCAGCCTAGCAATGCTTTAAGAAGGCAAATTACTATTTTCTCATCAGGTCATCTTCATACACCACAGTTTTTTTCTTTCACAGTAGTTACATAAGAGGGCCTCCTGACTAAGTGAAATAACTGTTTCTGAGTTTGCTGGGCCTTCAAAATATTTCCCATGTAACCGGTAGCTTTGGACTTCTTCCATTCTTCATAGCCCTGGGAAAACAAAAAGCAAACAAAAACATTATATATGTGAAAAGTCAAATAAATAAAATTTGATCATTTTCCCCAATGTGTCAGCAAAATTGTTTACAGGGGGTAATTTGCAGAGGAAGATTCCTATAGCTCAATGTGTATTCCTAATCATATTAACATGGAAACATAGAAGCTCATAAAGCAATGTATACTCCATTAGAAGTGAAATCCACATGAGAAAGCTAAATCCTGGGGCACTTACTCTTTAAACAAAATCTTTATCTGACAGACTCCTATTGAAATCAAAGCAAATGTGCTGGAGTAAAGCATTTAGGATTTACTCAATAGTACAAGCTAATCAGAACACACTGTTATCATAAAGACTAATTACATAATATCATATAATCCATATTTTTTAATTTTAAATTCATATAAACATCCATATATTTTGCATACTATCGATGGAGGAAGATGTTTCTAAAATGTGCATCTACAAATTATTACTGGAACTAAATGCCAAATATCAATAAGACAAAAAAACATCCTTATCTTTTTTTTTATGTTGGAATATTTTTTCCCCTACTATTTATGTGTAAAAATAAGGTACTTCTTAAAAAATATCTGGGGCCTTTACTAGGATGAGGGAGCATAAAGCCCAGGGAAGCTGAGTCACCATTGCTGTAAAAGACATCTAGATGTGGTGGTTAGGGAAATTCATGGTTTAGTAATGGAATTGGAAGTGCTGGGTTAATAGATGAACTTGATGATCTTACAGGTGTTTCCAGCCTAAATGCTTCTATGATTCTATAACCAAAAATAGATTCCAAAGAGATGACACTTTTAAATAAATTTTTGGTTCTGGGTCCTTCTGTTTGGCTGGATTCCAGTGCGGGTAGCAGTGCCCTCTGGACATAGATGGTGATTCATCTCCATACTTAGCCAGATGGAAAAAGGGAAAATCCTGCCACATCCTGGATTTTTAGCTGAGGGTGTTTCCTAGGAGCATGGAGTAGCTTGGGGATGACTTCATCCACCTGTCCCCCAGGTATGCTTGCTCTGAGACCAAAGAATACACATCTAGAAGCACATGACAAAGCACATGACATCTAGAGATCTTTCTTACATGCCAGCAGTGTACAGAGCCTACAGTGGATCAGTGCAGGTCTTCCACGTGGCTGAACCTTGTAAAGCTTTTTTTAACACTCCAAAGAACACAGAATGCTCAAGATTCAACTTTTACAGTGTGTTTTGGTGCCGTCAAGTCACCTGTCTTCATGGATTCTAACTATACAAAAAGCACTCTCAGAGACCTTGCCTCTGAAGTTTCTGCTTTTGGTTTCTCATGGTTTGGGGGGTTTTAATTTGATATTTTTCAGGAGAAGCATTTACTCATGGACCACATAACAAAGGGGGAAAAGGAAAAAAAGTAGCCTTAAGAGAGAGACAGACAACTCTACACAGCCAAATCTAGGTCATCTGAATATGTTAAAATATCCCAAAACTATGTTTAAAAAGTAGAATCCAAGTGGTTTTATCAGTCAAAGTAATGTGTTCAATCACACATGTGCCTTAAAACCAGGCTATCTATTGTCTCAAATAAGTAATTTGAGCTTTGTCTAGTGTGATAGAACTTAACTTTGAGATGGATGTTGTTGCCTATCTGGATACTGTTGGAAAATATGTGGAACCTTTTGAGCTGCCTTGACCACGGAAAACAGAAAATGGTAGGCAATTTGAAATTATCCTGAAAGTTACTTAGCTCCTGCACACCTGGGGCAGGATTGGCACTAGTGTGTGTTTGTCTTCTCCAGGTTTGTCTTCTCCAGGTTGCACAACCCTGGCTCTCTCAGCCTGCCTTCATAGGAGATATGCTCCCCCTTCGTGACCCTCCTCTGGACTCACTCCAACAGGTCCATAGTTTTTATGTGCTGAGGACCCCAGAGCTGGATCTAGCACTCCAGGTGGGGTCTCACCCTGACAGAATAGATTGGGAGAAATTCCTTTGACCTGCTGGCCACACTTGTTTTGATGTAGCACAGGTTACAGCTGGCTTTCCAAAGTGCACACTGTTGGCTCATGTCCAACTCTTCCTCCATAAGAAACCCAAGTCTTTCTTCACAGGGCTTCTCTCATTGAGTGCTTCTCCCTGTCTGTACTCATGTCTGGGATTGCTCCAACGCAGGCTGGACTTATTCAATTCCATGAGATTCTTGTGGGCTCAGTTTTCAACTATTTCCAGTATTTCAAGTGTTCCCAGGTCCCTCTGGATGGCATCATGTACTTCAGGTGTATTAACAGCACTGCTTATCATTGTGTCATCTGCAAATTTGTTGAGGGTGCACTCAATCTTAATGTCTTTATCATTGATACAGATATTAAAGAGAATCAGTCCCAAGACAGAACACTGAGGAATACCATCAACCTCTACCTTGACTTAGAATTAGTGTATTTAGGAATGAGTCTACTGGTTTTGCTTCTTAAATTAATGATATACACATTTTTAGAGCTATTGGTTTAAGTTCTTAAAAGACATGAGGCTATATGCATTGGTATGATCTTATCATGCAACCTTGATATTTCTTTCTTATACACATCCAGTAATGCTAGAATTTAATTTTAGGCTGTGTATATGTTACACATACATCATTATCTATTGTAATGCTATATGATAGAAAGTTTTGTTTTATTACTCATGGATTCTCTGCTGTCCATTATGCTGCTGCAAATATGTCTTTTCGGTGTGTTTGCAGTGCAGTATTTAGCAACATATGCAGTCATATTAATTAAAATTTGTAAATTTGTAAATTGTAGTTAATTTGAAGCTGTACACAGGCAAAAAAATTTCCTAGTATTGTTGTTTAGCAAAGGTATTCCCCACTTTAGTTTTCCCATTGAAACACTCCAAACCATGCATTGCTTGCTCACTTCCTCGCTCCCTTCCTCTCCTCTTGCAGTGGGCTGAAAACAGGAATTAGAGGCATAAAAGGTAAAGATTACAGGTTGAAATAATAACAATTTACTGGAAACAGCAATGAAATAAGAAGGAAACAGTACAGAAACTATATCAATGGAAAGGTGTACAAGAAATGCAAATGAATGACACGTGGCAGGACCAGCAACACATAAAGCACCTCCACACTACCTATGACCAGAAAAGAATCCCTTCTCCCAGCCCACATACCACTGAATAAATGCCCCTACTAGCTTCTGCAAAAATTAAACCTTGTCTTGGCCAGAACCACGGCACCTATTTACACACACACCTCTGTGAAACCTGTAGGCTTTCCAGCATAAATTCAAGTTTTCAGTGATCACACATGGTATCAGTTCTTTGAAAGAAAAAACAGAAAACAGATTAAAAATAAATCACAGTATAAGTTGTGCTTCATGAATATGGTGTACATCTTTGAAAAGGGATTGTCACAAACTTTGACAGAGAAAGTTTGCTTGACTGTTCCATATATGTAAATGTCATATATAAACAAACAATTTGTCCAATTTTATCTACAGGAAAGAACAAGAAGAGAACTAGAAAAGCAGAGATTACTTTTGCTCACAGCTTGGACAGCATAGATTTTATTAGCAATTAGAGAAGTAGGCCCTTGGAATGTGGCTTCTCCCCTGTTCTGGCTTATCTTCACATAGCAACAAAGCATTAACAAAGCTGTTCAACTAAAGGAATGTACATTAAAAAATACAATAACTGACTCGCCTCATCCCAGCGATTTGGGATTGTTGTCGTGCACCTTCTAATAGCCCAGCTTGATTATTCAGCCCTCATTGGGTATTTGCCAGCCATCAGGCTTTTCCAGCTGCAGACACTGGTCATTTACAGTTTTATAGACACTAGAGAGGTCTCTCTGAAGGATAAGGAAACACAAATTAGCCTTTTCAGATTGGCCTTGCTCAATGCTGGCTTTGTGCTACAATAAACACTCAAACAGTTGGATATATCACTTTGGGCATATTGTGTCAAAGACTTGTACAGAAGATCACTGGAAGGATGGTTTCCCTTTGTGGTTTTGAAGCTTTTAAGGACTTCTGAACTTCTTTGTAAAGCGACACTGTATGGATATGTTCCTAAAGGGAGTGGTAGCCAAATTGAGAATTTTAAGTCAGAGAGTTTGGAAAAAAAAAATAGAAAATGCAACTAGTCTCTTTGTTAGCTGCCAAAGCAGAAAAGGAAAGGCTCCTTTGTGCAATTTTTCTCCTACGAAATGAAGCTCTGATTGGGCAGATGATAAGTTTTCAGGTTTTGATAATTTCCTAAATGGTATGCTTTGCAGAGTAATCAGAAAATCTTTTACTTGATTCCTCCAAATTTATTTAATCTTATATATATATAAGATAGAGGGGGTGTTAGCCTAATGGTGGAAAAATATTAGTATGCTCATGCCTCCAGTGTTTAAACACATTCAATGAGAACTTATCCAAATTTTGGTGTCTTTTTAATTTAAGATTTCACAATTTCAATTCCATTCTTTTTTCATTAGTCATGCATATCTTCTGAAGAAGTCAAAGGGCTACTTCTTGGTCTCTGAAAAATCACCAAAATGTGAACCCCATCTAGTGCATGGTGTGTACAGCAAGAGCATTTCACTGAATACAGCACATTTTTAATTCAACATGCATAGCTTGAGAATTTCAAATTTTTCTCAGAATATTTGCCCAAAATGTGGCATTCATTAACTAAATAATTCATTACAACCTATTCACTCAGCTTTATTATTAATAAAATTTCTTTGAAATAGTTGAAAATCCCATGGATTTTAAATTAGTTAGAATCTGAAATTTTTAGAAGTGACTGCTCTTCTGTTCCTATTTGACAGTGTTGATACTGTCTTTTTCTAGTAGAATCAAAGAAATTATTCTTCCCTCTTAAAGTAGTGACACTCATAGCAACCCCCCAAAATATTTCCTCTTCTATAGTATTAGCCTGAATGTTCAACATATTTTGCAGACTGTGTCTGACACTCAGTTGTTTTCTTTGAACCATCTCCCTTTTCCTGTCTCGTAATAAAAGGGAAACATTTGATGGGGGGGAAAGTTCATTTGACATGGGTTGGTTCATTTTATCCACAATGTCTTAAGTCAGTCAAGAAAGTTTCTAGAAAGCACCATTTGCAAATATATGCTTACATCTACTTAATTAGCTCTAAATTATGTTCATTTTACAGAGTGTAATCAAGATGTCATTTCTGTTACCAGCATATTTTCCTGCTTAAAAAAAATGCTTTACAGAGAAGCATAAAGTTGAATGCTGCTGTTAGGGGTGTTTTTCTCGACTGGGATGTAATACATCCCATGGCCCAGACTTTGCTTGTTTTTTCCAGCTCCTGACTTTGCATATGAAAACCATATATCTCCCTGGAACAGGGCTTTGCAAAAGCATTTTTGTCATATGTGGTTTTGTATTCTGATGGAAAGTCAGAGACCTGAATTTTTCACTCTTTTACAAAAGATTACTACTATTCTAATGTTTTCTGCTAATATATTTGTATAAACCCTAAATTAATTGTCATTAAAATATTTCATGCTTTGCTTCTAATACATTTCCTTTATTGGGTTTGAATGTCCAAAACCCTTTAGGATTTTGTCTGCATGGAATGAAACCACTTCTTCTCTTGACAGTTTTTATTTTCTTATCTGGATTTTTCCCTTTGCATTCAGAGAAATCTCATAATTTGACAAAGTTCTGTCCATTTATTGTGTGGCTTCCTGGCATAATAAATTAGAATACACTGTCAAATGAGGAGGGTGTGAACATTAAGAAACAGAAAATATGAAAGCAGAGAATAAAGTGACAATGCTAAGGGGATCTTTAATATACAATCAGTGTGGTGATTCAAGAAAATGAGTAAGACAGACAGCCATATGCTGCTATTTGAAACTTTTTCTTCCAATAATTTCTCATTCTCCACTATTAATTTTGTGTTCAGATATGGAATTTTGATATGTGTAGATAAAAGTATCTCTATAGTTATTTTTTCAAAGTATATCTAAACACAAAAATATATATTTTATGACTGCTAGCATATTCCCTCAGTTGATTAAAAAACCTCATAATTTCATCAAAAGTTGGGCTGCATGAAATGTAAGTAACTGTACTTTATAAGGTGAATTTCTACACATATAATAAAAAAAGGAAGGAAGGAAGGAAGGAAGGAAGGAAGGAAGGAAGGAAGGAAGGAAGGAAGGAAGGAAGGAAGGAAGGAAGGAAGGAAGGAAGGAAGGAAGGAAGGAAGGGAAAGAGAAGAAGCAGATAGACAAATCATCTGAAAGGAAAATTATGGAAATGTTAGAGGGATTTTAGTGCTTCTACTAGTGACTGGTGTTAGCATTTAATGATGGATTGATTAAACTCTGATTTATATGTAAATATATGCTTTCAAGACTTTATGTATCCATTAATATAAAATTGCAATATGTCTATAATATCACAAATGTATATGCAAATAAAGGTGATATTTGTGGACATTAAAAAATTCTAACTTCTTATTTTGAGGGATGCAAATAGGGTCTAACATTTAGACCCTATTTTTGCCTTCTCTTCCATTGTTAATCGTTTTGTGTGGGAAATGAGAGATACTGGCAAGGATAAAACAAAGCAACAACAATTAATCTGCAAAGGGAATAGTCATAATTTTTGTCTCTCAAACACATTGTACAAATGCATAATAGTCTTCTGTTAGAAATTCTTATGCAGTAAGGAACACAATAAGTATTGAACAGTAACAACCAACATGTTTTACACCAGGCATTCCTATGAAATCCTGTTCTTATTTCACATTTTTCTGTTCAGTTTGACAAAGTATAATACAGTACTCAGCTCCGCTGTCCCTCAGGTGGGTATACAATTTCTACTAAAATAATTTAACCATTAAATTTGGCTGATCTTGAAAAAAATTTGGCCAAGTTATTCATTCAACTATTTTAAATTTAAATGCCCTTTTTTGAGTAGATTTAGTAGTGCAAGTTATACACTCAAGTACTGTGAATAACAATTTAACAATTTGAGGTCTTCTCTGCAGATTTTTTTTTACTGCCAGATTCTTTCCTACAAGCTTCTGAGGCATTGAGAACATCAAGAGGCATCTCTGTTGATGCATTCAGTATTTTAAAAAGCACTTTCAATTAAGTTTAATCTATTATTTCTTTCTGTATTGCACTTCTGTAATATTTTTATGCACTATCTTAGCAATGCATAAAATAATAGGACAATGAAGAATATAGACCTCTGTATGAAAATTCTCCAATATTTCTATTTAAAAGCCTTGAAAGCAAGACATTTTTTAATCTCCCCATGGTTTTTGTGCTGGTACTGTAAGCTGTTGTCATAATTAAGTTATTTCCTACAGGTTTTAGAGAAAGATTAAAGTCAGACCAGGTTAGGAATGAGAAATTCTATCTTATTAATGAGTTTTAGGCAAGTTATATGGAAAACAGTAGTTTCTGTTGTCATTTGCATAACATATGTTGTAGATTGCTAAGCAAGTTGCATGGAGCTCAGTCTGAACGTAATTAAGGCAGTAGTTTGCAGTAAATAAAAGTTCCAAATCAACACTTTGTGTCTCTGCTTTAAAAAATAAAATCATTAATATTCTTAACACTTGAAAGTTCACAGAGAAACTGATAGGCACTGAACTGCTGAAGGAGAGTGGGATGGTGTTGCTGTCACTATTCCTTCTGTACAGCAGAAATATAATATACCAGCAACAGCTGACTGATACAGCTGTTCAAGTCATTATGGGCAAATTACACCTTGGGAACCAAAAATTCACTTAAAATTCCAGACAAAAATCTATCATGGATTTTTAGGAGTGCCTAGCCCTATCATATATGAAATCAGTGGACTTTTAGGAAGACCTCTGGATTGCCTGGACAGAAGCATTTGGATGGCTGTATAACCTTCATCTGAAACATTTTTTCAATCCAGAAATAGACAATTGACACACTTCTGCAATGTGCAATTTTGTGCTAATTCTATTGAATGAGACACAGATAGTCCTGGATAGATCTTAGGTCCTATTTAGGTGTGAACCTGCACTACACTCTCTTAATGAGATCACCTCCTTCGCCAAGGGATATCCTCTCTTAGAAGGCCAGAAAAAGTGTTGATGGAAACATAAGAAACATGAATTCCACTAGAGATAATGCAATGTGATGCTGGACTCAGCCCCACAGAGATCAGGGCACTCTCCTGAAAAGTGAGAGGACAAAGGTTTTGCCTTCCTGCTCCCAGAGCTTTTAAAATGTTATTCAGTGATATTCTATGGATAAATCTACATTCATTCAAGGAAGCAGTGTCTGGGACAGGTAAACACCATAATCAGACCAGAACTGATATAAGAAAGAGTAATTGCAGAATGGATGTGTACAGGGAAGAGAGACCAAGTTTGCAAACAGTAACATTCAAGAACAGTGACTGACTTTTGATTTTCAAGGCTTTAAGTCGACTTCTTGGAGTCCTACATGACCTCACAAAATGCAGAGAGGGAATGAAACATATTTACTCAAAACTATGTTCTCCTGGAAGTCACCACTCTGCATTTAAAAGAACAAACAGAACATGGAAAGCTTGTCCCTACGTTTCTAGTTTGTCCATAGGTTTATAATAATATATGACCCTCAAAAGGTTTGGTCATCACAACCTGTGATACTTGATAATTGTTTTCTCTATCTGCTCACACATTAAAAATCTAGTCTGGATGGAAATTCTATCAGTTTTTATATTTCCCACTTCATTTTGCCAGTGCAAAGACAGGTGTACTTAGAAACATATTTTTTCAAGCAAAGGAGAAAAGATCCTGGCAATGATCAACTTTTTCATTAATCTTGAATGAAGTCAGCGACTGGAAAGAGAAAAACAGACTTCACCTCCCTCAGCCACTTCCCCTACTCCTGTTTAGGTCCTCTGCAGGGCAGAATGAGCCCTGAGACCACTGCACATTTCTCTCTTCTCATCCACATGCAAGTGCATGGTCTTCTATCCAAACAAGAAAGACATTTTTAAGTTGGTAGGGTGTGATGTGCTATTTATCAAATATACAGGAAAGTAATCAAAGAATTGAGTGTCTGGTTATCAAAGATATATAATATATGTGTTCCTTTTCCAGTTTATGCATAGATAACCCATCTGCCTTGATTAAACATGGTGGAATTTTATTCTGAATTGTTGATACGTTACACATCATAATGCAACTCCTTTGTCATCTGTACCTATTATCCATCCATGGCTTCAGCTGCATTTGTGGTGGCCTTACATTCACAGCATCCATTTCTAGTTTCATTATATGTTATTATTAACTAAGATTATCTAACAGAAGAATACCCTGGGAGCCAGGGGCTAGGCTGCTTTTTCGGCCTTGTTATTACTCTGGAAAATAGTCCTTACATGACTGAGCTGCTGATGATAGGTCATTAGTTGTTGATGTCCCTTAGGCATTCTGGTTTGGCTCATTTTGGTGTTAAAACAGTCCAGGACCCCTTCACCATGTCCAGTATCATTCCTGATTGCCAGCCACAGATGGAAAATTTCCATGGTCTGGAAATATTTGGGGTCCATTTTACTAAGGTCCCTCCAAATAATCCCATCTGGCCCTAGAGCAGAACACTTACTTATCTCTCTGACATTTTTTTGAAATTTCCTTAGCTGTGATTATGGTTCAGAAGGCATTGTTTTCAGCTTGGCCAATCAGTTGTCATTCACCAAAGCCTTTAACTATTCCATGTGATTCCCATCTTGATTTGAACACGGAATGTACTTCAGCAGGTATTATTTCACATTTTGTGGATTCTGTATCATTCAAAATGCTTCCTCCTAATTTCTCCTATCCAAGTAGAAGAGCTGCTGGTGTGGTAACTATTGTTCTATTTTGATGGCCGTCTTCTTCATCCACTCTGTCTTTATACTACACCACAAGTGATGTTGCATTATCCAAGATCTAGAAAATATAAATTATTTTCATAGAGTATTTCTCATGTTTTACTTCCATATTATCTTGAATCAACAGTAAAAAAACAATATAATTCAATTAGCCTTAATAAAATTATTCATTCCTGATTTAGTACATTGTTCTATGTATATTCAAAGATAATATCCAGTTGTTTCCTAAACTCATTAAAAATTACTTCTGATGTCATACTTCCCATATAGCACTTTATTTTAAATTTAACTTCAAACTGGAAATTAAGGTTGGTATTAAGGGGTGGCTCTAGAAATCAGAAATAATAAATAAAAACCCACTGCATTCAAGTTGTAAGACTGATTCTATGAAATGTCTAGATGGAGCTAAGGCTGTGAAAGAATTTTCTTTATAAGCATTATAGAATTCCTCAGATTAAATTATCCAGGAAATTAGGACAAAAATCCAGCCATTAAATGATGTTTCACATCCAATGTTACTTAAGGGTTCCTGAACAATTCTTGAATTTATTCTTACATAAGGTATTGAGGAAAATTAGAGTTTTTCTGATACCAATTTATCGGTTTCTTGAGGTCGGGATTGAAGGCACTTGAGACTGTAGTTCATATTTGGACTCAGGTGTTTATTATTTCTTATCTGTGAAACAGCCTCACAATCCTGAGTCCTACAGCTTTTCATTAGAAGGCACAAAACGGTTATCTCTTGTTACAAGGTCTTTTAAGACTAAACCATCCAGTTAAGAAATGACACCTAGATTATTTTCCCCTTTAACCCAATAGCTGATCCCTCGAAGCCTGCAATGCAGATTTTTCTGTCCAATTACAAACCCATGAGGAAGAAGGAAGAAGAAGGTAAACACCCTGCCTCCTCCCTAAAACCTCCATCTTGCTTCATATTTATTTCTATATTTTAAAACCCCAAACTCTTAAGTTTTCCACCCTGTGATATTACACACTTCTAGCCAACTACATACCCATAATCCCAGTGCTATCAAGCAATTTTGGAAGTCTTCTCCACAGCCTCAGGTCAAATGCAGGGCACTCTTGGAAGTCTGTGCCTTTCAGCAGAGAAAGTTTAAAATTCTCAGCATACAGGATTCCAACACCAACTAAATAAATATTCAAAATGAAACACAATTGAAACAGGAATTGGTTGAATAGTATGCATGTAAGCCCTAATTAAGTATCATTGTTTAAATTGGTTTCATGACTTCAGTATGAGTAAAGATTAAGTGTGTATTTATAGACATTCAAATGATGAAAGCTTTATCTCCAGTACAGGAAATTTATGGTGCTAAAAGCTTTTTAACAAATGTTAAAAAATCATATTAAGTTAAACATGGTTCAAATAGAGGAAAAACATTGATGGTAACCTCAACAATGTTTAATCACATGACTAAGGATTGTGGGATTCCCTAAAAGTTTTGCTATGAAAATCTGCACAAATTTATCAAAACTATAAGTGTCTATGGGATTTTTTCAAATGAATCTTTACATAATGCACAGCAAACAGTTCATGTAGTACATGAAAGTTACCATAGACATTTGAAAAATTTCAGTCAGAATTCAGGATTTCAGGATAGTAATTTTTGAATCTTTTTAATATTGAATTCATATTATAGTCCTAAAATTTATGTCTAGATTATCCATAAATATTTACTAGTTGAAGATATAAAAGTCTTCAGTTTCTAAAAACTGTAATCTGGAAAATATTCAGTAATAGACCATTTGGAAAAGAAAACTGCTTTTAGTAGGAGGAATGTGAGGTAATAATACATATAAATGAGGTTCAGATTTTAAAGCTATAGGTTTATTTTTATGCAGTCAAGAGTGGCCGTTATTCTAACACATTTTAATTAAAGGCTGAAGAGGTAGAAATATTGTAAACCAAACTAAACAAAAGGGGTACAGACACACAAATCAAAAGCAAAAAAAAACCCCTTCCATATTTTTGTCAGATAAAATCTCTGAATTCAGACATGATCCCAGACTGCTGTCTGTGTTGTTCTAGGTTATCTAGAATTAGTAGGTGTAAATAGCATTTGCAGATTTTATTGCCTAGACTTTCTGAACTTCCACACTTCCACAGCCAAAAAAGCAGATGTAAATATTTTAGGAATCATACAAAATGATCAGAGGAATTTTTAAGTTTTAAAAAATTAAATAATTAATAAGATGAATATATTTCAAATCCATAAGGATCTTGTATAGGGGACTTACACTTTTATCTCTTTTGCTATATTTTTTCAAGGAAATGAAAGAAAATCAGTAGCAATTAAATACATTAGGAAGAATATTGCTCTCAATTACACCAAAGCAAAATAAGTGCAACTGTGCTGATATCAGTAATGTTAGTCAAACCTTCATGGGCTTCACTGTAAGAACACCTGGACTAGTTTTCTTTACTATACTATCATTAAAAGCAAACCCACAGTTTCTTGAATGTGGACACTGACAAACATTTCTTGTAAGTTGATTCATCTCCCATTTGAAAATACCGATTTACAAAAGTGCATGTGTATTAATAGTAGCTTTGAGATAATATATTTCAAGATATTGATATTTCTAGAAAAAAAAAACTGAGTGTTTTCTTTCAAAGTACTTTGACTTCCTTTTATACATTTAAATGATTTTTATCGAAACTACTATTTAATTTTTAGAACAGGTATTCAAGGCGGCTTGTGTACACCTCAGAATGCACAAATAGGAATTTGAACAGGTGTTTATGCAAAAAATTCTCAAATAATCCTCTCTAATTTTTTTGCATCTATTCACACATGTAAGGGATGAATTCACTGTTATCAGTACTTTTCAGACAATCCATAAGTTTGGAAAAATAATTTAATGAAGCATGCACTGAATCACTGAAAATAAACATGCTGTTAAAAATAAAAATTTAAATTTTTAATAAAAATATTCATCTTATCAAATACTTTATAGTCAAATAAATTGTCGTTCTGTTCCTGGAATGCTGATAACATCCAAATACCTCTCCATAGTCTTCTACCATTTCAAGTAGAAAAGAATGAAAAGAAAGTTGACTTGAAAAACACATTGAATGAAGAAAAACTCTAAGCTGCTGAATGAAGATATTGAAAAGTGGCTAGGAAGCTAACCTGGCAGATAAAATTACCTGATTTAAATACTCAAAGTCACACAGATAGGTCATCTAAGCAAGGCTCAAAATCTGAGGTTGCTTTTTTTTCCTTAGTTATTCCCACATCCTTGAAAGCAGCTGGTCAGGCCTACAGAATGTGAAGCACCATATAGCAATACAAATATCATATCGCACTCTCTGAAGGCTCATGAAGCTTCTGTGCTCAGGGGACTAACACTTGGCAGGAATAGCAGGAATTTGCTTGCACTTGGTCATTCACACTCTAGTGGAAGAAATTACTTTTGAAGTACAGAAGATACCAAATATTAGGGAATCATTATCCAGGACCTTTAGTAGACAATTGTGTAAAATCTTTGCTGACAGAAGAATTCAATGCAGACCATGGAATAAAAAATTTTCGACAAACTTCTCCCTTGTTCAAGACTAAGTTCTTTGACCTAGGAAAATTTCTACTGCATGCAAAAGAGGCAGATACTACATTAAAAGAACCAATAACTTAATTCACTCCAAGCAGTGCTATAAACATATTCAATGAAACATGTTGTACAAGACCACATCCGTGCCAGTCAGAGTATTTGATCTTGGTAAGGAAACTGTCTGATTATTCTTCTCAGAAGTATCGGACTATCTTCATCTGCATAAAATCCAGTGAGTGACAAATATCAAAGAGTATTATTTGTTAAAGCTAATGGGCTTGGTGTAGATGTCATTGCCTGTGAGTTCAAGCTGTAAGGACATGAGGCAAGATATTCCAATTCTCTGAAGAGCATGAGTTCATATCAACACAAACTATTGACCCAAACTTTTTGTTATTGCTACTGATGGCAAAGAGATTGTTAGCACATGAACACTTAAGTTGCACCTATATTTTGCTGCATAGCCCTCCAAAGTCTACATACAAGTCAGAGCATTTGCAAGTACACTTTCTTAACAAGATAGGAATCATACTAAATTTGGGTAAAGTTATATAACTTTGCTTACACAATCTCTTTGTTGATATATTGTCTCTGCTGGTATTCTCTTTCCTTCTATTAGTAAATTCTGAGCAAGGAAATATTGAAGGAGTTGAGTGTGATTTCTTCTTTACAGATGATGGTCATAACATAAAAGTGAAGATTCTCCTGCTTCATTCTAGATATTTTCAGAGTGATTCCACTGAAAAAGAAGCACCAGAAAAATAAGCAGTTTTGTTGAAGCCAAAGTGATTTTTGGAAACATACAGGATTTACATAAAGCTTTCAAAATATGAGACCTTGGGCTGAAAGGGAGAAACATTAATATACTTATTTGCCATTACAAAATTGCTTTTCAGTATATTCAAATGTTTTAATAAAATTTCATGCTCTGATATGCACAGAGAAGTATTATAAGTGGACCACTAAGGCTTGCTTTATTCACAGTGTTACAAACATGCTAGTTTATTTCAAGTGTGCTGAGACTGTAAGAATCAGAAAAGACAAGGTGACAGTGCTACAAGACCGGGATGTCAGGATGCTTGCAGTTCCCTTCATATCACATTTTGGATCCAAATCCTTCCCCCTCAGCATTAAAACCCCACAGGTGCTTCACTGCAGCTCCTGTAGAGTAGTAGGTGTAGAAAAATTCAGTAGCTTATCAAGAAGGAACTATTTTGCACAATTTGGATGAAAAAAATATTTAAAACTGAGATGTCACCAGACAGCCTGACAAGAGAGTAAGTATTACATTTCCTTGAGGACAGAGAATTTGATAAGCTGACTTCTCAGAAGAAACAAGAATGGTTTTAATTGTAATATGAAGGATGCTTCTCCCTGCTGGGAAGTGAGCTACCAAAGCCCCATAATACCAAAAATACAAATAGCTCCATATATCTGTCTATATTATTGAACATGCCTGTTTCCATGTGTGACAAAACACCAGTTCCTCACCAGGGGCTTGAAACATATTAAGGATATAATTACAGCCAACTCTATCAGAGAGGGTTTTTTTTTATTGCTGCTTTTCAAAAATAATCTCCACATCTGGATTAAAAAGTTCACTATCTCTGACAGCATCACAAATTAAAAGTAAGTTATAAAAATTTAGTGGTTAAGTTACATTTTCTTGGACAGTTTCTGAACCACAGAAGGGCTCCCTGCTAAGATAGCAGTATCCAGACCTCAGACCTCCTGTGTGACAGCCCTCCATCACAAGGCAGCAGAGCCAGGAGCCCTTTTTCTCTCTGCCTTAAATGGATATTGGATTTTCATCTGTGCAGTGGCAATATTTGAATTAATTTGATGTAAGACAGTTCAGATGGTTTTACTGGGACTCTATTACTGTATCAGACAAGATTTGGAAGAGGGGAAGGTTTTTAGGAGTAAAAGTCCTCAGTTCAGTAATCCAGAACAACAGAGAGAATTTTAGCAGTTCATTAAAAGTATGCAAACAAACTAAGAAATAAGGTAATCAATTGAAATATAGACTTTTAAATAGAATTTTTTAAATATTTCTGCCTTTCATTTTAGGTGTGCAATTTCTTATATGGAGAAAAGTAACTTTACAATGGTATCAATCTCAAATTTAAGAGTTAATTCTCCTGAAGTTGTCTGAGAACCAAAATAATTTTTAGGAGATCGTAGGCACTACTGAAGAAGTTTAGGCTGGAACTCTCTGGTTGTTTTGATTGTTTTTGCAAGCATTGGTTGGAAGCCAGTGATTTTTAGTCCTGCTTTCAGCAGGAGGTAAAGATCTTGTGGAAGAAACTGAGAGCCCCTTAATGAGATCCACAAAAGTGTATTTCTTGCTGAAACCACTTAAGTGAGTCATTATCCACCCTGATGTATAATGTAATATGTGTGTTGCTGAAGTACAGGACTAGGAGTTGGAGTTAAAAGGATTAAGGTGAACATACATCATACTTTTCAGGACTTACCAAATAATTTGTGACTCTTTAAAGAGTTTTACAAGGTTAAACAAAAGCTGTACGCTATATTATTGCCTCAAACAATTACATTGCTCCTCTAGAAATGTTTATGCTCCATGCCACTTTATGGTGTCATTGTCAAAAGAGGTGGAAGAAAGCAATCAATAGCTGTTAGAAACTACACAGCATAAAAGCCTGAGGAAAATAAAGTTCAAAGGTGCATCGACTGCAACACTGTTGCTGTAACAATGTGGGGTTTAGCCAGTGCTGAAGACTTTTAAAAGAGCATTTCAGGAAATGAAATTCACGTTTTCTACTGACTGTGACATTTTAAAAAGGCTTTCCTCATACACTTGCCCTGGACACTTTTAAGACCTTTTATGAATTTTGTTTACTGAAGCTTCACCTACACTTCCTTCAAGTCTTTTTTAAGGACATAAAACTCTTGCCTAATCACAGTGGAATGCCCAGCATCTTTTTTCTTTTGATATTTTTACCAGTTCAGGACCAAATACCCTATGAGCTACTAGATGACTCGTTTTGATGAGATTAGATGAAATTATATCTTCAGCAGTCTCTGATGGGGAGGTGTGCCTTTCCAGCTCCTCCTTTTATGGAAGACAGTCTTACCATAGCAGAATCCTTTTATGTGAATAGCGAACATTGCTTCTCTCATGTCTGAGTCTGGCATGTCACCAAAAAAGGCTCCATCCATGTATTAGCTCCATTGAAGAATTAAAAAACTAACCTGACTACAAGAAAATTCTTCTCCTAAAGCCACCATGAATGTCAGGTTTGCCTGTGTCCCAAGGCAGTGATGCCTGTGCCTTATATTTTTATTCTTGTGCCTTTACCTCCTGATGTTCCTGATCATCAGGAAAAGAAATTGATACCTAAACCCACTGAGATTACTGACACCCAAGGGTATCTAACCAGGAGAGAGAATAAAGCACATTGATTGCCTTCACTACTGACTGCTATCAGCCACGTGAGTGCTTGATTGCATGCTGAAAAAAGGGAGAAAAGTTCTGCATTAATTACACCTGGAATATGTCAGGAATTTTGAGTTCTTTGTCAAAAGAACATTGTTGAAAAGGAAGTTGAAAATTGCTCTTCTGCTGTTAATAAAAAATATCCTTAAAGTTCTGTATTTATTTCTGATAATATTACCCAGCTTTTGCTGTTCTCTTTCTTCCCAGTCCCATTGCAGTGGATTATTTGCAAAGAACCTTCTGCAAAGAAAGGTTTAAGGAATCAGAAAATGAAAATAAAGATAAATAGATAAATAGATGTTTATATTTTTCTAGGGATTATAAAACATCTTTTTACCAGCTAGAGTGGCACCATGTAGATATGCCCAAGACACCAAAAATCTGTGTCCCACCTCAGTTGAGATTCTCAGCTCACATTGGCAAAGAATTTGTCAGTACTAACTCAATACCAGCTCCATAGAATTCAAACCTAGGACTCTATGGTAGCACATAATCATTGTTACCAGAATAGCCTTCAAGGAAAACATGTATATTCCATGAATGTGCAGGTTTGCTGGGTTGAATATAGGTTTTCTCGGGAAGCTACTATTAAAATCCTCAATATCATGCCAACAGATTCTATTTCTAGAAAGAAACATGAAGACACTGATCTCATCTCCATATATTCTGCAGATGAAAACATTTGACATAATGATAAGGTATTTTTTTGTTGTTTCCCCAATGTCAACACAGTATTTGGATAACAAAACAATCTAATTCTTATTAGTACTGCATGATGTTTCTCCCCCTTAAAATAAAAAGATGGTGAGGCCTAAAGCAAAGCTTAGAAGCAAGTATGTAAATATTCCAGCTCTAACCACACTGCTTAGAAAAGGGGGTTTGAATAAAGAATATTCCTCCTCCCAGGAGCTGCTTTTAACTTTCAAATGAAGCATGACTAAATTCTAGCAAAGCAGATTTGATGTTTCCAATTAGCTCAGACAGATGAAAATAGTTGTGATGTTATCAGACGGTGGGTGTTGTGAATAGGAGCCACATCCTGACATAGCCTGTATGCTGGTTATAATTTCAGAAGAAACATAAAAATTACTCAATTACACAATTGTACATTCTGACTTTTTGGATTTTTATAAATTTTCCAAAGAATTTCTGGCCATAACCAAGCATTTTGTTTGGTCATATTTTTGGCAGCCAACTCGTACGTAATGAATAGTAATCCATCTTAAAACAGCAACCCTCCACATCGTCAGCCAGGGCCTGATCCAGATTTCTCTGGAAAAAAATGCCTGAAAAAACCAAATCAACATGCATCTTTCCCAGCATTGTGACTTTTTGTTAGTTTCCTGCAATGTGATTGAAAGCAGCAATAGCAGCTTAGGCCACTATCTTGCAAAGCCTAACCTTTGCATTGAGTGCATTTGCTGCTGTTGGGGAGAAGCCTTCCACTTTTCCTAACATTGGAAAAGGTAAGCAGAAAATATTATGGTACTGATGGGTTATTCTCTCTTTAAAATGTGTTTACTAAAATAAAAGACCACAATGCGAGTTGTAATGTAAGAATCCTTTGTTCACATGCTCTATTATTATTTCTGTATTATCATTGGCTCTGGCCTATGGGGTTTTTTTAATTATTATTATTATTATTTTCCTTGTATTCTCTGTTTATTTTTACAGCTAGTAAATAGAGGCTCATCTAGGACATTCAGCATGAATTAAACTGAACAAAGACTTTTTAGAGTCAATAAACTAGTTGTTTAGCTGTTGGAGTTTGATCAATAAAAGGGCTCTTAGTGAGTACAAAATGGCTAGGCAGCACTAACAAATTTTTGTGAACTTTATTTTTTTTTTATTTTAGTGTAAGCACAGAAGACAAAACACAGAACACAGCTTCTCAGCGAAACGCACACATTTTCCTGGTTTACCCTCCCTGTAGAAAATACTACAGTGTTGTCATTAGGATATTTTATTGCATGCTACCACATTTCTGACTTCTTCCATAAGAAATCAGGTGGTGGCAGCTGTTTTGTTTTTTTTTTTCATGATTACACTGTATCTAATAAGATTGTGTAATGCAGGAAAAAAAAATAAAATATTAATTTGACAAAATTGGGAAAATCAGCACCTGCCATCAGCATGCATGCCTTTAAATACACAGAACTCAGTAAAATATTTCTTCTCCCAAAGAGAAATTGCTACAGAAAAGGTACTCATAGCATAAGAAAGAAAATAACTTTTCAGAAATGATTATGCTGTTTCTAGTTAATTTCAGGAGTTAAAATGTTTTTTGGTGAGAAAAATCCCCCTTACTTTGGGTGAAGAAATTATATTGGAATTAATAGTAAACACTGTGGGGCCTTCAGAGAGTTCAAGTTTTCACCACTAGTTTTTAGTCTTCAAGTGTCAATGTTATTTGTGATCTAATTGACATTATTTTGCCAGGAAAATTTTCACTGAGTGCTTTAGAAAAAGAGAGTACCTTTTCAAAGACTGAATATGATATGTAAATTGGAATGTCACAGAATACATTTTTACTGGTGTCTTTTTTTTCCAACATCTTGTTTTCCAACATCATTAGAGAAATACAGATATTTTTCTTTCCTTTTTTAGCTTGATGGAAATAAAATGACCCTGTGTTTTTTTCTAAGAAAATGTCAATGTCTTCTAAAAGTGAAACCAGTTTCAGACAATAATTTAAAAAGAGGCAGCCAGGCTGGATGGAGCCCTGAACAACCTGATCTTGTGGACAGCATCCCTACCCACTATGGATCACGGGAAAGGGTTGGGAACCAAATGATCCTTAGGGTCTCTTTCAAACCCAGAAATTCTATTGTTGTATGAAACTAAATGCAAGGCTTCTCACATGTTATACCCTATAGAAGGAGCTACTGCAGTCCTTGCCAGTTTGTAAGGTTTATTTCCTGTGAACTTGATAAAGAGTGTCTCCTTCTCCTTGAGCAAAACCCATTGAGAACATGAGGAAGTCATCTTTGAGCTGAGGGACCCCTTGTAATATAGTATGTCTCTCTGCATCTACTGTACTATAATTGTGTGCAAATGTCTTCCTTTCACTAGCTAGAAAGATAGAAAAGCAAAAAGCCTCAACTGTGTAGTAAACAGGCTGTGCTAAGGAATGGAGCTTATCTTCACTTGGAAGGTGGCTTTGTTAAATAAAACAGCAAGCTGACAAGTCTAAAGCAAGAAATATAAAAAGATAATCCAGAAGCCATAATTCTCTGTTCCTGATGCACATACCACCATCAGTACCTCCAGGTCTGAGGTTTTTTCTTCTCAAGAAGGAAATACGTATCAGACTCTTTGTGCAGTGATTAACAACAAAAGAACCCTGAACCTTGCACTGCAACTGCTGGAGCTCCAGGTATAGCCACACACCCATTCTGGAAATGGATACAATCACATTTAATTGCTTCCATGCTTAGCTGGATCACAGATGTGACAGGCACTGTGCCTGACCACAAATTATTAAAGAAAAACATTAGCTGGTATAAGTCTTGTTTATGAAAGAGTGCCAGTGGAAAAAGTCACAGGATCGTGGTCTCCAGCTACTACACAGATGCCAAGGAAAAGCATATCAACAATGGTTGAAGTTTATAAAAAAGTCCACAGTGCTTTTTGGAACAAATAATATTTCTGACTGCATTAACTTATATTGCTGTTGTTTTAAGAGTAAATAACATGCAGACGTCCAGCTAGCCAGTTGGCTGCTGGAGATTTCATTTGGAATAATTTACAAAATGATGACATAAGAATTATGCAACGATTGGCCTTCCAAGAGCATAATTTTTACACTATGTCCCTATCTAAACCATAAATACCATTTGGGCAGACATTGTCATTTTTTGCTTGTTTGGCACCAAGCTAAAGATGTTAATTGCTCAGAGTTGAGTGGGGCCTGATAGTCAGTGATCCTTCCCAGCTTCTGCAGGTTGATGTCACCCCAGCCAGAGCCTTCAACAGTGAGTGCCCTGCTGAAGAGTGATCCAGCTACAACAGATATTTAGGGCATCACCTCAGGCACATTGCCAGTAGGTACCATAATACACCTCCTGTTTGGAACCAGACAATCTTTAAGCTCCCTACCAACCAACTAAATCTATTGATTCTGTGATTCTTTGAATGTTGCTGACTTGCATAGGTATATGGAGTAAAACAAAGATGGAGTATAGTAAAGAGTTTCTGGCTTGAATCGCACCTTAACGCTATCTTGGAAGGGAATAATTGATCTGTGACAAAATTATTCGTGTGAGAGAGAAGAAAATTCCTTTACAGCAGTAAAGTGATCAGGGAAGGATGCTGGCATGAACTACAGCCAGCTTATTAGATGGTTGAATTACGTCCTTTGAGTCCTAATGGCAAAAAACTAGCACAAAACCCTGAGTGAGATGCTAAGCAAAGGAATATACCTGACCTCCTATTTTCCTCTTCAGTTTATCCTTTTTGTTAGCTTTGTCTGCTTCTAAATTGCTCCATGCAATGTGCACAAGAACTCTAGTGGCTTATGTACATGTATACTTGCTCAATACCTCTTCTTTTTAACCATCCAGATGGCTAAAATGGCTGGTTCCTTCCTTTTAAGCTTTTGTGGATTTAAATGGAAAAATTTGTCTTTACATCTACTATTTATGTCAAGTGCCACTGACTCAGATGAAGGGAAGCAGTAAGAGTCTTGTCTGTCTCCCCCATTGTCTGCACTAAATCTTGATGAAGCTTGATGGAGTAGAACTGCTGTTGCAAGAGGGACATAGGCAGGGATAGTCACCTCCCAAAAAATCCAATCTACAGTCTCTACCTGTCATTTCTACATCTTTTTACAAAGATCTTGATTACAGGCTAAAATTGAAGGCATACATTCTTCAGCCGTGAACCCACCGCCAATTCTGTCAACATGCTGCTCTGCTTGAGAGATTCAAAAAGTGGTTTTCTTCCCATAACCTTTACTAAGCCAGCAGGAAACTATTTCTCAGTATGGCAGAGAACACCTAGTGTCCACTTCCAGCTTCCACAAACTTCCCTCTATATCTGCTTTTAGTATACCTAGAGGTAGCTGGCAAAGGAAATGACCTGTCAGATTGCTGAGTCCATTTCCTTACAAGAATAGGGCACAGTCACATGGGAGATAATGTATCAGATATTAAAGTGATTTCACTTGATCTTAGCCAAGAGGTCAGGCCAAATATCTATTGTGCATGACAGCTCTATGAGTTTGTGTATCTAGCCACATTGCAGTAAATAGACAAAACCTCTGTGGTGAGCACACACCCCTTGTCTGGTTTGGCACACTGAATCCTACAAATTGACCCCATTTCTAGCAGCTTTGATTTTCAGGTAAGTCAGGATACAGGAAAACCAAATAAGGACTCTTACAGAGGTATGGGTTCAAAAAGCCCCCAAAAGCGTCAGTAGAGTCCCAGAGTTAAAATGTCATGTGTGCTTTGGAAAAAGCACTCTTTTAGCTTATAGTAGGTTGGCCACCATTATCCACATACACAGGAACTTAATACCAGGCAAGGGGCATCCTCTATTAAATCCTGACATAGCATATTCAATAAAAAGCCTATTTAGAAATAAATTAACAACAAATTTGTGAACTAGTGAATTAGAAGTGACAATGGAGGAAAATAATTTAGGGAATGGAATAACGAGGACAATTTTCAGCCATGAAATGTTTTATCTTCTGATAACTTGAAAACAGTAAAGCCATGAATTTATGCATAAGATACAATACACAACAAAGAGATAATTCATATTCAAATCTCATGGTCCTCCATCACACATCCCTCTGTTTATGTGTAGATAGTCTTATGAGAAAATGACACCAGGCACAACCAAAATTATGAGACAGCAAGTCAAGCCTGAAGATAATAATTACTTAGTTCACACAGGCACAATGAAATTCTTCAGCTCACTGTCTTGGTGGCCTGCAGTGACAAATGTATCATGTGAAAGCAGTAAATTAGAAGGATATTCTTTCCTTTTTTTTTTTTCTGAAACACTTAGTGAACTAATAACTGCTTGACAATTGCATGGCTGGCATTTCAGAGGAAAGGGGGAACATGTGGCTGACTGAGAGCACCAAATCCATTCCCATTTACATTACTGTAAATCTTGAGCAAGTCCATTGGTTTTAGCTGAATTACTCTGGTTATCAATGGCAAGGTAGGAGAAAAATGGTCAAAGGGATCACATTTTACTATGGGAAGGCAGTTTCTTTCAAAAGAAAAGCACATTATATAAACTACAAGGAATACTCAGTGTCCTAGTTAAAGGTAATGTAAAATAAAGCAATGAAAAATTAATTTAATCTCATAAAATAAAAGCATTAGAAAAACTTATTTACAACATTTTCCCCTTGATAAAAGGGACTATTTATCATTTTGTCAAGATGCTTAGCTATTCAAGGACTTTGTTAGACTAGCCTATTGAGATATATTTAGCAGTTTACACAAGAAATGCCTTAGTTGTCTCTTTTTCCTGAGAAAAGTTTGACTATTTACAGTTTCATCAACACTGAGATTCTCCTTTTTTCCCCCTCAAAACAGTCAACAGAGCAATTAATTATGACATTTCTCTCAAGATGACTACAGGCTGGAAAGTGTGCAAAGCGTCTGTTTAAGATAAAGATACATTTAAACTTCCTAATTGCTAGAATCATGATATACAATAGTCTTTTCTCATAGAAATTGTGATTAAATAGTCATAGGGTGTCTAAGAATAAAGTACTTCTGGCACTTCTGTAAGAGAAATTTAACATCAAGAAGATTTTGTTCTAATGAGTCTTAAAGCAGCAACATGTTACTGTTAAGAAATGCCAATACATAATTCTGCCTCGGGATTTTTTAATGTGGATGTTTGTATTCCTTCTCCAGATATTTTTTTTTCTTAAAAAGCGCCTCTCTGTTCCAGTCTCCAAAGTCACTTATAAAATTATAATAGTGGATTTTAATTCCTATTAAAGATGTAGTAACGCTTGTACATTTGCTCACTGTAGTGGTCAAGCTCTCTGTAAATTACCAGCTAGGATACAGGGTAACTTAGCTCCTAAATGTGATTTCACAATTTGCCTGATGTAGACCAAATGCCACATATTCACTGACTTTTAAGCTAGCTGAAATTCTCACAAGAAATTCAAGAGATGAAATCCTTCTTTTGAAAGAATAAAAAGTGCGGCTTCTACAATGAAGGGCTTCTTCCAGGATTTCCAGGTCTGCTCATGAACCAGAGAGAACTAAATTCAGTGTGAATACAAACAAGTGAATGCTAAAACCATCTGCTGAGTTACAACAAAAAGAAATATTATAAGATACTAGGGTTCATAAAACATAAAGTATGGTCACACAAAACACACAAAAACCCAGACAATTCAAAAATCTGTACATATAGTTCAACAACATGAAGAAAATTATCTTAATTTACAAATCTTTTAACTAAACTTTTCTAAACATATTCTAACACAGAACCTGAATTTGGAGAGATTTGTTGGTCTGAAAAAAAAAATTAATTTGAAAAATTATTTTCTTCTTTAAAATTTTGTTCTGGAAATTTAAATATGATTTTACAATTCTATATTCATGAAGATGGAAACCTGAGGGAAAAAATGTTAATGGGGAAAATTACTGCAAAATAATGCGTTCAGATTTGTATCGTTTTTCTGGCCCATTAAGCTAGTATTACATTTTCAGATACCTATGGAAACTGTAGTAGAAGAGCTATTAATGAATCTCAACTAATTTTCAATGAGAATTTCAGAAACCTGATGTAATAGTAAAAGGAAGATCAAATTAGTACTGTGTACTTAAAATCTTAATCCAGATGTTTCATCCTATTCCATAAAAAGTGTTAATTCACTAATATTCTGCTAATTACAGGCTTTTTATTTACATTTTATTACATGTTTGCCTCAAAAATACCTATCACACATTTTCAAAATATTACTTATATTTACAGAATAATTTAAAGATGTCAAGCATAATATTTAATAATAATATTTCAAAATGAAGACAACTTTCCCAAGACAGTTCAAGAAACCCAATTCAGTTCCTTAATTCATATTATAATAAATGCTTAATAAATGTGAGCAGGTAATGCATAAATAGTATTTGATTTATTTGATTTCTTTTTTATGTTCATAAATTATCTGCAAACAGAACACATTATTCTTCAGTTACTGAATTATTTGAATTACAGATTTATTACTGAAAAATATACTGATAATTTATTAGATATCTAACAACTCTGAGGTAGTTTATTTTGAATATTTAATTAAAAAACTAGGTTATTTATATTAGCTACACAGCTCATTTTTGTTCTTAAACTAGATAAGCTTGACTATTAAATCTCAGGTGTCTGATGCAAATTATTTTGATTACAATTCAGCAAGATTTCTTCAAAGACAATTATTCACTAGAATAATTTACAGAGCATGAAATGAAGCAATTTTTGTGTCAAAGTCTAAAACTTTCATAAGATTCCCCAGCTCCTAAGTCTTTAGTTAATGCTTGCTGCAAAGGAAGGATATGACTGTTTCTTTGGTGTCAAAGATAACTGCAGATCTCACTAATATGCCCTAGCAATACACTGGGCAGGGCACAACCAGGTAGCTGAAGAGGTGGGAGTTACAGCAGTCAACTAAAGCCAGGAGTCACAAGTTCTGGGTGAAAGTCTGCTCAAGCAGATGTGCACACAAGGCAGGCTCAAACCCAGGTGGCATTAACTTGTCATGTTGTTTAAATGAGTAAGAAAATAGAAAAAAAAAAAGAAAGCATGATTTCCTGGCTCCCCTTTTGCTCTCTTTCTCTCTCCATCAAGGCAGGAAAGTCTAACAGGCTTTTTTTCTTTTCTTTCCCCTGCAAGTTGGCTACCCATTTTGAAGGAAAAATTCTCAGACTGCACTGCCCTTTCTTATCTGCTATGAGGATCTCCTCTGCACTCCTGCTCTCTCTGGAATCCCAATGATGGCAACACCAGATCTGCATGCAGAGCAAACACAGAGACCCGTCCTGTGGGTAATTAAAAGAAATCCTTGCTCCTTACAGGAGAGCAGATTCAATAAAACTTATCAATTTCAGTGAATTAACTGTTCACAGCCACTACTGTAGAGAACAATTTATTAAAAAAAGTTACAGGAAAATATCAAAGATAACTTAAGCAATATTTTTCTTTCAATACCTAGAATTCAGGCAAACCCAACGACAATCATTTTTAAGACCTAACCAAACAATATATCAAAGAACTCTAATTCTACATCCTGTATGCCGTCTATAAATTATTGGCATCATAGGAAGAGTCAAAAAGGCTAAAGGAAGCGATTCTGTAGTCTTTGAGACTACATTATGGAAATCATACAATTCCCCACAGAATTTCATTTAGTTTTGATGGTGTGTTATTTTTGTTTTGTAACTGTACATCCAAGATTCATTCAAAATTAACTTTCAACACCCCTACAAGAAGCATTGTTAAGGTTTTTTGAATTGGTAAGACAAAGGTAATGAAAGTTTATTGTGGTTTGATAGTGATAAATGCTCTGGAAGGCATGTTCATGACATAGATTTTGCAGCTCTACATCATTTTTTAACATATTTTTTGTGAAGAAAGTTCCTGTCATTTTCAATTTAATTTGAATTTGAGTCAATATGATTTTTTGGAGGCTTTGATAAACAAGCTCTGGTAGCAGAAAGAGCAGACAGGCAAAATGTTTTTCTGCAACAGAAATTAACGTAGCTTAACATTACAAAATAAATGTTTCTTACTTGAAAAGCAAAATAGTGTTTACCCAAAGGTTTTCTGAAATACCATAGTGGGATATTGTTTGTTGTGTTTCCTTAGTTTCCATAAAAACTATGATGACAGCAAAGTGTTGGAGCTCTGATGGAATCCTCTGATATTCATTAACTATGCTTGAATCTCAATCATCTGCAGTCTTGTCTAATTGTGGGCTCACCTATTTTTGTGGGCCAAAGAAAAAGGTCTCTTTTTTCCTTTAGTACACTGTGCACATGTTCTGTGGTACTTTATCAGTGAAGATCTCCTATTTGTTTGTTTCTATAATGAGTCAATACCCTAACTTTCTACCCCATTTCCATACTTTTCAACAGTCTACAGTCAAAGCATAATTTAATTTATTTATCGATTATTTTAGTTGTTCTGGAATAAGAAGCAACAAGTCACATAAAACTCAGATTATTAGGAAATTAACTAAATATATTGGAAAGACAGATTACTAAAATATGCATGCATCTAGATAAAAACAGTGCTTCACCTTTATGTTTCCTGCTATATTTTCCTTTTTCTTCTGAACTTCAGAATTCATGTAACTTTCTTCTAAGGAGTCCTATTGTACCTAGCGTCCCTTTGGGCAGAGTCACATCAGGCTGTGTTTCCTGCATTTGAAGTAGTTAGCAAAAAAAAATCTATTTTTGAAAGCCTTTGCTGAGATGTTCAACAGAGCAGTGTGACTTTCCCTATTAGAAAAATACAATCCTTTAGTCAACATACAGTTATAATTACATTGATTTTGCACTTTAACTCCATGACACAGAAAAAAAAACCAAAAACCAACCAACAAACAAACAAAAAAGCAACAAAAAAGAAAAAAAAACAAAAACCAAAACAAATACAAACAAACAAAAAAGCAACAAAAAAAGAAAAAAACCAAAAAACCAAAAACCAAAACAAATACAAACAAACAAAAACAAAAAACCCCAAAGAAACCAAACCAAACCAAACCAAACCAAACCAAACCAAACCAAACCAAACCAAACCAAACCATTATTTTGAGAGAGACTATGTCACAACTAAGAGCATGTTGTGACAGGACAAGGGGGAATGGTTTCACACAGAAAGAGGGCAGGTTCGGCTCAAATATTGAGAAGAAATTCTTTCCTCTGAGGGTGGTGAGGCACAGGAACAAGATGCTCAGAGAAGTTCTGGATGCTCCATTTCTGGAAGCGTTCAAGGCCAGGCTGAATAAGGCTTTGAGATACCTGTTCTAGTGGAAGTTGTCCCTGTCCATAACCAAGGGCTTGTCCCTGTCCCCTCTAACCAAGGGGGCTAGAGCTAGATGATCATTCAAGTCCTTTCCAACCCCAACCATTCTGTGATTCTATGCTTGATTTTAAATGTCCTCAGCATTTTAAAATACTCTGCAAAACAAAATCCTTTCCCCTGATGACTTTATAACATCATATGTTACCTCCAGTGCTAAAGGTATGAACACTTAATCACTGTTGGCATCACCAAAAGAAAACTGACAAAAAATATTGAAAGGTATTTGAAACAAAAACAAACAGGAGAAATCTAGGGAATTGGGAAGGTGGCAATGGACATGTAAAGATAAGAAAGCAAAAAATCCCATCATCTAAAGGACAATTTTCCAATGTGTACAAAGAAATCCTGGGGGGGAAATGTAGGTAAGGTATATTTATTGGTAAAATTGTGTTAATTCTCATGGCAGAGCAACAGCTTGGATTCCAGTGTACAGCATGACAAAATGCTTGTTGTCATAATGGTAGCTGAAGATGGTGATCTTAGCATTTTGGGCAGACAGAAAGCTGGAAATGTTATAGAAGTGGAAAACCAGAAAAGGAAAAATGGTTAAAACTACAGACTTAGAGGAGATAAAGTCTACATTTCAGAAGCAGGAATGGCAAACAGCACAGTTTCAGAAATAGAATTCAAAGTGAAACACAGTTTTAATTATATTTTCTTCATGTGACAAAAGAAGCTCCTACCTTAATGGAAGGATTTCTAAAGCTGCTGAGAGACCACCAAGCCTTGCTTATATCAGTGATAGTACCTGTACACTATGGACTTTTGAGAATCAGGACACTTTTAATTTGTTCCATCAACACTCAGAGAATAACCATTGACTTTTCTTCCAGAAAATCTTGGACACAAATTTCACCTTAGGATCGGATTAAGAGATGAAACCAAAAACTTACAGAGAGAAAGAATGGGAGTAATGTAGCACTATTCAGTAAAACTCTTATAGATGTTTGTCCTGGACTTCATTTTTTTATTGTTTTATTTCAAAAACAAACTGAATATTTGAAATATAGGGAAAAGATTTTTACAACCCGGTAAGGTGGTCAGAGATAAGAAAAATATTCTCTGAGTTCCAAGCCTACCAATCTTCCAAGGTTTAAAGAAATCCTTTTTAAAAAATCCTCAGTAACAATAAGATATTAACTAGATAAATAATTTATATTATAAAAATAAACAGTATTATAACTATTTACATTTTTTTGTGCCTGAAATATGTTAAATGAGTTGGTAATCTGTATTCAGATCATAATATAAAGCACATTATGTACTTATGCCTTGTTACTAGAAATCTCACCAAGGAGACCATGAGTAGAAAGAAACTATTTCCTAATACTTCTGAAGGATTATCTCCTTGTAAAATCTGACTTATGTCAGTCTCTCACTATACTTACTCTGAGAATTAAACTGTCACTCTTTGCATGAGTTATAGTTCACTTAATAATTTTTCTTCAGTTTCTTCTACCTTACCCATAGAATATGTTTTTGCAGTTTGGATCTTGGATTTAAATGCCTTAGGAAATACCTGATTACTTTAACAAATTAGCATCTTGACCACAGCTGTATACAGCAGTGAGGTTCTCTTGGTGTCACTCTGGTGTCCTATCTCCAGCTCTATGAAGAAGTGAGAAAAGAAAGGAGGAGAAATTTAATTGATAACATTGTCAGCATCCCACCTTTTTTGCTTACAAAAGGCTAGTTTTGCTTGACCCTCCATTCAGGCAGGGAATATTTCTGTTTCTGTGTATTTTTCATTCCTTCCACCGGTTCTGAGAGCAAAGTGGAGGTTTAGCTGCACAATATAAATATGTAACATGAAAGCAATGCAATCTGTCAGAGAATATTTCAGTGTTTAATGACAGTTTTCAGAATGTAAGGCTTGAAGATTTCAGATAACATGCATACCTTGGCCAGTGAAATATATCCGTACTTCTACTGCATCTATTTGAATATTTCAGTATTTTAAACTATTCCCATTCACCCAAGGCTAACCAGAGCCTGAAATCTCAGAGTAAGTCCTGATTACAAATCTTGTCCTGGAGTCATGAAGGAATAAAATCAGAAAAAGAGCCTGTGTGAGAATTCTTTCCCAAATACCAACCTTATTCTATTGAAGAGACAATGCTGTCAAAGCCAAAAACTGTCCTACTTTCCAAAATGCTTTGGAAAAACAGCACACAAAAAATACTTACTAAATAAAACATTCCTACATGGTGTAAAATTAAAGCATGTGAACAAAGTCTTTTCTTCAGTGTACAAGATCATAAGGAAAATCAAAGTTTCTTATTGGCTTCTCAGATCAGATCAGGCTCTTTAGACAATAAGGGCTCAGAAAGATTAATCGTGCCTACAGTAAAATTCTGCCACATCAAATACAAGGGATCTGTGCTAACTTTAAGACTGAGTGTGGACTGAATATTTCTGCATCCTTCAACTTCAATTTAATGAAAGACAAGAAAATATTTTAAGTCAGTTTCTATGGAATGGCGGAGAGAAGTAGAAACACACAGCATGATTTTGATGCTGAGTAGTAATCTCTTGAATCAGAGCTTTATTATACACTTAGTCTCCATACACTCAAAATGGGGAATGAGATGCTGGAACAAGTTGCCCAGAGACTTATGGATGTTCCATCCCTGGAAGTCTTGAAGGGCAGATTGGATGGGACTTTGAGCTACCTGGTCTAGTAGAATGTGCCCATCCCCATGGCAGAGGGTTGGAGCTTGATGGTCTTTAACATCCTTTGCAGCCTAAAACATTCTATGATACTATGAAAAATATTTAAGTATATTTAGCTGCTAAATAGCATACCTTCTGAGACCTTTCTTTTTCCCCAAGGAGCAACAAGCATGCTTCTTTGCTCTGATGAGTATTAAGATGAAATGGTTGAGTTGTTGTACGTTGTAAAGCCTAAATTCTCATCTCTATCAGCCTCAGTAGTATCAAATGGAAAAAAAAAATAGCAGGAAAGAAATGAAGGAGAAATCAATTGATCATTTTAACAAGGGAAAGAATGATTATGCAATCACTGCAACACCATGCAAATTAAAGTAGCTTCCATGCCCTCAGGGCCATCTTTATATGTGGCAGAAAGTTTCAAGGACATATTTGTGGTTTGGTATGGAGCCCTGCTTCACCTCATCTCTGAAAAGCACAGCATGAGAAGCTTTCCTTTGAGTTAGGGTAAGGAATGGACATGAAGTAAACTGGTTTGGAGTCCATCTGTCTTTGCTCCAAAGGCATGATGGTATTTATTAGAGATAATTCTTGCCTTCTTCTGAGACATGAGGAAGTACATCCATGCATTTCTAACATTGGAAGAGATCTGGCCAAGTGCAGTAAATTAAGATCAGGATTTCTTTTATCTACAGTGGAAATTTGAAGAATTTTTATAACTAAGAGCATGAAGATGGAGGAGATTCTCATTTCATCAAGGATTATTTATTAAAATCAAAGGTGAATAAGTTAAGAAAATTATTGTAAATCATCAGGTTAAATAATTTTGCATTTAGAAGTTACCCACCATTATCTTTACTTCATTATAGTCTACTTTAATAATGGACACCAAAAAAAAATTGTACTGAATGCAGATTTGATGTGTCAAATCTGAAAAAAAATTGTGTCCAAAAATAATTCATAACAGGACTTCATACATAAGGAACTAGATACATTTTGCAAAACCTAAAACAGATACAGAAATTATGCTATAGTCCCTTTAGCTTGTAATTTAACTGCAGAATTAGAGCTAACATGGCAATTGTAATATTTCAAAATTAATAAAAGATACCGCACATCTCCTAAGGTAAAATATATGTGCATCATTTTGTCTTAAGAACACAAATGACTGGTATAAATACCTGACTTCATTGCTTACCATTTTTACATTTCTAGGGTATATGTGCTAAAATCATAAGGATATCACAGTAAAGCCACTAGATCAGTAAACATAGGGTTAATTGAATACTATTTTACTGGAAAATAATATAATTCTATAGCATAGATATCTAATATTTTAATATTAGATCTTTAGAAGTTTATTAATTTTTTAAATACTTCAAAGTATGCAATATTTTGAAAAACCCTCAAATAATCAGAATATCTAAAAATATTTACAATTATAGCTCTCAATCAAATACCTTTCTATCAAAAGGAAGGAAGGAGATGAGATAGATAGAAAGCAATAAATCCAATAATGTTCATGTGGATCTTGGTTTGGATTTTATCTGTACGAGCACCTCTATCAAGGGCTGGAATATTTTCTATCTAATGTGGAAGGATTCAAATAACCTTTTTTTTTTTAAAGAAAAAGACAGGAGAGAATGGAGAGAAAAGGGCTGGAGAGATGTAGATAAAGGGAATGCTGCACATTTTTACACACTGATGGTGTACAAATTGCAAGCAGAAGCCAAATATAAAGCAAATGAATTTTTAAGTAAATCAGTGGACTATGGAAAGAAGCCTGATAGCTTTCTATAATTATAGTCTAATTGGCAAATAATTTGAAATAATGTATTAAAAACTACTTTCAAAGAACAAAAACATCTTCGGAAAATGTTGCATTGAATGTATAGAAAATAACTCAGTAGGAGGTATGAATTTAAAATCAGGCTGTTTTCAGAAGCTGTAAATAATCATTTTAATAATGTAACATATCACATTGTTTATTTCACAGGGGTTTTTGCAACTTCCTAGCAGAATAAATTGCTATTGCAATAAAAAGAATACAAGGCTTAGGCTTATCATACCTTCATTTGGTACTAAACAATCACAAAATTCCATCCAAGAGCATATCTGGATTTTGGGCTCCAGAAATGTATTTCTTCAGAAAGCTATAATTATTTCAATACAGGAAGTTCCTTGCACTTTTAATCAAGCAGAAAGCACAAGTGGGCTTTCCATATCTCATGAAGTTCATGACACATTTTGGATAGTGAAGATGGTGACAGACTGCAGGAGAAACAATACTTGCAATCTGCTTCCTTTCTTCCCTTCTTTCCTTTCTTGCAGTCAGGGATGTTCAGAAGAAATTGTTATTCTGAACAGTTCTTCTGAACAGACTTTATTAGCAACTTATTAAAATTAACAAAACAGTAGTGGAAAACAGAGAGGAACAATTTCACCAAAATTTGTAGCCATTGCAAAAGGGATTGGAACATCCCCTGAAGGAAGCAAGTAAGAAACAAAATCAGAACAGTAGTTAGGGAAGAAACACCAATAAATCCCATGTTATATTGTTCCCAGTTTTATAAAAGCAAATATGAATAACATTAATTTGTTTTCAATAGCATACTGGCTAAATAGGATTATAAATTATTAACTGAGAAGCAGATTTTATTTATTGGGATATAGAGCCTTCAATGGAAGTCTGGCCTGTGACTGCCTCTGCTGAAGATGATAGCAAGTATACTTAGATAACTATTTAACAGGCTATAACACAGCCTCCCTGTAGAAGGGACAAGGGCCACTAGATTCTAAATATCTTTGTATCTAATGTTGTGATCAAAATTAGGTTAGGAAAAGAGTTTGAGAAACCACTTCAAGGGACAAAATGATGTCAAGAGGCTGTGTTCCCCACCAGGGAACTGCAGGTCTGGGGACTGACCTCCCCTCCACCCCATCCCGTGTGACCCACAGCCTCTCTGTTGCCCAGCAAGCTTGTGGCACACAGGCTGACAGAGCTGGGAGCAGCTCCAGACTCAGTTCATTCCTACTTCCTCAGCTGCCTTATTGCTGCCTAGCTTTCGTGCTGGTGATTTACTTCCATACAGACATCTGTTTCAGGCATCTACATAATCCTGAGTACAGCTGCTCTCACTGACCCACATCAGCCTCTGTACACTCTTCAAGGTCACTCTTAAATCACAGACTCCTCCTTTCACGACTGTGAGCAAGTTTTGCCAGCCTCTGCTCACCCTAATGAATTAGAGGATTTTGGGGTGTAAAACAATTAAGGAGGTCAGCTCTGTCATCACCACTCTAAAAACACAAAAATTAAGGCGTGGGAATGCCGCAAAGCTCTCCATTGGCACTCAAGAGACCAGAACATAAATGGCAATATATATCTAGAAAATGCAAAGAACCTTGCTTTGGTATTCTGACTATCCAAAACTATAGTTTAGACATGAAGAGGTCTGATACAAGACTTTAACTTCAGAATGATAATTAGGTTTTTATCTTTTAATAATTAAAAAAAGAGGTGTGCTATTAAAAAAAAAAAAGATCCTCTGAATTCCTAAACCTGTGAATTTTGATTTCATAAATATTTCTTCACTGTTCTTTAAGAATGAATAATAATTAAACAATTCTCTTTTTTTTTTCTGTTTTAAGTACAGCTTCATTTTATAATCATCTGAGATAATACTAGTGAAAGATAAAAGCTTCCATATAACCATTAGTTAATAGAAGTGGAGCATGCTGAAAATCACTACAGTGAAACAGAACATATGGAAAAATAATTTCATTAACCACTGATTCCCTGACTGTCAATTTCCTGTCCATATATTGCCACAGTACATGTTCTTATATTATGTCAAATTCATCCCTCCTTGTCATTTTAAAGTTAAAAGAAATGCTAATATCACCACAATGTCATACGCCTTATTTTCCTCATAGAAAACCCAATTTTGTGCCTCCTTTTTCATCAGTTTTATCTTGGCTAACACATCACAGAAAGAAATCTAGCTTTGAATTCAAGGTATCATCACATCTAGTAAAAACCAAGTTGTGATCAAACCTCTTTAACAGAATGGAGAACAGAGACATTAGCTGGTGGACTTTCTGCGAACATCACACTTAAAAAATACCAGTTGCTGGCTTTTGAGATTTCATGAGATTAAGGTGGGCTTTATCAGCAATGGGTACAAAATCGGTGTTAAATCAAAACCATTAACAATTTCTGTTCAAAAGTAGAGCCTTGAAACAGATATAGAGGGAAAGATTGCATGCATAATATTGAGAAATGATGAAAATTAATTTTCAGTCAAGTGAAAAACCAAGTTTCTTGCTTATGCCACCATAATTTACCATTAAACCAGTCTATGGAAGGAACTGAGATATAAATAATTTGAATTTGGGACAGACAACAGGTATAATTCCAGTAAACTGCTGTTTTACAATTGACTAGTTGTTTCTAATCTCTGAGGAGCATGGCCCTTCATGCCATACCTGTTTCCTCCTTTGTTCTCAAACAATTCATTATTATGTTTTTTAGCTGTAATCACATTTCCTTTGAACCTGAGGTATCACCTTCTCCAGAGAATATACTGGAAAATATTTGGTGGGAAATTAGTGATGTTGAAGCAAGTCTTGAAGAAGCTGGCTCTGTTTTGGTTTCACCCAGTGTCCAGGCATGGGTACTCTCCTAAACAACTTCTTTCTTTATTCCTTACACATGACTGGTTTTAAATATCAAAAACCAGTCACGCCTTTCTTTACTGATATTCAGTCTTATCCTAAACCAGGCCACATTCACTAACTAGATGGGTGTAAAAGGCTTTACATAAAATGGAATTTTATTCAGCATATCTTTGTTTCTTGCTTCTGATGTCCCTGAAGACCCAATAACTACAAAGCAACTGTGAATAACAGGAATGTAGGAACAGATGTTATTTGGGCACTCTCACATAATAAAGACTTCCAAGAATCCCTGATGCCCAATTATCTAAACACTTATTCTTAAGTTTCCATTCAGCACATGATGAATTTAGTCTATTTTAGCTGAATACAGAGGGAAAGTATTTAATGTGAAAGTGATGTCAATCAAAATGGACACATAAATGGACTGGGTAATACTATCTCACAAAGCATGTATTACATAATCAAATAGGTAATTTAAATGAGATCAGTTTATCCTGTAATAATTACATAAGTACCATGTGTAAAGAGAGCAATTATTATCTCATTATTTTCAAATTATTTTGGATTATTTTGAAGGCTAGAGCATTATCATATGTGCTATATTATTATAATAAAAATCCATAGTCACATAGTACTTTTAAAAGATAATATTGGAATAAAAATAAAACCACAGTGACCCGGAATACAGGCACTCCATTTTGATGCAGAAGATATCCAGTTTCATCAGCATTAGGTCTGGTGAAGGGCTTCAACAGGCTTGGTTTGCAGTGTGTCAGAGGTGGCATATCCACCTTCAGTGAGCTCAACAGACAAAAATGTTTTTGGTTCATCCTTTCCCATCTCAGCTATTTACGAACGCCAACTTCTTCAACTGCTCATGGATGGGCAGATTATTCCAAGAGAAAGGAGTGCACTGAAGAGAACATCACACAGTTAGATTTATATATAAGACAACAGATTAATTGGTTCCATGCTTTTCTTTGTAATGTCACCTTCCCCTACATGATTCCCAAAGATGTAAAGAAAAAAAAAACCTTTAAATGTAATTGAAACATTTGAAATTCTTATTCTAAAATTAGAGGGTATGAAAAGTGTTGTGTTCTTTTTTTTTTTTTTTGAGAAAGAAAACACAGAAAGTTCTCTATAAATTGATCATAATTAAGGAGAACTCAATTATCATTCGGGACACTGGCTGTTTTTTAAAAAGCAGTACTAAAAATCATGGTCACAATGCTTGTACAAAGGATTGAGAAGGCCTAAGGAAGTTTAAATCACTATAAACTTGCAGAACTGCTTCTTTAGGTAATTAAAAACAACCTCTAATTTTTTACAAAAAATAATTAAATGTGGTGTTATGAATTAACCACCATTTTCCCTTCTGCTACTTGATGTTGCACAAATTAAAAATGGAGGAGCCATGGAATGAATTGTTAAATTATTATTTTGAGGCTGATTTCATCCCCGTTTTTTTAAATTTTCCTTGTTGTTTGGTTCTAACCAACAGATTGTAGCAATAGGTTTTGCCTTGACTACAACTTATCAAAAAGCAACATGAAATACTTACCTTTGGGGTAAGTATTCATTGGGGTCTTCTTTCTTTAATCAGGATCATTAGAAACCAAACTTTCTTGGAGGAATTAGAACCATTCTAATGCTGAAATTCATCTTCTGTCTCAGCTTCTTAATATGCTACTCTCACTAAGGGTACACTTCTCAGGGGAACTTATACACAAAAAATCCTAATGCTATGGGGGCTTTCTTTTGTAATATACATGAATCCAATAAAATGCAATATGGATTATTTTCCATACATTTGTATCTGCAAAGCATGTGAAGTCCAAATAAGGACAAATACAAAAGGGATAAAATCAAATATGAATAAATGATCTTTCATGAATGGAAAAAAAGTATTTAAACACAGAGCATGTACATTCAAATCACCTTGAAGCAAATCTAATATATGCAACAAGCACTTTGAGACAGGGGAGACACTAAAAAGGTAACATTTTTGTTTGAAGCAACTTTGAAGAATCTGGTCAAGAGTAGCTGTTCACTTGTTTGCACATAAAAACATTCATTTCCAAGCAGAATGTCTCACCTTGTTCACAAGTTTTTACTATCTTGTGTATTAACAGACAATGAAAACTTTTTTCTTTTTATATAAGGTTTGGATTTTATAGGACACTTGGCTCCAAAATATGTCATAAATATTATTTTAATGATGAAGGCTAGCAAGACTTCCTTAGTGAGATTAAACCTAATTTTCCTCATTAGTGACATTAGTGACCTTTCACTTCAGAGTGGGCAACCCGGAAGCAAAGCAGAGAACTAAACTCAGTTTTTAGAAATACGTGCTGAGGAACCTTTGTAGCAATGTAAAACAAAGTGATAAGCTGTTCAGTATCCACTACTGAGGATAACTTTTTGCAAACCTCTATAGGAAGTGATCCAGTTAATCAGGCTGAACTTTGGGAGGCAAGTCACTGAGTGATCTAGAACGCTTATGTCCATGTAACAACAAAATCTTGAAGCACCTGAGGAAGGTAGTCAGCTCCTTCCTATGGGCTAATATATTTATTTAGTTACACAGCAGAGCCTGGTTCACAAGTCTGCATGTGTGCCAGTCAGACATGAGAAACAGGATTCAGGGAACTGCTTTGTCATCCAGAGGCAGACAGAGGATTTGTGCTTTCTTCATGAAGGTCATGGTAAAGCTTGAAAGATTATCTTGATAGACTTTGTGCAGTAAAGACTCCAGACACAAGACACAGAGTCCATTTTCCAGACAGAGAATGTCTAGATTTGGGATCTAGCTCTTCCTTCACTCAGATAGGTTTGAATGATCCCCTCAGGAACTAGCTGTAATCATCACCTTACAGAACATCACAGGGAGTGAAAGATAGAGGACTTTGCTTCTCATAAAGCTGAATCCTTATGCAGAGAAAATAAGGCACAGGATCAGATTATTTTCAGATGCATTCTTCCACCTTTACAAAACAAATATCTCTATGTTAAATTCTGTAGCTGTTTTACCTATGATACTATAAAACATAATGAAAGATTTGTTTTACTGCTGCATCAGATACCATTCACAATAGGTTTCTTTTCAGAGAAGAGTGAAGATTTATACAAGTGCTAACTGTAATAACAGAAATTAAAACCACATAAAAGATTTTGAGATCAGCTTTAACTATATATATATTTAGCCTGTGTTCTTTTTCATAAGTAGTTTCTGATTACATATATTTATAAGACTGTAAATGTGGTCAGAATTACCAAAAAACCAAATTCACTTTTTCTGAGTATTCCACTTGTATAGCAAGCATCAGAATTCAAACACAATGTGTACACATACAACACTATCAGGACTTTGTATATACAATCAGTACAACTTAAGTACACTAATTATGATTACAAACATGCTAAATAAGGTAAATTATACAAAGACCTTCTGCATCCAGCTTCTAGACAAGCTTATCAATTTTAAGTTCTACATTTAAATTGCAAAAAAAGTTTGTTGCAAAAATGCTTAATGCTCCAGTCCTCACATTCTTTATAGAAAAACTTGAATATGAGAATAAAATTTTGCTACATTGACAGGTAGATCTAAGGCATACCTCAGGAAGAATGAAGTTCAGCAAGTGAATTTTGAAACTGGTGGATGTTAGAAGACTATACTGGTTCTTCAGACAAAGGTAAGAGACAGAGAAAGATGCAAACACTTTTCATAACAGGCCAGGCCCAGCTACCCCATTAACAGCACTGGGTTCAGCTTACATCAGCTGAGAACCTCTGCAGAGACAGCAGCACTGCAGAGGACAGGAGCTAAAGGATAGAGGTATGCTTTCTGAAAAGCTAAAACCCCAGTTAGTTGAGCATTTTGTATCAAAATCCATTTGGCTACATGTAAAGGACTGCTCTGTACTTTATGATGCATTTTTTTCTCATCCTTACTACAGAAAGTCTAAGCACATTCATGGAAGCAACTCCATACAGCGCGTTTGTGAGATACTACCAAAAGAAAATGGCATCGTTTTTTAGGACGAACAAATGAGCTTTTTATCTCACTGAAACAAGTGTTTAATGTTCAGGCCAGCAGGAAAGGAAAAGAGGGAAGTGTGCAATAATGAATGTTGCCTTTTTACCATACAGGTTAAGGTACAAATGCAGTAGGACCACCAAAGCATGCATTCCATGACAGTCAGTCGATAAGTACTTTCTCAACTTGTTGTCTGTCAGTTGTGTACTGTGTTTCCTTATTCATGCTTTAGTTAATCTGGAGGCTCCTGGGTTTTATCCAAGTCTTATTTCTTACTAACATATGGGCAACTAGGTGATGACATTGATGGCAGAACGGTGAGAAGAGAAGAAGAACAGTCAGATGTCCGGAAATTCTGCATCTAGGTCAAAAATTCCCTGTTTTATGGTCTTGCATTGATAGTGAACAATAGGACTGAATAGCATAGTTTACTATGCACATTTTTGTTCATGACATGAAAGATTTGAAAGGGCCTTTTAGGCAATTCTGTCCATCACAACTCTCTGGCAGCTGTGATGAGAGTGAACAAAGACAATTTAAAGTGGTTTTGACAACCATTCCCATGTCATGAAGTTGGGCTTGGGGCCAAATGTAGTAAATTATCCACAAAATAACTGAGTAAATTAGTAAAATCCTTTGTCTAATTCTGGGAATATTTAAAAATTTCTGCAATTGCTGGACAAACACAAGCCTAGAACCTTTTTGTCAGCTGATACCATGCATGGCTTATTGCCATTCTTTTCTCAAGAATATTGCCTTGGAGAAGGGAAGCAAAATTGAATCATTAATGTTATGGCTAGAGTTCAGAAATTTATACTCTAGGATATTTATTGTATGTTTCACAGTCTTTGGGACTTGAGCTTCACTGAGATTATCTTCCATAGTGGAGGAGAAGTTCATTATTTGGTTGTTGCTTTCCTTGCTAAAACACATGATACAAGAAGAAAAATTTCAAAAAATCTCAAAGCAAACCTAATATGATCTGCCTCAAGCAGAGACATTTTTTTATTTCCTTATTAATGAAGACAAGCCTAAAACGATGGAATATCTGTTATTTTAAAATTGGTTCATAATTTCATATGCAAATTCTAGCTTTAAATAAGTTTCATATTCTGAACCTTGTGAGATTTCACTTAAAACATCATGAATTAAAAGCAGAAAAGCAAGAAAGAACTTTAAATTTAAATAATAAATAGTGATTTGATTTAATAGAATGTTTGCTTTGACAAAAGACTACAGTGTAAAATATGATTCCTGGTGTGACCTCTGCTTCTTACTTCTTTCAGGAACAATCTAATACAGCTATAGTACATCAGTGATGGATATTAATTTTTTTCATTTTGCTGTCTCCTTTTCTGTTTTGTAAAATAAACACAAAGAGAAAGAAAGAAAGAAAGAAAGAAAGAAAGAAAGAAAGAAAGAAAGAAAGAAAGAAAGAAAGAAAGAGAAAGAAAGAAAAAGAAATAAAGAAAAGAAGGAGAAAGAAAGAGAAAGAAATAAAGAAAGGAAAGAAAGAAAAAAGAAGGAAAGAAAAGGAAAGAAAGAAAAGAAACAAATACCATAGCTTTAATCCTTCCCTGATTGGCAGACTGGAAAGCTCTGAATTATTTAACAAAAGACATAACTTCTAACAGCATAGAAGTGACACATAGAGATGAAACCTTCAAACAGGTGAGAAAGAACAAAATGAAAAGTGAGAACCAGAGTCAGCTATATGCCCTTCGTCCCAAACAGCACCTCATTTCCTCACTCTTGTGTTCCTTCTGTCACAAAGCTTCACCACTTTGTGGCAATTGTTACAAATGCTAAAGTTTGTTTTTCTCTTCCATAATTTTCAGTGTTAAGAGTGAGAGCGTTTGAAGCAGGTCGACGTGTATCAAATGTGAGATAAACTGATACTCAACTAGTTCTTGCAGACTCAAAATTGGGCAACTGGAAGTAACCAAGGCATGCCAGGCAACATCCTTTTGGAATGCAATAGCCCATATCTGGCTAAGAAAGAGAGGACAAATAATAATAATAATAATCATAATCTCTAAATCTTTGAAAAATTTATGTCATCCTGCTTTTCCATTAATAATTGGATTTCTAATGAACTTTCCTTCACCCCCAAGTAGAAACACCTAGAGACTCATCATTTTTCCATTGAAGAGTTCTTAAAAAATTAAAAATTTATGGAGATAGTTTTTTTCTGGTTTGGATCCTGAACAAAGTTTTCTCAGGAAAATACTGATGAAGATATCTTTTCTTGGCCTTATTGCTATGACTTACTATAGCAAAAGCTCATATCAGCCAGAAAAATTTGAACAGGATCACCACTGATATCCTTCTCCCCCTGAAGGATGAGACACTAGTGAGAGGTTTTCAGAAGTTCCCTGACTGGAGTTCATAAATGCACCTGGTCAGCTATATTGTCAAAACATTTTTCAAGAAGAGAGTTCTGTTAGAATTTTCACTTTGCATTGGATTGGCTATAGCAAAATCCCAAACTAGTCACAGAAGTTCCCAAACCTCTTTTTAGAATTTTTTATCTTAGTGTAGCAGAAAAATTTACTTACAAGTGTGTCAGTGTTTAAAGTGTGCTCTCTTTAACCATGCTCCTGTGAATGTCATGTGCTCCTCTGCATAAGCACAGAGTTGCTGCTGGTACCGAGACCTCAGTCTCATACTTCACACGTCATTAACATGTTTGCACGCCCAAGAGGGGCAAACAGCCAAGGAGTGCAGAGCATAGCACAGACTGCACAGAGCTGTCATCTGACAGCCCCCAGAGTTGCCTCTTTTGGGTCCTTACATCCTTGGCGCACAGGATGCCACTGGCATGGTCAGCTGCAGTTGCAGAAGCACACAAGGGCACATAGCCAGGGTACTCTGTGACTGCATCACAGACAGAATCAGACACGTCTGAAAGCTCATGGGAATAAGAAGAAAAAGAAGCTTCAGCAGCACAGACATTAAAATCAAATTTACAAATTACCTAATGCACAGGTTTACTGAATTTATAGGTGGATTTTAAGTAGCTATAGCAGACTGAAAACATTTCCCTAATACTTGGAGCCAAATTTGAACTGACTGCTATTGCATTCACAGTCTAACCTATTTCATTTGTAGAGGGGATAACTTATGCACACACGATGAGGACACAAGTCAGCTTTTCCCTCTCACCTCTGGATCTACCTCTTTGCTTGAGCATGTGCTTATGCACAACAGCAACAACCACAGGCAGAGCTGAACCTCAAGATTATGGTGAAATGATGACTGAGCCCTGATGCAGACACAGATGTACATGCTCCTGAACAGAGTGAGGGTAGGACTAGTCTGCTTTTCTGAGGCTTCTCCCTGAGCCATCCCCCATGAGCACACACTGTGGATTCTGGCCAAGAGCAGCACCATAGGCATACAAATCTGAAAGGCCCAACATACCCATAACTAACTGCCTGTGAGGCAAAGAAAAGCTCTGAAGGGCTATGATGTAGATCAAAGCAACATTTAAGTGTATTTTATAACCAAAATATGTATAGATAGAAGCATAGGTAGCCTGAAATTCATACCACAAATTCTTCTTTTCTTTATTGTTCCCTTCATCATTTGTTAAAATGAGGGAACTGCTCCTCCAAAATATATCTTACATCATATCCTGAGTACTGTTTGGTATTATTGCCTGACTAATTCAAATTACATGGTGACCCTGGACATTGTAGATCTTTAATAAAAATTAAGTGGTGCTATTAGCCTTAGGTATAATTGTTTATTATTTCTCAAATATTAACCAATTATTTAGGAGTCTTAAAGGGCAGACAGATAGTTCTACCACACAAACACCTTGGGAGGTAATTACTTTTTCATCTTATCAGTTTCTTTCACCTAAATATGACATTTCTTTTTCCAGATTAAGCTTAATGAAAAAGCACCACCAACAGAGGCAGTGGTCAAAGAACTGCATGAGTTTCCAGGAAGGGGAACATTTATCAAAACATACTGTATGGTTAATGATAGTATGCATGGATAAAGAAGCCTGTAATATACAGAAACAATAAAGCTGGATTAGTGTATCGAAGGTTGTTTAGACAAGATTCAGTTCCATTTCCAAGAGACTTCAATTTCCTTTCACGTAAACTCTGTGAAATACTTTATGTGACATGTTTATGAATAGCTGATTTTATGAATGTTATAATTACAGACCCTTATGAAGGCTGAGAACAGAATTGCCCCTTCAGCAAGCAAAAAAGCAAACAGATGAACATGGCAATTAATAGTTACAGTCAAAGAAGGAAAATCCACATATCTCAATTACATTACACAGATTACAGCACTATGTGGTGAATACCATATTATTTATTAGGATTATTGCAGTTATTAGGATTTTTGCAGTTCATAATGATTATCAAAAAAAACCCAAAAAACATTAAGTCCAAGCAATAGGTATGACACTTTACATTTTCTCTCTGATTTATTAGGTTTACTTTATCAGCACATTACATAGTCTTACTTCAGAAATCAACCATCAGATTTACAGTTCACATGTAATTTCTGCTTAATTTTTTTCTTAGAAAGGACTTATAATATTCCCTAGAAAAATATTATTTGGTTCCCCTTAAAAGTGACATGGACTGTTATTGAGCAGTCATTGCAAAAAACAGAGCCCAACAAATTGTTTAAGTCAAAAATATAAATCAGAATCATCATCTCATATGAAGATAAAACAAGAAAGTTGTGTCATTTCTTTTCACATCCTAGTTACAATTAAATTTAAGATTAAAAAAGTTTATTACTTTATATATATGTGTAGCTATACCACAATTATTAATTTTATAATTATTAAATTAATTTTATTGTTTTTAATTTAATTATTAATTTTAGTTATTTAATTTAATGTCTCAGCCCATCAAATTTTTACGTGCAGAAAGAAAGAAAAGGTTGGTTGTAAGGGACCTCCACCTAATCCAGTCTTCTGGCTGAACCAGAATGAGCTTCAAAATTAATTTTTCAGGGTCTTATTTCGGCTTGTGACTGTTGTGTTCTGGCCTTCCACTGTTCATGGCTCTAACCTGAGCAGATAAAATATCTTGATATTTTCTGACTGCTGCCTGTACCTACATGTTTCATGCCTCCTGTATATATCACAAATTCAACATTATTTCAGATGTACTTTCTGAACACTTTGTGGACTTCATATTGTAAGCATAAATTCATTCAAAATAAAATTTAAAAAAAGTACAAAACCTATTTCTGTCTTCACCTGAAGCTCTTTAAAGTTTTTCCTAGACACACTGAATCATTTTTAACTCTAGAAATTGTAGATCTTCAACAGACTCTTTTATGGTTTTGTACTATATGTCTCTCCATTTAGCTCTTCAATAACAAGAAATTCACATTTTGCTTTCTTCAGCTAATTCATTATATACCAGATTTTCTCTCTAAAAGAAAAGAAATATAATTCAAACAAGTAAAATGCTGAAAACATATTTAAATAAGACAGTAAAATTTTTATGATAAAATTTCTCTCTCAGTTGCTTATTCACATTTCATGTACCATGCATTTCTGGTAGAAACATATGTTCCTATCACTTTTTATATATTTTGTTTAACAGTTAAAAATAGCTGCAATTCACATTCTTCATTCCACCAAAACCTCCTTAGAAAATGCCTAGAAAGAAAGAAATCCATCCATTGAGATAGACAGACATTTATATTTATGGTCCAAGGGGAATACCTACATTTTGTTCACACATGCATTTAAATTGTCATTGATCTCATTGTCACAAATTGTCACAAATATCTAGATGAATTTTGCATGCAGAAAAATCACTTTTGCTGCCACTTTATCAAGCAGTTGCATCCTTTTAATGAAGACTGGGATACAAAATATTCTATTTATATTTCATTGAAGGACTCCCCTTCAAGTAAAAGGGTTCTAACTGCAGGTGTTAATAAAAAAAAAAGCTGCCTAACTTGCTGAGGAAGTTGTATTGTGGGAAGAGAATAATTACTAATACTGATCACAGAACAAACATTACAGTGCATTTTTTCAGTTACTTTACTGTGTTATCCAAACCATGCCTACTAATTCATCACCCCTATGTTTACTTCTAACTTTTCAACACTCTCAGTATATTAGTAGTTTCTTATTAAAACAGAAACAAAACATGGCAGAGTGTTTCCCTTTCTCCCCACCCGCATTTTGCACTAAAAGATCCAGGGTGAATACTACTGACATTTAAAGAAAAACCTATCAGACTCATCCATTGCAAAACCCTTGAGAAAGGTTTTTTTCTGTTCCTGCTATGCAGGTGAACTGATCATAGTAAGTCAGTGGGTTGAAAGACAAAAAAAACTTCTTTGCTTTGTATAAAAAAATTTCTTTAAAATCCTTGACCAAAACCTCACCAACTTTCAAGGGATAATTCTTTATATCAAAATGTTATGTACATAAAATATAATCAAATAAATTTCAAGATATTCTTTCTGTCGGGATGGGTTTATTCACCATTCATCAAAAAAAAAAACACCCAAAAAACTCAAAACCCACAAACCTCTTAAATACTTAGTTATACAACCTCCACCTCATACCATCATATATAGATAAAAACTTCTAGAAAACAATGTAGGATAACATGAAGTTTAAAAAAGCAAACCACTGAAGTTTTGAGGTGTCACTATTAAAGTTGATGGTAAAATATTAGTTCAGGGCTCTTGTGATGTCTTAATGCACAGTTAATTCATCATGTGCCATTCTCCACAGAAGTTTACGACTTCATTCAGCATGGACAATGACTGACACTGGGGTCCTGAAATAATGTTTAATATTGGGCTGTCTTCAGTGTTTGCCTCTCACAGCTTAGCTCACATTAGCTCAAATCCCAGTCTGAACGCACATTCTTTACTGGTCCCATGGGTGTTTTTCTATGTCAGTGCAATAAAAGAATTTCTTTTCAAAATAACAATGTGAAGTAGAGAGGTGTACCTATCTTCACTTTACAAAGTGCTGAACCACACAGACACTGAAGTCAGAAGTTTCCAATTATTTTAAGTATCCGGCCTGAAATGTCTTATCCAACTGGTTTTCAAAAACTTACCAGAGGTATTCTCTAAAATGCAACTTCAATTGTTTTTGCTCATCATTACAGCTTCTCCCAGTACCACAGCATGGGGTGAGCACAGGCACACACAAAAAAATGAGGTATATACAATTGGAGAGAGATCCCTTGGGAAAAATCTGGTGTGAGAAGCTTGCTAAACATCATGACAGGGCAGTAAAGAATTTGGTTCTCCAGGGTGAAACAATTGCAAGACAATATTACCTCTCATCATCAGCTGTAATTAGAAAACATATCCATTCATACCCTCTGATTTCCTGCACTAACATGGGAACGAAGGAGACAACAGCTTTATTAATGACAACATTGGTTCATCCCTGGTTTGTGTCACAAATAAAGATCTTCATTGGAAAAACAGCAAACAGTCACATAATGAAAGAATGCACCTAAACCTGCCACACTAACCCTGCACTGATTTTAACATGAACAGTTTGGGCTCCTGCCTCCAAAACTAGAAATGGTGGGAACATACTGTCAGCTGCCAGATAATCTTAGTGGTACTTAAGTTTTTGTTAACTTCTCTTTCATAATTATTAACTTCAGAGCTCCACATCTCTGAAATGCCAAGTCTTTACAGCCTGGGCACCTCAACAACCAGTTTGTGCCGAGGTTCTTGTCTAGTATCTAGAAGCCATGTATTTGTCTGCTTTCCTCCTCCAGGGCTTGGCCTCAGCCAATGCTCTCAAAACACATTTAATATGCTCCAGAATTATTTCTTCTCACAAAAAGCAACGCTGCAGACAGAAGGAGCTCATTCTCTGGCTGGTTTTAAAAAGTATTGACCCCTTTTTTCTTTAGAAATAATGTATAGTCACCTGTCTCCATGAGGTGGCTCTGAGCTGTACTATCTAAATATATAAAAATACCCCATTTTACTCATAACAATGCAGATAAACTGCAAGAATTAGGATGCACCCCTGTTCCAATCCATTCCTGCTTCTTAGCTTCAGGCAACAAGATGCTAATTGGGCTGTTCAGCATGCAAACATTTTGAATTTCATTCCAAAGTACATGATGTTCATATTGGGTGATTAATGAGAGGCCAGTGTCTCCGCTTCTGAGATTAATTCTTTATGTACATTCTCACTACCAGTGTAACATTCTTTTAATTTCTGTAGCTATGTCTGATAATTGGCTTCTTCTTGATCATTTTAATGGAAGACTTTTCAGCAAATCTAATGTCATGGGCTTAATAAGAATAATAGGAGAAAAAATCCCATTTTCCTCAGTTTTCTCTGTAGCTTCACTTACTTTCATAAAAAGTTCAAATTCTTTAATTATATCTTTCAGATATATCTTTCTATGCTGCATGTTTGGATAGTCCAATTTGCAGCAGGATCCTATGCATTTTCTGTAACTTTTTTATCAACTGTATATTTCTCTTTCAAGACCTTCCTTCCCATGCCTTGCTCTTCTATCATTGGGTAAGCTTTACAAGTGGTGGTGAAGAATTGTTTCTCATAATTAAGTCTTTTGTACATTCAAATAAGCTGTAAATATTTATAAAATCTTAAAAAGTATAGCAAGATATTTGTATTAATTGGTTCCTTAATGTCAGATTGGTTCCTTAATGTCATATGACAACTTGGATATGTACATAACCAGTTTAACCTGTGCACTTAATGGACAGTGATGCCTTTATGCTAGGTGCCAATACAGAGTTTAAGTGCTAAAATATGAACTTTACTTTTTACTTGCCCAACTGCTCTGTTAATTCTGTGTTTTAATGTATATGGACAAGAACTGAATAAAGATTACTCAAGCAAATCACAAGTGTGGCAGCACCTAACCTCAGTGTTTGGCTTCACAGCCTTAATAACATTTTTCAGTGTAGTTTTGACTGTATTTCTTTAGCTTTTCAAAATGTATCATGGTATTCTCCTTCTCCCTTGTTATTCCATGGCATCATTTTGAGTCTTGTATTTCATCCCCATATTGCTGATGAGCTGGTTTAGACTCTCTATGGAACACTGCCAAGGGAGCCCACAGATAGGCATGGAGACTCTTTTTCCTTGTCCCTGAATAAGAATGAGATGCTTTTCACAGATATTTGCTAATAGCAGGGAACAGAAAATTTTAATCTTAAAAGAAGCTTAAAAGCATAGCTAAATCTGAGTACATTTTAGTGGGATAGGCAAATAATATGTCTACAAATATATTCTCTTGCCAAATTTCAAGTCTTTCCTCCAAGGAAAATGGATTCCAGATGAAGAAATGACCACAGAGAAGGTCATCACATTCATTTTTAACACTTAAAAAAAAATAACAAGGGAAAAAATTAACTTCACTTTCAGGAGCAGCTGAATTCTCACTCCCATACCCACCCTTGCTACACCTTCCTCTCTCACCTCCCATTTGTCCTGCTCTATACCAAGACATCAGACAGACTTGGGCACTTTGAATGCAAAAGTGTCAGACCAGGCATTAAAGCTGTGCTGTTACAAAATCTGGAAACCAAGATCCTACTTAAAGTGCCAAGAAATCTTTATAATAATAAAAAATCCCATTACAGAACAGTAAGCTCTTCTGTCATTTAACCTTGACACTAAAAGAAATGTAAAATTTCCTAAAGTTTTATTTTTAATTCAATCTGCAACAAATAACTGGAGTTCAGATAAGGCTGAATATGCAAAACCTATGAAGTTAACTATTAACACAGTATGCAATCTGTAGCACTTTTTCTATGTAGTAGCTCAAGCCTAACTTTAAATGGTTATGATAATTTTCAGTGATCATAGATTATTTCTCTTTTTATTTGAATTTGTGCATATATAAAATTTATAAATCAAATGAGATATAAAATTATAAAATCAGATTACTTTATTATACCATTAACAAAGAGGATTCATCAAATAGTATAAGATGGATTCCAGTCTTTTCCATTAGGTCCTTTGCGATTCAATACATTTTGTCACATTTTTTCAAAACTGAAACAACATTCTCTCTGGAGACCCATGTGCATAGTAACATGGGAAATTTCTCCATAAAAGATATTATTTGGGAATGTCATTATAACTAATATCTAGTTTACTACTTTGACCTGTGAATTTCTTTTTAGCACCATGGAGGAACACTGTGTATATGAGGCCAAACACTTTTTTGATTGCTCTTTCATCTTGACAGATGCAGTGCAGAGACACATAAGTGACACCTACTGAGAACAGTAATGGACTTCTTTCCTGTATTTTAAAACTCAACAGAGCATTTAGAATCTGGATTCAACTGAAAACCATGAAAAATTCACAAATCCAGACATCTCACTCAGTAAGGTAATAATAATAAAGAAATCACTTTCCAAGTATCTTTTGAATAATTTACCTGCATTTCTCACTCTAAAGAATTATAAAACATATTTTAATAATTCTAACTGACTGGAAAAGGAGCCCTCTTATTATTGTAGGCTGTACCTGTTAGACTGATATCTTGAACCTGGTTTGGGCTGGTGTGTAACCACGAAATATATTGAAACTCCCCAATATATAAACACAAAGGCAATTTTGTAGCTGTCCTGTTTTTGTATATGTGCAGTGATAAACCAATGCCGATGGTTTTGTAATGCAGGTTTTTGTCTGTATGGATAGCTTCATGAAAATGAAATGAAAGAAAATGATGAAAGAAATAATGAAAGAAAATTCACCCTCAAGTAATTGACTTGGTAGCAAAGTTCCCAGTGAAAAGCATTCTGCCCTGTTCTGGAGAAAGATTACCTGGATGAGTTCTAGCATCTGATGAGCTGGAGGCTGACAGTGAGAGGGACTCTCTCATTCACAGACATTTTCTCAGTCCCAAGCTTGAGAGGCTTTGTTTGGGCACAAGATGATAATCACTATGAGAATGAGAGGCTCACAGGCTGAGCTTGGTAGTGTGAGATAAATATGTGACATGAGATGAGATAAGGGGAGGATGACATCTGGCATCAGAGATGGTGGGAAATCTGCTTAAAGATGTCTCTGTAGAAGGCTTGGAGGCCCCTATACAGATGTTTTAATGTAGCTCTTTTTCAGCTTCTTCAGGATGAGTGACAAGAGCTAAAGCAGTTTGTGTGGAGGTGGGAGCAGGTCAAGAGCTCATCCTGAAGGCAGTCATGAACAATGGACACACTGATATGCAGGGGCACGTGATAAATCCAGACCTACAACTGAGAGAAGACTTTTACATCACACATTAATATTTTCCCCTATTTTTCCACTACTGGATCTGCTATTCAGATTTCTAAGCTAGCCCTCCAAGGACACCAAACCTGCTGCATTAAGTAAGGCAGTCAGAAAAGCACCATGGTATGATTAGATGCACAATTACAGAGGATACTGTAACAGAAGGTCAAGAGAATGGGAGCCAAAGCCCTGGAGGTGTCCCAGAAAAATTCCTCACAGCCATCACAAAGATGACAGAGCAGAATCACACACCTGGAATATATTGTCTTGGTCTTGAGGGTATCTTCTCTACAGTTCCTCGGTGCCCTGGTAGACACCAATAAGGAATAAAAATGAGGTCCAGATCATTTAATTTGATTTCATTTCACTTCATTTTATTAAGCTATGCCCACCTGTAATTAATGTTTAGCACAACAGGTGTCCTGATCTTTTTCGTATGTTAAATTTGACCGAGAAAGAAGTTTTAGGTTGGTACAGAGTCTATCATTTATAACCTAACCTATACTTTGTGCATAAGTAGGAATGCATCAATAAAGCCTGGGCTAAGCAAAACTGTCAGGACTTTTTTGGTGCAACCATCTACTGAAATACTGGATGAAATTTTCCTTCTTCTGTAGGTAACAATGATAGCACTTTGGTGTGCTTAACATTCCTGAAAATTGCCATTATTATTCTATCAATTTTCAAGGTTTCCTTTATAACTAAGAAGTTTTCCTGTGTCATTGATCTAAATTCAAGAGAGTAAAGTAGCCTGGGTCTAGTATGGGCAGAACTGAAGGGAAAAAGAATTGAAGCCATGCTTTTGTGATGGTCACAGTTGAAATTTAGTCAGCTGAACTTTGGAAAGATGGCGGACACACTGGCTGAAATTCCAGATGATATATTGGGCTGAACAACCTCAAATTTTCCCATTGGTAACTTTAGTGATTTTACTAAAACTAAACAACAAACAAAACAAAAAAGCATATAAATAATGCATGCTCAGAGCACTAGTGACTCACGTAGAGTTAGGAGAATTATATATAGTAAATAAATCATAAGATAAATTTTTCCTTTTTCTATTGGCAAATTGTCTTTTGCAGCTCATAGTTTTCCTAGATTTATTTGAAATTAATCAATTAATTATTTATTTAATTGTCTTTATGTCTCTATCACTTTCCAAATATTCATGTATGTGAATTTTAAAATCCTTTTACAGTAATACTCTTCAATATTTTCCTGTAAGCTTTATATACCAGTGAACATTTCTATAATAAATCTCTCTACTTAAACTATTTGTAGAAATCAAACAAAATAATAGAAAGAAAAAGACTAAGTATTGAAAGAATATTTTCCAGGAAATAGTTTCGAGCTGGACTTAAAGTGACAGTGAATTTTTTAATAAATTTGCTTATTCGTGATACCCACACAAGCATGCACTCACTAAATGGTATTAACATTTGGCAAGGCAGTAAATGTGCAGGTTATGCTGTGACTCCTGATGGGAAGAGGAATATTACAGAGCTAAGGGATCAACAGAATGAGACTTCAATTCATTAGTTCTTCAGCAATCATTTCAGATGCTTAGTACCAGAACTCCTGATTGACATTCAACATTCATTGAAAGACATGTTGAAGTCAGAAAAGGTACAAGAAAAGGCAACCAAAATGGCTACAGGAACAAAGCGTTTGCCTTGAGAGGAAAAGTAAAATAAGCCTTTTGAAAAGAAGGCTAATGGAAAATAAAAATGAGGTTTATATAATCATGATGATGATGACGTAAGATCAATAAGAATTGTTATGTAGAAAATTCCTAAAATCTGGAATTTCAGAGCTCAGAATCTCATAAAAGATCATTCTATAACAGATGGAAAAAAATCTTTTTTTTTTTTTAATAGATAATTAACTTTTAAAATGTGTTGTCACAGGAGACTGTGCACAAAAATAATAGTAGTGTTTCAAAATAGATCAGACTAAGATACTAGAGAGTACATGCAGGCATATACTCTATCCCATATCCATACGTATTCAATGGCTGTGAATCCCAGGAGAAGAAAAAGGCAGGTGGCCAAATTCACATGTTCTGACTAAACACCATCCCCCACTGCCAGTGTTAGAGGCAGGGTGGGGTGTAGGAAACTGACCTCCCTCAGCAGGATATTTATCACACCCTTCTAGAACCCAAAACTTTTCTAGTATATGCGCTTTCTTTTTGTTTATTTCTGCTCAAAATAAACATTGGTTCCCTATGCACTATCAATCATTTTCTTGTGATTAGGTAGCATGAGGCAGAGGTTATAAAAATTTCAACACCTTCACAGAGCAGAGCAAAGCTTTATATCTGTATATGGTCCTTAAAAATCCTTTAGGGATTTACTGGGGCATATTCATTCTACATCCCCCTCCCCATATGAACTCTGTAGAGTTTCAGAGTCTCACAAAACCAGATCTCTAGATGTTAAGCTTTTTGTTTATGAAAGATGAAGTATTAGTTTTATTCCATGAGAAATTTCTGTCTTAAGGGATTATCTCATCTTGTGCTTTGTTTGCTGGACATGGGAAGTGCACATGAACAAGTCCTAACCAGTGCTGGTGCACTGATGCAGCCCTGCCTGCAGTAGCAATGAATATGATATTGAAATGAACCTTAAAAGCATAGTCAGCTCACCTGGAAGTTCTTTAGAAAAAAAAAAAAAAAACAAAAAAAACCAAACAAAAACCCATGTGGTCAAAAACAATAGTAAAAATATTTTTTTTAAGACCAAAAGGGCTGCAGCAAGCTCAGTCTTACAAGGGTGTTTAAAGAAAAAAGTCCTTCCAGACTCCATAGCTGACAGTCTCTCCCATGGCTGACAGAGAGAAAAGAAGTAGTTTTTCTTTCATGCTCTATACTTTCTTCCTCATGACATAAACAGGAAAAACAGAGAATAATGGACAATTTTCTGCTACCCATTTCTCTTGTGACAGCAGAGGAATAAAAAAAGGACTCTTAAAGTGCCATCCATTCACAAATTTCTTCATCTATAAAAGCAACACAGATTTCACAAAATCACGTACTTCTGAACTGAACAGATAAAACATTTTCCACTTTACATAACAGCAAGGAACAGATGACACTGTTTATTTGTTTATTTTGTTTATTTTTCTGTAAAAAGTACCAATAACTAAGTATTCAGGCTGCAATAAAACAAAGTTCCCTCCTTCTCTGTTTATGCTATCATCATATCTTTGTTGGTGAAGCCCTGAATGCAAACCTGCAGCAGCAAGACTTCAGCACAATTCATGCAGTCACATAAATTCAGTTTCTTGTCAGAGAGATGTTTTCAGTTTAAGGCATGCATTTGGGCTATGAAGCAACTTAGATGATCTCTCTGTGTTTATATTTCTTCTGAGTGACATAACAAACTTTCAATACAGAGGTCAAGCATCAAAGGCAGTTACAGGTTGTTGGCATTCATTTGTCTTCTGGGTACAAAAGAGAACATTTATTCACTTTGAACATTGAAGAGCTGAAAGAAGACTTTAAATCACTGTGTGTTAGAGGCTAGTTCAAAGAGCATGGAGTATAACACCATACTACTGGTCTATAAATGGAGGGAAGTACATAGGAACAGAAAAAAAGCTTTAATAACAACCCATGAAAAACCCACAGTGTGTGCAGAGCTGCTGTTACAAGTGTGAGAAAAGAAATCTAACAGGATAAGAACTTATACTGAAATTTTAAGAAAACATATAAAATAGAGATTAAGCTGTGACTTTATGTAAAACATTAGCTGATTTACCCCAAATCCTACTATAATCATGCTTCACAGCATGAAGATGAATAAAGTAATTCTTTGCAATGCTGCTTCCTCTCTGGGCGCTCTCCTTATTTGTCACCATCAAGAAGGTGCTGGGCAGAACTAGAGAAGCTGTTATGTGGGAAAGGAGTACTAGTACTGAAATCTAAATGCCTTCTAGAATCTGGGTGATTTTAGACTTCAATAAATATGGAAGAGGCTTTTCAGCTTGGCTGAACTGAAATTTAGAATTAGAATTCTAAATTCTGATTTAGCTCCTCTCTAATTAGATGCCTAAATTTTATTTTGGGTCAAGGGTAAAAGGTTTTCAGATGCTTCCTTATTTTCTCAAGTGTTCTCTGCTCTTCATAATCTGGCATACAAAGTACCTCTAGAACAAGAAGTTATGGGGGTTTTTTTTGGACGTAAACAAAGTGCTTGAATCTTTATTTCAATGAAATTTAGATAAATATGTTCTTCTGACCTTAAATTCTAGTACTATCTCTATATTCATAACTCTATAGTTGTGCCTGTACATAGCTATTTTTGAGGCCATAATCAAGTTCTTCTTTCAAAAATATTGCATTTTTCTCCAGAAATATTAAAGTCTGAGCTTTGCCAAGGATACCTTACTGTTAAAAATTTATTCACTGACTCAGAATAAGCCTCATGTAACTCCTTGTGTAGTTCCTGCATTTTGATTATACCTATTTTGAGAACTAAAGTGTTACTTTGAAGCAATGCATCATGACTATGTGAATGTACCCTTTGCTCATGGCTGAATTCACCTTTGAAAAATATGAAAACTGTTATTATACCAAATAGAATCATAGAATATGAGTTGAGAGGGTCCTCTAAGATTTGAACTCTCAGTCTCAGATCACTCAGTTGAACGCTTTGCAGTGAGCAGGGACATCTTCAACAAGATGCAAAACGCATTTTATTTTCATATTTATATATTTATTATTAAGATATGTATGCATTGTTAATATATTGCTAACAACAGGTATAAATTCAGAATATCCTTATGTGGGATTTCCACATAATACAACAGGCATTCTTTTGTGTGTGGAAGACAAAAGTTGTGATATATGAATGCCCCCTGTTCTTCCTCCTCCTTCCCTTAGCTTTTCTATCTAAGCTGATGCCACGTGGTATGGAATATCCATTTGGTTACGTTGGACTAGCTAGCCCAGCTGTGTCCCCTCCTAGGATCAGCCTTCAGATGGAGGGGGAAGGTTGGACACCATAACTACTGTTGCTGTGCCAGCCCTGCTCAACAGGACCCAAAGCACCAAAAGGTGAGTTATCAACACCTTCCCAGACAGAGCTGAGCCTGGACCAACCAACCAGCACAGAGCAGAGCTTGGTGAGGGCTGCTGTGGGGAAATGACCTCCAGCTCAGCCTGACCCAATACACCAATGGACCAAAATAGAAAACAAAAGCTGTCTAAGCCAGAAAGTTATCAAGAGCTCAAAGGTTGAAGGTCTGAAATCACAAAAGCAGAGTCTGTTGTATAGTTCAGCTCTACAGCTTTTGAGTGCTGGCACACATCTCCTGTGTGGCAGGAGATTTGTGGACTGGCATTTACAAGGCCAAATTGAAACTACTAAACATATAAATTAGTTAGTCAAACTCAGGTTAATGGATTTGGATTCATAGTAAACAGCATGTTGAGCACAAATGTATTTAAACTATTTAATAAGAAACAGCAAGAGAAGGATTTGTTTAAAACACAACCTTCTCCATGGAAGCCTGTATCACTGATTTGTCACCCAGCCAACTTTTACATAGCATATTACTGAGTCAAGCTCTTGCCTATGAAATGGAAAACTTCCTCCACCACCGAGAGGTTTTTACATATTTGCATGGAGTGATGTTATGCTTGTATACATGCATATTATGCACAGTCAATTGCCTGTATTTAGAAATGTTAAGTGCTGAAATGCATTTGGACATTGGCTTACTTGTTCTGTAGTCATATGTGATAGGACAGTCCTTTCACAAGGGTGCCATCTGCATTCTGCCTTAAAACAACTGGAGCACTTCTCAGTGTTAAAACAGACAGTTCAGCAGCCAACATAGCAGAAATCACAATATAAACACACAAGAAAAGCCACAGGCAGGAATACGTATGTTACATATATGTAACAAAACACCTGTGGTAGAAAACTTACTTGCACAAAGAGAATATGTAAAATGTTTGGGTGAATAGAATTGATCACTCTTTGCCAGGTTGCCAAGGGAAGAATACTAGTTTGTGAAACATCTCAAGTCCTATAGAGCTAGATCATAACAAATGAAGAAGATTTTAATCTCATGCTTCAAGGAATAAAAAAGATAGACCACTTGTCCCAAGATACAAGCATCTCACAGGAAAAACCATTCCATCCTATGTTAGAGGATGCAAATCAAGTTTAACAGGTTCACAGATCTGGAAATCATTGCATGAGGAGAGAAACAAAGGGAATAACTATATAACTGGTCACTGTAAGTGAAAAAAAACCCCAAAATAGATCTCATATTTATACATATACTTGAATTAAAGAAAATAATTTTATGTATGGTTCTAAAGCAGGAATAGAAAGGAAAATCTGGGGAGAAATGGTTGACATCACTTTTCTAAGTTTGAACAACCAAGAAGGTTCAAGTGGAGAGCTTAAAAAATGGGACATCTGTTCAACATTGCTGTGAAAACCACCATTTCTTTAAATTGATTTATATGCAAAAACAATGACATTTCACAGAAAAATACAACATTTGCTGCTCTAGAACTTATGTTAAGGTCTGAGGAAATGATGTCTTGATTTGAGAAAAGTGGTAGAAAGCTGTGACTGGTGACTTGAGACAGATTTGCAAAGAGCAACAGCAGTCAAGAAGTGTGAGTAGTGGAAGTAACATTTCAGAAAGAGAAGTGAATAAACTGTATATGCAGTTAGCAGCATAATCTGAGCCAACCCCCAAATCTGTCCTCCAGCAATTATGAAAGGGTCATGCAGACTCATTGGAATGATGAAATACATAGAAAAATATATGTTTAACCTCTTTGAACCAGCAGCCAGAAAAATACAGTACAATGATGCTGGATAGCTTAAAATTCTTAATGAAGTGTTAAAGGACCTGGAGGGATAATGAAATACCCTAACATAGAGGTAATATAATAGTAAATGAAAATCAAAACAGCACATATTTAAGGAGAATAGAGACACAGTGCAAGCAAGTTTTCACTATCTATCTTACAATATGGTACTGGATCAACAGAAGAAACCCACAGACCCCTGGACAAGCATAGGACACCTATATTCCTAATATTTAATTTCTTTGTTTAACAGACTGGTTATTTATATTCAAAACATTTCAGAACCTTAATATGGCTCATAAACTGGAGTTATTTTTGTACTTGATTACTATGTGAAATACTGGACTTAAAAGAGATTTTAGGAAGAAATTGGAGCTATTATCTCATGCTGAGACTCCTGCTACATAACATTGATTGGTTAGAAAAAAGACCCTGTCAGCCTGCTTTGCTAAGAATGATTTCTGAACAAACACAGCTTTCCCACATGAGATATTCTTAAAAATAAGAATATCTCTTACTACATACAGTTTTCTACAAATGAAGTAGTGACATCAAACTCAGTAGGCTTGTTGGCTTATTTAAAGTTGACTTCTTAACATGGTCTCTCCACTCAGTATGACAGGACAGAGTTAAGAACTCAGCAATAAAATTCAAAAATTTGCCATTTATACAGGAAAAAAAATAATGGTAAGTTAAATCATTCCCAAAATGAAACTCATAATAATTCTGAGCAAATGACTGCTTTTAACAGTTATTTACTCTATTTTATAGCACAATGTTAACCCAAGCCATAAAACATAATGACTTGGACTGCAGAAGTGGCAGCACTTTTTAATTTTCATTCCAAAAATACTAATACACACTGTTTGTTACTTTTGCTTTAGTGCTTTGTATTTAATGTGCAGGAATTTGTTGTAAATTGCTATAAAAATTGGAATTAATTTCTAAAGCAAAATAAAAGCAAATTATTTCCTTCTGAAGCCCTCAACCATCTCCTGGACCCATAAAATAGTTTCTTTTATTGAACTGCTCATGAAAAATGTAATGTTTTTCCAAAGCAACGTTCTCTGCAGTGATGTGCCAAGTGATCTGATCATAATGAGGGAGCTGGGTAACCATGGAGTTTGTTTTCATCTACTTCATAATTACATTGCTTATAGTTCATGTTTTTAGCCTGCAGCTACCACAAAAACTTTTTCAGCATGTCTGACTGCCAAATCAGTTTTTCTGTCCTTGTTCTCTGCAGCAGCCGTGGCTGGTTGTAGCCTTTCTGATGGGTATCTAAGTGGTCTCAGGCATAACACCTTGTGCCTAATTGAAGCTAAAGTACTGTACAAGGTGAAAATCAATGTGTGGAGAGGAGAGAGGGTGATAGAAGCTGTCAAATGCCATTTCTGACAAGCACTTTTGGCTGTAAAGGAAACACAGGCCCGTCATAAGATGGAAAATTGCAGTCCCAAGTCTTTGTTTACTAGGTGTTCTCATTCTCAACCTCCTAAGAAAATTAACTAATTGAGCCACTCTATTTTTTTTTTTAATTAGCAGAATCACACAAAAAATTTGAGAGTGACAGAAGCCTTTACTCAGAGAACTGCTGAGAAAGAAAGCAAGAACTAAATTTCTCAGAGATTTTTGGAATTCAGTGAAGAAAGCAAGAAGCAGCGAAAGATGACTTTCTAGATTCTCTTCTAACAAACAGGAGACAATTGGATTAAAATTGGGGGATGAAAGGGACCTCTGATGGACTGCCAACAATATGACGACATTCATTAGTAAAGACGAAAGAGAGTGAAAACAGAATATTAAGACCAAAAAAATGTGTGAAAAGCAGACTCCAATAAACTCAGAACTTCATATGTATACTTTTGTGGAAAATAAACCTGATGAGGTAAAAAACTGGGTTCTGAAAATTTAGCTATTGTTTTAAAAACTGTATAAAGGGCACAAGTATAAATTATAGTGGCAGATGAAAGATAGAAAGTGAAATTGGTCATAATGAGTTTTTCAATGGCTTAAAATTTAAGAATGAAGAATAGAGATGTAGAAATCAGGTAATTTATGAAGGATCTTAAAAGAATAGTTGGAGCATGAGGAAAAGAATAGAAGAGCCAAAGCTCAAAGCAATCACTGCTGGCAAGAGATGTGAACAGAAAGAATACCAGCAAAAGGGCTGGACACCTCTCAAGGGACCAGGAAGCTATCAACACATGATATCAAGAAACTGAAAGTAAATCTAATGTCTTTTTTGCTCGAGTCTTCACTAAAAGGTCAAGTTCAGTCAAATAGGCAATGCAGTAAATGCTCATGACAAAAGAATGAGTCAAGCTATAGAAGGATAAAAACAAGCCTGAGATTGCTAAAAATATTTATACACTTGCAAGTCAGCTGCACATGCCTGTTTCCACTCCAAGGCATGTAAAAAAATAGTTTCACTAATGTCAGAGGCATAAGGAGTGCTTCTGGAAAATTTGTGACAATAAGTGAAATTCCAAAAGACTAATATAGCTAAAATAACATCCACTTTTAAAAGTGCAGGAGAAAAATAAGAATTGCAAGCAGTCAGCTTAAATTCACTGATACAAATTAATTACAAAATTTGTAGAAAGGGGGAATATAATATGGACACAAACAAAAGCCAACATAGTAGTCAAACATGTCTAATTTTTTTCCACAAGATGAGGAGCCTTTGCGTGTGGAAATACAACATTTTCATGTCAATAAAATGCAAACACTTTTAAGACAACAAACCAGAGGACAGAGTGTGCTGAAAAGTTTTGGGCAATTGTACTTTCACTAGTGAATCAGACATTAGAAATTGTCAATTTCCAACAGTCAAGCAGCATTCTGGGAGAGATGAATAGGTGCCCTCTCCCAGAATATGCAAGGCCTCAACCACCATGGACTCTTGTTTCCAGTGAGGGGCATTGGCCACACAAGGTTTGTAAGTAGAGGTCAAGGAACAACAGTAGCAGGTCTGAGAGAGGGTACTTACAAAAAACAATTGAAATGTAGGGGTAATCTGCTTTGGAGAAGATATGCAGATTGGAGGCATCTGATGTGCAAATGTGACACAAAAGGGGAAATAAGTTGTTCTCCACACTGAGTGTGGGTAGGGAAGAAATTAAATATTTAAACTGGGAGGATTTAAACTGGGAGATAAAATTAAGCTCCAGACCAGGGAGCTTCCTAGTGGGAAGACTAGACAAGAGCAGAAATGGATTTTAGAGAGATTAGAAATCTTGGTTTTTAAAAGTAGGTGGAGCAGACATTTTCAACACCAACATGAGATCAAGGAAATGGACTGGATTACCTCATTTTCCTTCTATATCTACCTGCCTGACTGCTGAGGGAAGGGCAAGAGAGAAAGACAAAAACAATTTAAGGTGGAAGACCTTTCTGAGAGGACTGGATATAATTCACCACTCTGCAAAAAGTGAATACTAGGTCTGTGTAACATGAAGGTTTCCCCAAAGTCCCCCAGATTAAGTGGTGCTTAAGTGCTCTCCTGGAATTACACTGTAATCACTGATCTTCTGAACAGAAACCTTCCTGTCTTTTCCAAAACAAAGTGAACCAAAACCTCTGAATTGCTCTTGTTATTTCAATTTAATCTTGTTTACTGTATTAGTGCCAGAAACTAACCAAAACCAAAGCCTCACTGTGTTAAATATTATATTAGAAGAGAAGAATGAATAGTTCTTTCACCAGAGGGCTCACAGTTTGAAGGTAGATGGAATTTATTCTCTCTGCTTTCTTTTTTGATCTTTGAAATCCCTGAAGAAATGTAAATACATGTTTTCAATATAGATATATTGTATTTGAAATTACAAGGAAAATTATTTTTTCTCACCCTAATTTTCAGTGCTTACAGTTTTCCTCAATAAGCATTCTAAAAGTTGAACTGTTTGAGGGCTATTTTAAACAGGTAAGGATTTGAGTGTTTTGAGCTTTGGGGGTATTATTATTTTAAGTGTTTCTTTATGTAAAATGTCTTTGTAGTTGGAAAAATATTCTACTAATTTGCAGTTACCAGCACTTGCAAATAGAACTAAGTACAACAACTGTATCACACTAGAAATTGTTTGTCATTTCTGAGTTACATAACCTGTATCTTGTCTTTCCAGTCTGAATCTGATTTTGTAAGCCAACACAGTTTTAATCCAGTCCAAATGTCATTCATGGCTATTGTCAAACATTCCATATCTTTAATGTGTGCTAAAGAAAACAACAACTGACATGAAGAACATATTGTATGAAGTGACTTTATGGGGTTTGATTCTCTTAAACTTAATTGCTTTATGTGAATGTTTTTCAAAACTTTCCACATACTTTCAAATTATTGGAGCAGTTTTGCTATGTGGTTAGCACTTTAAAATATATTCTTTCAATATAGTTTTGCTGGAGCATGGAGGGAATGATAACAACATCACAGCATCAGAGAAACAAGGCTCATGGTAGAATCTATTTGCAGTGTGAGTGAAACAAATATGTAAATGTTGTGGGCCTTTTCCTAGAGAACACATCACAAAACCATATTATGTACATGACTTTTGTCTCATAATATATGAGAAAATGTCTTCAAAAATTTTAAAGTAAGTATTACTAAATATGGGATTTGTGTTATAAATGCCATTGTACTAAGCCAAGGGTTTTTCCACTGTGCAGATTGTCTGTTTGAATAACTATGATGTTATACTATTTCTTCAAAGAAATAACAATTTATGACATCTAAAGTTGGTGTTGATCTAACCTCCAAATTATAAAGTTTGCTTTAAAATAATTCTTAGCATTTTCCCATTACAGACAGTGATTATCTTAGACAAACACCAATCAGCAAATTTCATAGGTTTTTGTATTTCACTTACAATTTTGTTCTTTTAACAGTGTGTTGAAGCATTTACTGTATCTATTGATGTCTGAACTTTATATTGTTTTTCTCCTATTTTTTTCTCCATCCCCTTTGTAATAAGCAAATTGAATTTCTGCAAAATTCTAAATGGCTATTTTCTTTTTGTCAAGCTTTGTTTGTGACTCCTTCTCTTAGTCTTTAGACTTTCTTTCAGATCTTTTTTTCCTTTTAAGAGGGTTAAATTATTAATACATTTATTCTGGGTAAAGTTATTTGGCTTTATGCATCTACATACTCGCTTTAGTAGACCAGTTAATGAACCTAATCCACTGTGCTTATTTTCACCTTCTTTGTTGCATAAGAATGGACTGTAACATTTGTGTAAATTTTGGCTGTGCATGTTCATTATTTTTTGAAGCAGGCTATGTGTGCAAATTTGACAAAATGGGAATTGTTTACAATCTAAAAACTTAGTTTTCCATAGTAACATCTATGCAACTAAATCTGTAACAGTAAAAAAAAAAAAAACCTCACAGTGAGATATATGAGATATATCTGGATTTATGCAGACCTTGAGTTAAACTCAGTAATACATCAGAGCTATAGAAGCCTCTCCTTGTCGTATTTAAAATTATTACTAGTAACATGTACCTAAAAATATTAAATGTGTTTTTCATGAATGTTATGTGTTTGATGGAATATGAAAATAGGCAGTATCAATAAAAGTATAACCTGAAGAAAATCTTAGCAATTCTTAAAAAAATGTTTCAAGTGGAATTTTAAATTATAATATATTAATTTTATTTCCACATTCAACACTGTAAAACCAAAAAATATTTTTAAAATTTTCATTGCATTTGATAGGTAGCTTAATTTGAAGGACTGTAATTTCATGGATTCATTACCTTACCATGAACCTATTAATCCATGTAATTAATTTACAAGGCTGAAAATCTGACCAAAGCTTGTTGTAATAAAAATGAGGCAGCAGTTTTCCCTCATTTGACTTAATAATTTTAAGATGTCTAAAAATTTTAAAATATACATATTTTATATTATATAGTAGAATATCTAATTTTATAGTTTGCAATACTTGTAGTTTTTATACATTTTATTCATTTACAATATTTATGTTTTGTTTTGAAATTAGGGAAACATATTTGTGTAACTTTTCCCCTTGGCTTAGATATCCTTCAAAAATACTACAATGAAGTGGCATGGTCCAAAATCTGTTTGCACATTATAGCAATTAAAAATGATACAATGTTATTGCTTTCTTTATGCAAATGAGAAATGAAATAGACTTGAGATGATTTAGATACACCCATAAATCAGACAGGCTAAACAAAGTAAGCTTTGCTTTGCACAGATGTGACAGCCAGATGTGGATCTGCTTTTTATTTCATAGCTGTAATCTGTACTGGATTTAAGTTATTTCCTGAAAAATAAGGCATGCACTCAAAGCTGAAACATCACTAGTTGCTTCAGGTCAGTGCTTGTTTTTAACAGGGATCATTTTTTTGTTTGGATTCTTTTTCTCTGGGGAAGAGGTGAAACAGGAATTTCTGTTTCAGGGATTTTTTTTAAGAGCTCTTAAGAAAGGGCAGCAGATTTCATGGCATCCAGATAGTGGAATCAGTCCTTAGTTTTCTGCTTGCTTAAAAGAGTCTTTAAAATTATTAAATAGTTTTTGGCAAGGGGTGGAAAATGTTTTCACTGTAACAGGTTTGATTCTATACTACATTAAGTTATCGCTCTTTCAAGCCAAAACTAATATATATCCCAGGATGATCATGTTTTAGTGTAGAGAGTGTATTATTGGTAGGGTCCCTTGGTGGAACAGGAAGCTTTCATTTTTTTTGTTCTATGCGGTTGCTAATGCCTTCTCTAGAATCAAGATACCAAGGTTTTTCCTCGGTATGCACATTCTTCCAGTTAAAGGTAATGGGTGAAATGTTGTCCTCAGTTATGTGGTCATGATCTCCAAGAACTTTGGGCCAATTTTATTGGAAGTGATGAACAAAAAAATCTAAAATCTCAGCTGTGATTGCCTGTATGAGATTCAGGAAAAGTGTTATCATGTGTCCGTGCTTTGTACAGTCCTTATTCCTGTTACCTTGAAAATGAATACTCCTCATCTAATGCCTTGTTCTAAATCTAACCTCTGCCAGTTCCAAATTAGTCAAAAACACCTAAGTGCTTGATAGTAGGAACTCAAGATGCTGATGCTTTCACAGAAAAAACAGTAGTCAAACACCCTCCAAATGGATGAAGTAGAAAGATGACCTTAAGATATACAGTGCATCAGCTTTGTTTAGGCTTTCCAATTCATCTGCTTTCTGTGGGCTTTCCTCTACTCAGACACTGATTTTTCTGGATTGTCTGACAGCTAGCAACTAGGCACAGTCATGATCTCTGAACCTCACAGCTCTGCCTTGCTGTAAAGTTGAGTGTTATGCTCACCAGGAGTTAGGCTGGTAGGTCCTCTGAAGATCTTCTTTCTCTTCTGAGACCAGCACAGCTATATCTGTGGAGTTAACTGGAAAATGTTTCTTCTAGTCCTTTCTCCTATATGTTCTAAACAAAAGGTCTGCTTGGTATGTTTTTAGACTTTCAAGGCTTCCCTTAAGTGTAGCTAATACCAGTTATATAGGCTTGTAAATTTTGATTCTTTTTAGGGGTTTATGACTCCCACCAATCTATATGGAAGTAATTTGGTAAGTAGGAATCGGATCAGCTCCCTTTGTCCCTTTATAAAGACATATTCTTGAAAGAACACATAGTAATTCTGTCAGCTAGACCAAGGATATGAAGACCTGGTTTCATACCACTCCATTAGAAAGTAACATCAGCATGAAGTATGATCCAGCTCTCTTGGAGTTTTCTGTTGCTCAGATTATCTGACTGCAGTTTTAGACATGGCCATGAATTAAAAACTCATACCTATAATTCAGCTTCTTCAGTTACAATATTTAGCATATCAAAGCATTTTTAAGGGCCAAGGTCTTTCCAGAGAAGACCTCGTTCCTCTTTTTTTTCTTTATTTTTCTATTTACTTTTCATCATTTGATGAACCTTAATGCAGGTCAGCTATCTACCTGGTATATATTTCATATTTAGTTTTCATTTGGTATTATTGTCTTGGATAATGTGGTTAGTTCCTGCTAATCTGGAAAAGAGAATAAAAATAGGCATATGTAATTTGCTTATTTGGGCAGACAGGAGGTTAGTGAGGAAAGTAATGTTGGCATGGGAGAGTTCTCAAGTGTAATGACTCAGTATTAATTTAAAAACAGACTTAGAGAGTGGTCAGTTTGCAATTTATAATCTGTCTGAATAGATTGGCCTGCAAACCTACACTACTTTTGCTGTGTTTTTCCAAAAAGTGGTTTGTCCTGGAACATGGTAAAAGGGCAAATCCTGGCTATAGCCCATTTGGAATGGTAAACAAGTGTCTGTTGTTTAGTCATGACAAGAATTACAAGACTCTTTTTTAAAGTCTGTTTATTGAATTTATAATGTTAAGTTCACTTTTAAAAGTCAGCTTAGGTCTGTCATAAACAAGGTAGCAAAAATGCAATCCTATTTAGTAATACTGTTTCTTGCTTCAGTCCATCACTGGCATTTATTTGCACCGTGATGAACAATCACCTTAATTTATCATCTCATGAATCAAAAATTGAAAACATTTTTTTGTATTTCAACATCAAACATTCAACATAGTTTACAAATGGCAATCCTGGATGACGTTGAATATTTTGATCTTGGGTTTGTGCTCAAAATACAAAATTTCAAAATCCAGACTTCAGAGAAAGATGTAACTGGCTAGAAAAAGGTGTACTTTAAATAGAATATGTGGTTGGTTTAAGTCATAGTATTTTTGAGAAAGACTACATGAGCCCTCTGTAGATGTCTTTATAATGAGCTTCCACATTAATTTTAAGAAATCAGTATGATGTGCTGCTTGCAGATTATAATGTAATTCTGTAATACAAATTAGATCAGCTTTGAATGTCTTTGAAATGTAGTGTGTTAAAAATGGTATGTACAGGTTAAAAGATACAGATTCAGAACACCAGGATTTACATGAAATTATCACACATGCTTTGATAGAGTCCTAGACTAATTCAAAAGAGCAAGTTTCATATGAAGCTGTCTCATTTTCTTTGATAGCCACCTTGATCTTTATGCAGTCATCTATTAATTATATTACAGATAAGGTAAATAAAAGTGTTGAAATATTGAGATCACAGCCTCCTTTTTTCTTGTGAAGACTAAAGGTATGCTTCTATGAAGTCAGTGAGCAACAGGGAATGATAAAGGTATTCTTTAGCTGTCAGACAGTATTTACTTTGACACGTGACTGAAAGATCTAGAGTTCAATAGCTAAGAGCATAACTGAAAGGGTAAAACTTACATGTGATCTAGACCAAAGGTACTATAAGACAGTCTTATGAATTTTCCAGGGTCAATGCACTGGATAACATTATGAAGATTTTCCGGGTGGAATTTTATATTTCATTTAGTTCTCACAGGACTGTGCTGTAAGCCTCATCCTGCCATGTGCTGATCACGCCATTCAACTGTCACCAGCACCACTCTGCATTCCAGCTTGTTTCCTCTCAGGTTTGGCCTCTCTGATTGCCTCACACAAACAGCTTGAAAGCTTTAACCCTGTTAGTTCTAGAGGAGCCCATCATGCTTAGTACAGACTAAACATAGGAAATTTGCTTATTTTATCAGCGTTCAGGATTTAGCAGTGTGGACTTTGAATGTAGAAATTTTCCAACTTTTTTCATTTAAAGGCAGCAACATTTAGCTAATAAGCTACAGTGTCACTGTTACACAGATGCCACTACAGAATACTCTGTCTCAAGAAATTGGCTTACTTGCTTACTCTTTAATTCAAAATTTTTCAAAAGCAAATTCCTTTGCTTTCAGTCAGCCTTAATAGAAATGTCTAACCTGTAAAAAGTATTTATCACTATAGGGATGGAATTATCAGCTGGACTAAATGCATTTGTTCACCTTAATATCAAATTCTAGTGTTGTGCCCTCTGAAGATACAGATAAAGGAACCTGCCACGAAAAAAAGCAATCAAACCATGTGTATCTCTTAGAACAAGAGCTTGATTTAAACAAACATACAAGTCCCTACAGAAAAACTTTGTGAATGTAGTAGGTTTAATTCAGTTCTTTGCTTTTATAGACATTGGCATTGTCTGAAGACTATCCAAGAGGTCTTCTTTATTTTTTTCTTTAGATGTCCACATATACTTAAATTTTAAACTGATATTGCTAACATTGCATGATATAGCTCACTGTGAGTTAGTCATCAAAAGTTAGTCACTACCCTCTGTCTCCATTGATATACTAAAAATGTGAACTAGCAATATGCTCATAAAGCACTCTAGATTGCTGCATTAATTATTGGTGCATTTCTTCTTTAAGGGATTCTTTTCCTAGTTCTGTATGTTTCAGTCATAGTCTTTAAAAGGTTTATTGTCCAAACAGGCATATCATTCCTACCTCCATTGATGATATTTATGCTATAAACGTATGAAGAGGGAAAACAGTCCCTATGCTTTTAAAAGTAGTTTATATAAATATTGCAAGAAGAAAACTATTCAGAACCCTGTCCAGTATTTTGCTGTACTAAAGTTCTTTTGTAAACTCACTTTGTAGTCAAGACAGATGAGTTTTTTGTGAGTTTATTTTTCTCAAACCAAGGAATGCAATTAGGTGACTTTTATCTAAAACATAAATCTGCTGACTTGCTGCTAAAGTTTTGTAAAATGAGGAGGTAAGCAATGGTTACAGCAAGAATTTCCTAGACTGTAATTGTATAGGTGCTTATTCCTAATTTTGTATTTTTCTCTACAGAATTATTCTGCATGAAAACCACGTGAAGCATACAGTGGCTATAGACAAACTGAAGAGAGTATGGAGAATGGAAGGAAAGAGAGATGAACTGAAATCCCCTGAAAAAAAAAAATGATAGAAAGCTATAAAAACATTATTCTTCTTGTAGGATGACCAAGTGATATCTTCTGCTAGACAGGTTTTCATCAAAGGTAATGTTATGCTATGCGTATTAAGATCATCTTTGGTACAAGACAAAGAGTGGTAACATCTGTGCATGAAAAAACAGTGATTTAATGTAGCAATGTACTAATGTAGAGAAGGAAGCTTATTAAATAGATATGTATGTTTTCCATAAAACAGAACTGGATCCTTGCCAAGAAAAGATGAGCACTTTGGCTATAAGAATGTAGTTTCAGCAGGTTTTCATTCATAAGCTAAATTTACTGCAAAATACATTTTCTACTGGGTATGAATGTTCTTTGCTCTTCTGGCCTTTGGGTGATTAATCTAAAATTGTCAAAACCGAAATGTGATGTGTGCTTATAAGTCATGTGTATGCTTGACATTTTTGAAAACTACATCCTGAACTATGTATCAGACCACACAAGGTATGCTTTTATGGACAACTTCAAAATATCTAAGACTTTGTTATGCAGATTTACCTTTTTTGGTTGTTGGGTCTTGTTAAACTTTCTCAGGTGTGGGGTATTGGGAAGGGGGATTAAAAAAACCCAAAAACCAATTGTCATAGCTCTCGTATCATAACAGTATAAATAATTTTTAGACACTTTACTGTAGTAGACAAGTAAGATACTATTTTTATTGAATGTGTCTATTAAAAAAACTTAAAATAATTAATTTAATTTCCCCTCTGAATAAACTTACTTATCTAGTAATTCATATATACATGTCACTTATTGTTTGGGTGCTTGGGGTTCTTTTTTTAATTGTTGTTTTTTATTATTTGGTTTTTAATTGTTAAAAAAAAGTTATCTCTAAGTCATTCACTACAGTACCAAAATCAGAAGCAAAGCCTTTCCAAATTGCCTCCAAATGGTTCTGGATTCTCTGACATAGACCAGCATCTCATACTACAATGACCATGATATGGCCAAAGAAAAACACAGTGCACAAATTAGCTGGAGACACTGGAGCTGCAGTCAAAATCTCTGTTGATGTTCTAAACCAATCCTTGTCCTTGCAGCTGTGAGAGCTGGCACTGGCATGCTACTTGTTGATGTGCACAGATAGGAAACTTGTGATAACACCATGAGAGTCATTAGAGAGGGGCTGACATCAGGTGACCTCTTCTAGGTGGCACAGCAATTTTCAAATAGAACATCGGCCTTCAAGGGCAAGTTGCAGACAAGCAGAAGAGGGATTATTTTTCCTGGTTCATAGTTTGTTTTGTTTTGTTTTTGTTTTTTACTTCAGTACCTTTTTTCTACCTTTAACAACCAGTTTTTTCATCTTCTATGGCCTATGTTGGAAAATAAGAAAAATCCACTGATTTCACTTGGATTGACTGTGGCTGAACCATTTAAAATAGAATGTTGGAAAATTTTTTAGCTTTTATGCTGAGATTTTATATTTAGTATCATTTTCTTCCAATATGGATAGTTTCCATGTTAAGTGTAGTTATACCACACATTAATATATTACAGAAAGTATTTTTAAAGATAAAGCTAACAGTTACTTTTTTTTTGCTTGGTTAAAAACTGTCTGCCCCTGTTTGAAAAAAAAAGAAGTTGTTTTCTTGCAAGAACATCTACATCCACAAGACTGAAAGACACAGTAAAGGTAGACTGATATCAACTGAGGAAATCTGAGATAATGTTGCATTGAAAAAATAATTAGAAGAGTTTGATTTATCATGCATTTTGAAAGGTCGCTCACCCTGTGATAACAGAGGCTGACACTTCAGACCTTGGCTTCCTCTTCCAGATCCTACATGTCTGAGCAAATCCACAGGTGCAGCACACCAGTGACCACTCAACACATGTTTGTACCTGGTGACCTCAGACCAAGCCTCATCTATTCCCTAGCACACCCTATTCCAAAGTTTCAGTGTATGTAACCATGGATGGTGTGCACCATTACTGAAAATTCTTTTCAATGCAAAAGTAATCTTCAAAAGGAATTTTAAACCACCTCACAATGCATGTACATCTGTAGTGCACAATAAGACAGGAAATTGTTGCACCACCTTTTCCACTAAATCCACAGAATATCCATCTAACACAAAACAAAGAAAACTGTTGCAGCAAGTGCAGGTTTATTCAAAGCTGATTAGAAGGTAGAAATTATACACAGAGCCATCCATAAAAATTATGCAATTTTTACAATTATTCATTCTTGTTCTAATTTTTCTGCAATCTAGACATGGGATGCCCCTGTAACTGTCACTGATATATTGACATAAGAAGTTCTGAAAGTTTGTCTTTCTCTAAAAATACACTTGAACTAGCTGAACTTCCTGATCTACTTCTCTCCCCAAAATAAACAATGACTGTGATCTGTTTGCATTTGAGAATTTGCTCTGAATATCCTTTAAGTGCTGTTGTAGAAGTGCATTTAGCTGCACTTATTATTCTAAGTTTTTTATTATGCAATATTTCCAATATAACAAATCCAAAGGATTTAACTGGAACATAAAAAGCCAATATCCTTAATATGATGTGTTAGAAATTAGTAATTATATTTAATATTTTAACATTTATGAAAATCCTGAATTACAATAGGTTATTTTGGAAAAGATCCCATGTTATTTGTTCACTAATAGTCCCAGGGACATTTGACTTTTTCCAAAAGAAATATAAATCTTATTAAAAAAACTTTAGAAAGTTGGTGTGTATATTTCTAGAGAGAGGTTACTTTTCTTTTCATCTTTTCTTCATCCAAATTCTGATTTCTTTCCCTTTGTCAGCTTAAATTAGGCTTTTAATGTTATTTTAGCATTTTTTATTTAATATGTACTGAAAATGGTCTGGGTCTAATGTTAGCACAGCTGTGAAATTTGATTTTTATCCTCTTTACTAAAGGACTTTCGGGAGTATAAAGATTTTTATAACAGTGCTTCCTAAGGAGGTAAAGCAATCAATATACTACCACTTAAAAAAAAAAGTAGGTAATTTGCACAGTACTCTTGACCACAGCAGTGATTAAATAAACGCTAGGCAGAGTTACAAACTGCCTGTAAGGTAAAAAGGATACTTTAGCCACTACCATCCACTCCTGCTTTTTATGTATCCAATTCTGGCACTGTGACAACAGTTCCGATGTGTTTCATAGAGTCATGTGATAATGGAGTAGAAAGAACCTCTGAAGGTGACCTGATCCTGCAAGACCATGTGAAATTGGGCTGCTCGGGGATGTGTCTGGCATAGTTTTGGATATCTCCACAGAAAATTCTAGAAATTCTTGCACGTGTTTGAAAACCTTTGTGGAGAAGAGATTCTTTGTAATATCAAAAAGGTGTACCTTCCATCCATTGATCTCTATCCTGTCACTGTGCAGCTGTGCTAGAGCCTGGGTCTGGCTATTGACATCCTCCAGGGTAGATGGAGACAGGAGTAAGATCTCCCTTTCACATGCTCTTTGTACTGATAAACAAAGATCTAAACCTCCCTGCAGGTGTTCTGCACCCCAGTCCCTGCTCAGCCTGGTGGCCCTCTGATGAGCTCTGTCTGGCAAGTCACTGCCTGACTTACGCTACCTGGGGAGCACAAAATGGACACAGCACTCCAGGTTTCTCTCCTGAAAAGAAGAGCTGAGCAAAGGGGGACAGAGAATTCCTTTGATCTGGACCTCCCCTGCTCAGCTCACCAACAACCTTTACTGCAAAATTATCTCCAGTTTTTCTATACAAATGTTTTGGTTGCAGGGAAGAGTTGGCCATAGTTGGAAGCCTGCTGCCTGCTCCTGAGGAGGACAGAAGGATGCACACAGGGCCTGTGTTTTTGTGGGGCCAGGCTGATTTCTCTCCAGTTTCTCTTTCTCCCATGTTCCTGCAAAAGTGTCCTTGTTTGGCCTAGTCAAAACAGGTACTCTGAGCTCTCATCTTCTCCAAGGCGATGGCTACCACTTCTTAGCCCCCACTGTAAACCACAAGCCTTCAGGTTGGAAATAAACCACCTGCTATCTCATGGCAGCAACAAAGGAGAATCCCAGAGTCCTAAGGTTGCTCCTTGCCATCTGCACTCTTTGCAGCTTTCCATGGTGTATAACCCACTTTCAAAGCATCCTTCTGCCTTTGCCTATGCTCCTAGAGCTTAAGCTTTTACATGCCACACTGCTTTCTCTGGAGGCCTGATTACAGTCTGCTCTCTTGAATAAGCCTCTGGGCAGTCTGGGGAAACACCTGACCCCTATATGTTGCAGGAATTTTCAGTCAAGTTTGGTGTCACTTTATTTTGGTGAGAAGCTTTCCTGGTCCTGTGTCACATGAGGAGATGAGGAGATGAGATAAGGAGATGAGATGAGGAGCATGGAGGGGACTGGAGACCTAATGAAGCCAAAGTAATTTTGCAATATTGGAAAGAAATTCAGGTCCTTTGACAGTTGATATAGAAGAGATCCACTTTGCTCTACAGAGGAGGGCAGAAGCACTGCAGATCAAAAAGAAATTATTACATGAATGGCATTTTTGACCACCAGGAGATGATGTCCAGGCTGGAAAGGCTTATGCCTGTGTCCTGCCTGCAGGACAGCTCAGTGCCCTCCAACCCAGCTAATCACTGGCAAGTGTCTAAGCCACCTTTCACTGCCTCAAGACACTGAGACCAGGCTAGGCAAGGTTGTGGACTACAGATGCTTTCCAGGTCTGTGGAAGAAAGGAAATAATTAATTTGTCCCTTCTGCAGGAAGTTTGTTGCTTCTTTCTGAAGGGAATCTCATCCAGAGCTGTGCACACAGGCAGCGGCTGCACCTCCTGCTGGTCCCTCACCATCTCCTCTTCAATGTCATCTCAATCTCCAATGGATCTGGGCCCCTGGTGACCTCAGAGCAAAATTATTTTGTCACCTCATGCATTCATTTTTTCTCCTCATACATTCATTTCTTGCCCTGCCTCTCCACATCCTTCAGACTACAGGTTTTCCCCTTTCAGCTTGTCAAGCCTTGGCAGGCAAAGGTGCTGGAATCCCTTTTCCAGCAAAGAGTGGATTGTCTCCTGCAGATTCCCAGGGGTGTGGTTTGTTTGGGTCCTTCTTATCAAGTCCTTGTGGAAAGATTTAGTTAAGAGGGCAGGCTTGTGAAAATCTTTCCCAAGCTGGACTGGGCTCTGGGGAAATCCCCTTTCATCAGAAGGTCAGTGTAAAGTCATTCATGCTCCAATCAGAGCTGCCAACAAACCCCCTTCTCTTCCTTGCACCCCTGACTGCCCCAGGGCCCCCCAGTGATCACAGATGACACACAGCAACTCGAGGGGACAGTCCTGTGGGTGGATTTCTTTCAAGGGCTTTTAAGGTACAACAGGCTATGGGGTACGGTCTGTCAGGTGGCTGGTGACAGCAAGGGGCTATTGAGAGATACATACCTGTATTTCCTGACTCCAGGGTTTGAAGTCTTCCATCAAAGCCACCCACTGAGGGGCTTCTCCAGGAATGTCTGGAAACCTCTCAGTGTGCCAAGGAAACTTTCATCCCAGTTCAGTGGGAAAGCTTGCACATACATTTCTTGTTTATCATTCTCTCACACTTGATGAGTTTACAAAGAGAAAACAGAAAATATCAGTAAAGATAAGTTTCTTATCAACATTTAGAATTATTCAGTAAGACTACTTGTTCCATGTCTATTCCAAGATCTCTGTGCGAGTGTGAAAATATAACATTAAAGTAAAATATATTTTACAATTATATTTTCAATAATTCTACTTTCAACTTTTATCACAATTTAAAAAATTTTTTTACTGTCTGCTTTGCATATTTTTTCTTCATAAGATCACTCATGATCAAGACTTCTGTTCTTTTTTGAGAGGTAATTTATAAAACCTTCATCATTACACAAGAGCAAAATTATATGCCATTTTTCTAATATTATGGTATACTCTATTTAACTAATAACACTATTAAAATCAATATTCTCAAAAATGTGGTCTGGTATCTAAACTATTTTAGATCAATGACATTAATTACTTAAAGTAGTGTTGAATAGCTCTTTCATGAAAACTGAATAGCCTGTTTCACATTCATTTAAATGTAATAATAGAAGTTAATCCTAATAAATTGCAACAAATGAAAAAAATTTAGATTAATATACCATACTGTTTACTTAACCACTTAAAACCTGTTATGTACCTAGAGCTGAACCTCAGAAAATACTCAAAGAATTGTGTTTTAAATTATGTAGAGGAGTGTAACACTGTCTTTCCATCATTGCTAAGAAGTAGAAGATTGAAAAATCACTTTCACATAAACCCACAATGAAACTTTGATAATAAATTTGTCACACTAGCCATAACAGAACTATACTACCATAGTTACTATAGTTGTAGTTTTACTTACATGATGAGTGCAATATAGTTGTAGTTTTACTTACAGATGAGTGCAATATTGGCAAGCAAAGAAAAATAGATGTTAAAAACAGGGATGCAGAAAAAGAAACTGTCATTCTATTATCTGATCTTTTAGTTAGTGTAGTCAGGCTGTTGTCAGTAGCACTCCATCTTTTTTTTTTTTTTTGACAGAATTTAGATCTATTTTTTTATTAAAACCATCCTGGATAAGCTTATATCAAGAAGTAGCTTTTCTGTGTTACCAGAAAAACAAAGGCATTTACTGTCTACATAAAATTAGTTACATGTCTGGTGTGTAACACCATTGAACACATTGCAGCTGGAAACTAGCGTGTTTAGATGCAATTTTTATATCCACTGGTTTTGGTTATATAAAAAGGTCTCTGCATGTGTGTGTGAGCTGTACATTGCTATGTAAAGCAGATAAAAAAATAACTAACAAATCTTTGTATATTTTGTATTTGATGTACTTGAGGGGAAAATTAAAAAAAAAAAGTCCACAAAATTTAAAAATATTTTGATCCATTTCTCTCAAAATATTTTATCTGAGGGACTAAAAATAGCCTTTACTAGAAGTGTTTATCTGCTGTGAACCACAGGTTTTTTGTGAGTGTTTGTGCAGATGCCTAGAACTGGAGGGTCAACATAAAAATTATCCAAAAAAGACATGGTAAAAGACTTGACAAGAAGACAAAATTTAATTCAAAAAGCATCAAGGACCCAAGTTCTATGCTGCATCTTTTTATAACCTGAGTTTTTTGCTCACAGCTCCTTCCAGATGATTCTACAATGAAGGTAGACTTACCAAAAGGTGTGTCATTAACTAAACTAAAATATGCAGAGCCTTTGCTGATTGCAATCCATTCTTACTCTTGTGAAGATGTTGACTTACATGCTGGATGACTTCCTTCTCTGCTTTGAAAAGCAGTACAGGGTTGTTAGATTCCATCTAAGGAACCTGTTACAGGACCAGATGAGACATATGCTTAATATCACACAGAGATATCTGGAAGGATTTCTTTACTATATAAAGAAACACAGTATTCCCTATTCTTCCACTTCATTAGCAGCCCTTAGTTGCTTCAGCTTTGAAATGAGAATTTATTACTTTCCAGTCTAAAGATGAGTGCAATATTGGCAAGCAAAGAAAAATCTACAAACATACACCTTTGTTTTATGTGCTCAGAAATCTCTGAATAGTCCCACCACAATTTTAAAACCAGGGAACATCCTTCCTCTTAAATTAGATAGCTGCTGTAAAGCTCTGTTTGTAAAAACTTTTAGAGTACAAAATATATTTGAAGGGATACTGAAATATATCTGTAAAAACAAGTTCTCTTTATTTAAACATCCTGTAGGTTTAAACATCCTGAGGAAGAGGACTGGTTTATCCTGTCAACAAAAGGAAGAAAACTTTAACATAAGGAACATAGGTAAAACATAGTAGTTATCAAATACTGTATCACTTATGTGATGTTGCCACGTACATATACTTAGCCAGATATGTGATGTCAGGAAAAAACTTCAGGGAAGGTAAAAATTCAGGCTTCCATGGACTTGAGAAGCAGTGCTTGAGACCCTATGGATTAAAAGTGTATGAAGTGTGACTGTCTTTCTCCAGTTATACAGAGATGAAACTTCAATGTTTTCTGGCATTGGAGTATTTTAGAGATAAATCAGACCTCTGTACTTTGTATAAGTCTAACAAAGTTTTCTAGGGCAAATTAAACAAAACAAACACACAACAACCTCACCTTGCCCCTTCTCCCCTTCCTTCTCCCCCAAAATCTCCTAGGTCCTGGAAAAGCTTTGTAAAAAAAATTTAAATTGACACATAGTTAATTTATATACTGACTTTTAGATGTACCTCTTGAAAATATCATGAAAGTGGAAAAGAAATAAAAGTTGTACTTATTTTGTAGTGACCTGAATTTAGCATCAGATGTTAAAATCAAGACATGAAATTTTGGTAGAGAGATAAAAGTCGGAACAGAGACCTGACCACATGCCGGATGATATTAGTGGCAGATGTGATCGTCAGAAGTGTGATGGCATTTCCTCTGAATAGGCGAATGTACTCTTCAAACTTTGATGTTAACATGATTAGCAATGAAAGTATGCTTTGTTCCTTTGCCTTCACATGGTCTCAATATTGGCAGTTATCGTTTACTTGTATTTTTAAATCAAATATTATCCTGCCCTGTATTCATGTGCAGATGCTTTGCACAATGCTTCTTTTTCTGTTGAACCTAAAAGAAAACTGTGAATCATTGTACTGAACAGAAGCTAAGTTTTTTCCTCTCTTTTACTCAATCCACACATTTATATTTCCTAGTTTTATACTGGAAGCCACAGTACCATGCTTTCTACACAACACCAATATACATATTACTTTGTCCATCGCCCCCAGAAAGCTATTAATTGACTGCAAACAGAAATTTATTGCAAAATGACTGCAGCTTTATTAAGCAACAGGATTTACAGGCAATAATATAATCAATAGAACATTAATATATCACATAATTAAGCAGTTCTTTCAAGCTGTGCCTGTAGCCTTAAATATATGGAACATCATTGTGACTGGTGATAGCTGTTGTCCAAAACATGATTTCTAGAGAGGGAAAACACATATCCTCCCTCAACTGTAAGGAAAATGTCCTGTTTATCCCATATACATCCTTATTAGTAACCTAAAAATTCTCACATATGTGTCTTAAAAAATAACAGTTATGTAAGTTTGTTACTATAACACAAGTTAGAAGAGCAAGGTATGTGCCTGAGAACATACTGAGATAAACTTTTTTATTTGAACTCCTTTAAGTACACCTGGAAGTCAGTGATGCTTTGTTTTGCACATTACTTGCGTGAGTAAAGATGGCAGAGTGAACAAAATGTATAAAATATTAATTCTTACACATTAGATTACTGTTGAATTTCTTTTGGCTGCTGCAATAAATCTGGATGCACTTATGGAGTTCTGTGAACCTAAAATAGAATTTACTATTTCCATGAACTCTATTTGTTCATGAATGAATGACACTTGAGATGATGGAATCTGTTAAATGCTATCTCTCAAGAGCTGAAATGATCTTGAATACATAACTTTCCCAAAATTTGCACGAATAGTCTCTGGAGTTCTATGCCTTCTTTTGTAGCCAAAATATTAATTATTCTTAGTACATGGAGACATGTAAACCCAGAAAACCATTGTCTGCACTGCCCTATTGGAATGTGGTTCTGTTGGCAGCCCCAAGGTCAGATTTCCCGACCAAATTCCCTTACTACTTCCAAGTACTTTTCAAATGTTCTCTGGTGTATGGTAAGCATGTTGTTGCTTGAACAGGGAAATGTGTGGGACAGAACAATGCAAATATCCAACACCTCCAGATATACCCCCATACAGCCTCAATACCAGTGTTCTGTAGTGCGTCTCCTGAGGTGCATAAGTCTATCCACTCTCACAAGACTTAGATTATGAGATTTAAGATTTCGATCATGAGACCTTCATGCCATCACCCTGTTCCTCCTTCCTGCACCCAGAATGTCTCTCCTAAAAAAAACATGGCACACATGCACCTCTCATTTCTAGGTATGGCACCCAAGCGAATGACAGTATGCTGCTGCTGGGAAACCATCAAATCAGGAGAGAATCTGGACAGAATTCTGGGAAAGTCACATGTAGCAACTCTAATTTTACAGACATCACTGAAAATTTGGACCAATTCAACTTAATGCAGAGAGGAAAGCATTGACACATGAAGGAAGAAAAGTTGGTGGACCTTACAAGCCAAAGGAGTAACTCTGATTGGAAGGAGGCTGTGTATAAGGAAGTCCATCATTAGACTGCTGTGCAGCTTCTTCTATTCTTGAAATGGAAAATGGTAAGACAGATCTCCAAACTAGTAACTCAAAACATGAAGGAGAAAAGGATGCCCCTAAAGTATACTTTAAAGGATACTTTGGGAATGTACCCCTGAAGGATAATTTCAGAGGGAAAGACAGCAAAACATCTGCCATGCACATAAGCCTATGAGTGACCTCTTCATCCCATTTGCTTTGAAGGACCTTCCAACCTAGCAAGGCAAACTCTTTAACTTGTTTGAAATCACTGCCTAGGGGTAGTGAGAACCATCCCAAAGTTATTCACTTCCTAGCACCACGCTTCCAGGCAGGCAACCTCCTCCATTATGCATCTACAAATTATTCTTCCATCACATCTGTGTGAGCACTACTCACAAGCCAGAGGTTGGTTATTCTCTCACACTGTGCAGGATATAGTTCTGCTACACCTATCTGAAAACCCATTTTGGATATATGCAGACTATCCTCCCTACTCGCCATGAGGAGGAACAATTGTCTTTTCCTGATTTCCTAGTCAAACAAGCTTCACTTCAGAACTTTCCAAGGAAATTACTCAACATTTATAGGAAGAAGGATGACCAAATCCTTAAGGGAGATTTACAGTAGAAAATACCAGGACAGCGTTCATTCTGTAGAAAAGGAGGCAGAGTAAAGTAGATCACTTTCAGACCAGACTTCACACAATTTCACCATTGCTCAGAGGGAGTCTTGATTTACACACAACACACAAACTTAACTAGTTCTACCAGTGCTGTCTGAACATGAGGATGAACATGGATGTAAGCCCAGAATTCCCTCTGGCAGAGAACTGTGTATTATCAAACACAACAAAAAATAACCAGATCAAAAGCAGCGTCCCAGGAGAATCTCACAATCTTATCCATTCTGGACACTTTCTTATGAATAACTGGGCAAACAGCCCAAAGCCTGATCTGGTTAGAATTGCACATCAGGTTTATACATTTGACAACAATTAAATATTTTTGTACTTTCAAATATGTGTCTATTCTCTGGGCTTAAGGTCCTTTGGGACTGCCCTTAGCTCTACTGCTGTTTTCTTTGTCTTCCTTTTGAGATCAGCATGCACATGCTTGTATCCCAGGAGATGGGAGCCCCTGCACATTCAGGTATGGACTAATGGTCTCTTACAGAAGACTTGGGAGTCTCCAATCTCATTCCAAGGAAAGGTTTGAAAAACATGACTGCCAAATGCAAAAGATATTCTCTCTGGGATCGGGGATATGAGCTAATGTGCTGCCTCTGACTAGGAGGTGCACCGCCAGCATTTTTCTGCCATGCTTTGAAATTAATGCAAGGAACAACTTCTGTCAGACAAAACAGTAGTATTCTTGGATCAAGACTAGCAGAAGACTAGCCAGGAGGATGGACTGTGATGTCTGCAGTGATGTGTTGGGAGCAGTATCCTATTGCTTATCTTCTTCCAAAAGTTCAGGAAAATTACATCCATATACACTAGATAGTGAGTTCAGGAGTGTGTTTTCTGATGTAGAATAATGATGGAAGATGGTACTCAGTATGGAATGATTTTTTTCTTCTTGTAGTTTTACAGGAATTCCATTTTTTTTTCCCAAGTAATAGGGGAGAAAAATGTTTTCAGGTTGAAGAAGAAAGGGAGAGTAGAGTCAGGAAGACATGGAGGTCTGGTTTAGAGAACAGTCAATCTGTTTGCTGACAGCAGCCTGCTCTTATAGGAACCAAGGGAGAGACTCCTAGCTGCTAAGAGAACCAAGAGGAGAAACAAAAAGGAGAATATCATTTGAAAGGGAGGACAAGGAAAGAGAGAGAAAAGATAAAAGTCTCAAAGCCAGGAAAAGGCCCTGAGAGTAAGTGATGAAGATGGCCAATGAACATTTACACAAATGGCCTTCAGCCATATCTGTTCCATTCCAGGAATAACTGACTGAAGCCACATCCATGGTCAATGAGCCGAGAGCCATAAGTGCTAATTGTCAGGAGAAACTGCACAGATTGTGGCTCCAAAGGTAAGAACCACTTAAAAGAGATGCATGTGAAAACTCTTTTATATAGGTGACTGTACTCAAGACCCAAAACTCCTGCATTGTGGGCATGGATACTGAGTATTATCAGAGTCCTTTCAACAGAGATGTGACAAACTTGAATTAGTCTCTCAGAGCTTCTAAGAGGCTATCAAACAAATGTAGATAGGCTCAAGTACTAAAAACTCAATATTGTTCTGTGGGAGGGGGAAAAAAAGCAAACCCAGCATCCTAGTGAGACCAAAAACATGCACACACCCCTTGTGATGGAAAAGCAATCAAACAATTTTGTTGGGGACAAGAGCACTTCTGCTATGCTTCTCTGATCCTCCATATAACTTGCATAAATTGGTAAGGGAGGACCTAGGCAAACTGTAGGACTTGTCTTGCCTAAGAAAGATATTTGTCTGGGCATTTCAAAGAGCAAACATCTTACAAGCTCCTTCTGAGAGCATCCTCGCACCCAGATAGTAGCCACACAAAATTTAGCACAAGATGAGACTTCATTAGCTTCCTGGTGGATTTACCACAGATTATGAGCAATATACAAATTTCCTGTGTTCACAATATATTATCTCCTCTTACCTTTGTCCACATGTAGTCACTTAGATTCACAGAGTGGGCCTTATGGGCAAGGCCTTGGGGAATAACTCTAACATCCACGTGCAAACACATATGCAATAATAGAAGGCTACATAATTTTTTTTTAAGTAGTTGGTGACATGGATTGGTTTCTACTTCCTCCTCTGCTCTATTGCCTTAATTTCTTGTAAAGTTAGTAAGAAAACCACAACAGAGAAAATGTAACTTGAGAATGAATTTATATGTTCTTCAAATTATTCTTCTCCAAAAGGAGATGCTGAATAAAGCATCAAAATCTCCTTAAGGTTCTGGAAAGTAGGCCACAGGAGAGACACATGTTGTACACCTCCATATCCCATTCCCCTCATAAGATTATAATCTTTTCCACTAGCACACTACTATGTATTTTAATTTTACCAGAAGCTCCATCATCAACACTACTCTCTTCATTGCATGAAGGACAAATGGTACGTTATTTTGTTCTCCTTTGTTCTTAAAAACTCCTTCTACTAAAAACTTTATGCTCCGTGATATTTATTATCAGTATTTGTTAATTCATATTCTCAAACACTTTCTGAACTGCTGAAATTCAGAGCAGCAGTTAGGTATTTTTGCTGTATCCATCCTCGTACATCTCTTGCTCCCTCACACAACCTAAACCATGCCTGTGTCAGGTGACAAAACTTTACTTTTTCCTCTCTGTCTATAGGAGAATATGTCTATATGTATATATGTGGATATTTTTATCATAATCTCACTTTGCAAAAAAAATTTTTATCAAGGTTTAAAAACTGAATTTCCTTTAAAACAAATAGCCCATTTTACATTTAGTTTTGCATATGAAGCTGTAAATTATTTATCCTTTTATTTTAAAAATACTTCAGGGATTTTTCTGATGTTTTTAGAAATTTGTTCATAAAATCCCTTGTTTATAAATTTTCCCAAAGACTTCACCATTGTTTTTCTAGATATACAAGATATTATTAAAACTGAAGAGACCAAGAATAGGTCCCTCAATCAATTCTTAACTGTGGAAATATAGGGAGTAATTTTAAAATATGTTTTTGAGTTAAAAAACAAACAAACAAAGAAAAAGCCCTTGATCTTAAGGCATTTCTTACAATTGTAACACTTTCTAGGGCAAGCTGCTCTGATGACTCCAGTAAGAATAAGCATAGTCTGTAAACACCAGATTGTTTTCACTACATAACTAAGTTTGGATTTCAGTGTATAAATCCAGACATGACAGCCAGAGTGTTCCCAGTGACATCACGGGAGTTGATGACTCTGTGGTGAATACATTATGAGTATGTGGATGCAGTTTAACTGCACCAGTTCTGGCTCTACCACTCACCTGCTGTCACTCTCAGTCTTTGAAACATCCCATTACACCTGAATCTCTGTCAGGTGAAAATCCTAATTCTGAGGCTCAGGTTCCCGTTTCTGCCATAAACAAAGCATAACTTGGGGAAAGCTCTTCTCTGCCTCTGCGTCTCCATCCTCCGCTGGTCTCACAGAGGCAGTGTTTGTTCATAAATTCTCTGCAGATCTCATCTAGTGCAGTTTCACCTGTTCCAGGACAGTGGCTTTCTTCAATGCTATACAGAGCCATTTTTAAAAGGATGCCAGGTACTTCTATCACAAAGCACAGAAAAACAATGTTCACTTCCCCCGGGACTGTGAGTATGAGCTGTTTGCTCTTTGATAGCCTAAAATAAAATTTTTAAAAAGTACGATGAATATAGTTGAGCAAAATGTTACTATCATAGTAGAACCAAAGGCGGATGGATGAGATTAAAAAAAAAAAAAAAGAGTTTGTAATAGTCATCTATGCAGTTTATCTTGCCCTTTGCTCTGAAATATCTGGTAAAAGATCCCATGAAGTGCAGTATGGTAAAACTAAAACTGATCTAAACTGTTTAAATTATTTGCATGTTCCTCCTATTTCTTCCAATTAGTGCATGGATTTTCTTGAAATCAAGCTCATCAGAGCCTGATGTAAATTCAGTGATCCTGGATACAAAAATTTCACTTGCCCATGACTTTTTCAAGTTACTTATATTGGAGAAACATTGCTACAACCATTTTATTATTTCTGCTGCTGTATCATTATCAGATAGGCAAAATCCTGAATTTGGGTCAAATTATTGTTTTCTTAATATTTTCAATTTTGCAGTACTCACTATATGAATAGATGGAGAAGTCCCCTTCACAATCCCATATGAATATCCCAAACAGCTATTTCCAATACCACAGTTCACATATTATGCTATTCTAAATGGGTCCTCCTTTCCTGTAACTGTTGTGAGGCAAATCGTAATATTTGATTATCAATAGTGATGTCACAAGGAAAATACAATTGTATAAGAGCAATCAGCCCAAAGTCAAAACCTAAGTATACAAGGATTGAGATGAAAGAAATCAATATAAATAATGAGAGGGCAGTGCAAAGAGTCTCTGCAGAGGTGGACTTGCTAACCCTAAACCCTTCCACCTGAATTATAACAAGTAAATCAAAGCACTCGTATATCTGGATCAAGGCACTTTGCAGCTTTGCTTTAGCGACAAGGGAATGGGCATTACCCAGAAGCTGTAGGGTGATGTTCAGAGGCAGCTAACAAACCACCAGCTCAGCTTTTCTTTTTCATAGGGCAAGCACTCTGAATGCTCCTCCTCCCCTTAACTTGCTGAAACTTGCAGTTGTGATTCACAACCTGACCAACACTGATAGATAACAAACCACTGACCTTGAGGGCGGCTTTGTATGTCAGCCTTCTTATTGCGTTGAGTCACCGCACTCCTCGTGTGTGTTATTTTAAGTAGCACATTTATCAGCTAGTACCAAATAGAATACGTGGCCATGTGTATTTTATTAGGGTTTTGAGTATTAAAAAAAGAAAAATTGGAAAAAAATAACCACTTTATTTAAAAAAAAAAAGGCTTGAAGGCCCTAACACACTTTAAAAATCGCTTGTTTTCAGTTACAACATAAGGAATCTATATGGATGCTAATATGTTTGCATTTGTAGCTTTTCCAGACGTTTTTTCCCCAGCACACCGCAGTATAGCAATGTCAGAAATATACCATTCCCCATAACAGGACACATCTGTGGTGAATCTGCACAGAAGCAATTAATTTCCTTGTGGTATTTTTACACTGGGGTCTTAATGCAATTCCCCACTATACAAACAAAAAGCTCTAGACAGCTCCTGCTGCCTGATAAAAAAAAAAAAATCAGATTGAGAAGGGCTGTTTGGCCTAGGACTGCTACAGGCAATGACTTGTAATGAGGCATCCCAACACTAATTATGAAGCTTATTAAAGAGAATTGTTTAAGTTGTACTAGAGTGCATGCTATAATCACGTTAAGGGAGATATGCATACTGAATTGGGGTTCTCCAGTTTTTTTCCTCAGAGAAGTGGACCCACTACTTAATGAAGCCAATTTGGGTCTCCATTTATAGCAGCAATATCATTGTGCTTGGCAGACTGGTCAAGATGAATTTGATGGAGAGGCAGGTGAGAACCCCAGCAGCTTGGTGATAATTCACACATCATAGCCTTCACAACTAACTAACATCTGCAGGAGAGTGGGCCAAGAAACTGTCAAAAACAAATACTTTCAATCCAGGATTTTATTATTAAACTTCTCCCAATTGTTCAGTAAGGTTGAAAAAGCAATATTTCAGTGTACTGTTTCAAGAAAGGAAAAAAAAAAAGATTAATAAAGATGTTAGGAGGCTGAACTGCTGTGAGATTTGTTTAATTATTCCCTACAGTACTGCCCCAGCAATCTGCTGACATTTAGCCCCGACCTTGCAAATCCTCAGTAAATATTAATATATCAACTCAAACAGGGACCGTTGTTTTATTGGTTCACGGAGCTCAGAGAGATTCGCCACAGCAGTGAAAAATAATGTGCAGAACTGAGGAAGAACGGCTCCTTTGATATCACCTTCTGCTGCACACATGTGCTGGGAGCATCAACAAAATGGAAATTCTGTTACTTTGCCACAGCTGTAGAGTGACACTTCAGATGCCTTTGCTTCCCTTTGTACAGCCTGCTGGAATAATCCCAAAACCACAGTGGCAAGAGATTAGAAAACACACACACGCACGCGCGCGCGCACATTTACACACACACGGCGGAAGAGAGAGAGAGATCACATTTTATTATCTGACACAGTGGATATTTTAATAATGGTAGGCTCCCACCTTAAAACCTAATAAGCTTTGCCAAGAACAATGAACGTGCTAAAAAGAGCCAAGGAGAGCTGAGTGCAATCTACTGGAATCTGTTTACTATGATGACTTTGCCTCCATGAGTGCCACATAAACTTCTTTTTTCTCCAAACAGTTGCCCCCACTGACTGCTTCCTAATGTATTTTATGTGCCTGCAGTCCTCACAAATCCTAACAAAGCACCCCGAGTTTATTTTTCTCCTTTTTATTTGCTTGCCTCAAATGTAAATGTACATTATTAAAATATCTTCTCATAACTATACTTCCATTACTAATAGACGAGTGTTTGATGTGGGTCAATACTGCATCCAAAATTCTTGAGTTTAGGGGAAAGGGCTGCTGTGCAACATTTGGCATTCAGATGTATTGAGCTGCAGAGTTAATGCGTGATTAATTTTATTCATAAAAATGTTAATCACTTCATTGTGAGATCTCTTTAACATTCTGTGCACCGAACACCTTTTAACTTCTTTTTCACACAAGCTCACAAATGTATTTAATATTTTCAAACATTCTGTTATTACCAATAACACTGGTAATTAAACATATATTTAAAATGCAATAAAAAGCTGGCAAGTAACGGCACGACACCAAACAGAAATGGAAGCCGTTGCCCTATGCCTCCCCTGTGCCCCCTCCCCCTTGGCAGCAACTGACCAGTTTCTTTAATGTGCACTTGTTTGCAGAGTCCCAGAGGCATTTTTTCCCCTCAAGCCTACTCCAACCCTCATTGACACGGCCGAATACCATGAAAATAATACAGACATGTAGTAAGCTACAGATGGTTCTAAAAATACTTCTGTTCTCAGGGAGGGGAGGATCATGGTGTTAGGCACATCACGGCAGGTTGGGGGCTCTGAGGGGGTTGTTTTGGGTTGGGGTGGGGCTGGGGTTTTTTTGAGACAAGCACTCAAGCCTCATCCGAGAGTGGTGTCAGGCACTGGTGGGTGTGCCGGCTGCACTCACTGACTTCTTGTTTCCAGCTGGGCAAGGCTATTGTGAGTGTATTCAGCCAATGCACTCATGAAACTGGATAAATGGATTAGTGGATCAGAGACACCATCGGCATCTTCAAAAGGAAAACAGCAGCCTGCAAAAAGACTGACATTTGTGTACTGGGGCAGAGGGTGTGTGAATGCTCTGCCTCCTCCAAAGGGACAAGACAGTGATAAACTTTCCACACTGACCACCTCACTTTGTGCTACAATTGACCAACAAAATAAATGGATTGCTTCATTGTTTTTGAACCGTAGGCAGCACAGGGAAAGCGCTCCTTGTGCAGCAACAAAGGACAATGTATTGTGTGGGGCCAACAGCTCAAAATAAAACCTTTAATTATCTACGGGTCAGCCATAAATCTGGAATAAAAATAAATGTTACTTTTTAAACTTGCCTTTAATTCTGCACAGAGTTTACACCGGCGCTTTCTATTCTCTCAGGAGAGGCACTACCAGGACTTGGTGTGCGCCCCATGTTTGCATTTTTGCATCAGCTTGACTCACAAGAAACGTGTTAAGAAACAAATTTGGCTATCAGACATGAGGGATGCCTATAATGCTATTTAAAGTAAGCAGAAAAAGATAAAAGATGTAATTTTTTCCCTTTTTCTTAAAACACCCATGCATGTATTCTCTTCACATACCCAAAAAAAAGAAGCCAAAACTAATATTAATAGTGGTGACGGGACTCAAGTAAATTAATTCCTTACAGAAGTACATTGTTTAGTTTTAAGAGCTCATATTTTCGAAGTCTTAAATTTTGAATACCTATTTCTATGGGGTTTTCAGTCTCCTGGTACCCAGCGATTCCTGTCCACATGGCTGGTTTTATGGGCAAGCTATGAATGGCACTGCATGGGGGCACCGCACAATGGGGAACACCAACCTCGCCAGGAGCCGTTTCTGTAACTTTTCACTGGAAAACACGCCACGCAGCCCATGTTTATTGCATGTTCCAGCATTTTACTTGATTTGTTGTTCCCAGGTAAGTTTTACTGCTGAAACCCAGTGACTTGAAGCCTGGCAGGCGCCACGCCACTCCTCACCACAGCCCCCACAGAGCCAGTGGCGGGCTCAGGCCCCTGCTGGCCATTGCCATGGCCCTTCCTGGCAGAGGGGGACCTGAGGTCCTGCATGGCACAGCTCCACAGGGCTGCCACCCGCTTCCCACAGGCCAGAGGGGACCTGCCACAGCTTTTCCAGACATAGTTTCCTGATCCATGGCTGGCAGTTGGGTTTTGGGACCAGTGAGTGGCTCCCCTCCATCCACCTGGATGCACAGAGGTCACCAAGATGGCAGGGGAGCCTCACCCCGGGATTGAGGCAGCAATTCTGGGGATGGAGGGCGTATGCTGAAGCCCATGTTCAATGCTCTCTTTCACAGGGCACTTACAACTCACTGGCCCTTTCCCTGTGCTGCTTGTGTGCCTCTGTCAGCCCCTGCTATTCTTCACATCTCTCCTTTTAAGGACATCGGGGAACTTAAAAAATATAAAAACAAACCAAACAAACAAGCAAAAAAAAAAAAATAAACATACCGCCATAGCATCTCCAGGTGATGGAGACTCCCTTTATCTCCCTCCCTCCCCAGACACAGCGCGGTTGCTCCGCCTCAGGGCGCACCCCGGGGCAGCCTGAACCGCATTCCCTCCCCGGGGTGCCCATCCCTTGGGGCGGGCACCTCACCCCGCTTTTCCTCTGGGGCCAGGCGGCCCTGCCTGATGGGCTGATGGGGAAGGGGCCGAGGCAGGGTCCGCAGCCCCTTCCCCGGGGCCGGCCAGCGGTGGGCGCGGGCGGGGAACCCGCGTCAGCGAGTCCTGCCGGGCAGAACGAATGCCGGGCCCGCATTGTCCCCCGCCAGCCGCCGGGTGGTTTCAATACGAGCCTGTTTAACAGGGGGCCGATGGCCGGCCGAGGCGCAGAGCCACCGCTGCTGCCGGCCCCCGCCTCCCTGCCCCCGCCGCTCCGCGCTCTTTGTAATAGTCTCATCTACAAGGACGATTGAAACTTTATAGTGCATGATTCATAGAGCGGGGCTGGCGCTCCGAGCCGCGGCGTATATTACATTAATCTGTGTCAGGCCACTAAAACAGAGATATGAATATGAATTCTCCATATTGCAGGGGAGATAAATGTGCTTGTGAATAATTGATCGGCGCCCATGAAAAAAAAAAAAAAAGTTAGAAAAAAGAAAAAGAAAAAAAAAAGAAAAGAAAACGGGCTGGGGAAAACATGGGCACACCATGAAAGTTAGCCGGAGATCCAACGAGCCCCGCGATCACCAGGGCTGCCGGGGGCGGGGGCAGCTTCAGCCCGCACCGCGCCCCCGCCCCAGCTCCGCCGGTCGCTGCTGCCGGCGGCGGCTTCGGGGCCGCTCCGGTTTCAGAGAGTGCATCAAAAACTCAACCAACGCAGCAAGAAGGGATGACAGGAGCCGGGAACGATAACAATCACAGGAACGAGCCAGTTTGAGTACACAGACTCTACTAATTTTCTTCTTCCCTTTCGCTCGGCTTTTTTTTTTTTACCTTATTAAAAATAGACCTTTTTTCAGAATAAAATAAACAACAACAACAAAAAAAAAGAATAAAAAATGAGGCATGAATACCAATCAGCGTGTTTCATAACTACGTCTCTGTGACAAAGCCAAATCCCCGTAAAGCTGCCGTTTGCTTTTAATCTGTTCTGGCAACAGCGAATTTCTGAGTTTGCTGAACTCGAGATTATATCAACTTCGCAGTATTCTTTCTTCACAGATTTCTGCCATTCTTCTGTTACTGATAAGTAAATAATAACAAAACAAGACATTTTTTACTGGGGGAGAATGGAGGATTTATGCAAACGTATAAAAAAGGTGTTTTCTGGCAGCCTTTTAAGTAGCACGAAAATGTATCTTGGCACTCGGTCGTCGTGCTAAAAGAAGTATATTACTCCTTGTAGTTCCCATTCGATTCAATGCAAATTTTCTTATTGACTTTATTTATCAGGTTAGGGTAGCATCATCATTAAAAAAAAAACAGGTAGGAGGCTAATACTTTCCAATTTACTCTTATCAGCTCGAAGCATTCCTAATTACGGCAAATCGTTTAGCTTAAGCTTCTTTATTATTCTCCCTGCACTCTAGTATTTTTCTGGTATACATCTGCTGGGGTGGATGTCAATGAAAATATGACAGAAAAAAACTACAAATTATTTTCCTGCCAGGGTGACGTAAACGATCATTCCTAGCACGGTTCACGTGACAAGCGAAACCTCGGGAGTGCGAAGCTCCCGCTCCTTCCTAACACCGGCGGCGGGGAGCGGCCGGGGGCGGTGTGGGGGCGTCCCGCCCGGCCCGGGCCCCGCACCGCTCCCGGGCAGCCTCCGAGGGCTCCGTGCCGTAGCAATGACACCCGTGCACCTCTCCTCTCTCTCTGAAACTTCCTGCAGGAGAAATGGCCACCTCACTGTGGCTTTCCGGGGAGGGAAAGGCGGTCACCCTACTCCCCCAGGTGCCGAATAGGCTGAGGCAGCGGCCCTCGGAGAGTGCTGGGCACCGAAGCACGCAGCCACGCCGGAGCTTTTCTGACTTAAACAGCACGGCGTTTCTCAGCTGGCCTCAGGACTTCTCGGTTTTCCCTTTTTTAAGGGGAAGCCACTTGCGCTCCTGTCCAAAAACTTTGGCGCAAGCACGCTCCGTCCGAGCAGGCAGCCCGCAGCCCTGGGCGCGCTCCTCCAGCAGTCGGCATGCGGCTCCCAGGCCGCCCCCCTGGAGACAGGAGTCTGGTGCTTCATCCCATCCCCGGCAAGCGCTCCGGGCGCGCAGGGGAAAGACGGAGCGGTGCTGGCCCCGCGGGGCTTCATTCATGGTCCCCCGCTCCCGATGACACCCTCAGCTGGTTGGGGAGGGAAGCGTCAAAATTGTTAGCGTTACTGGTGGGGGGGAGGAGGTGGGAAATTCAAATAAGCAGATGAGGGGAAAAAAAAAAATCTAGTTCTGCAACAGAGTCAGCTCTAGAGATGCTGAGGCTTCCAAAGGAGGAAAACTGCCAACCAGATAACTACTGGGAATTATCACTCCCGGGAGGATAATCAGAAGTGTAAGCGCACTCCGGAGGATGCAGCTGGCTTTCTGGCCGAGTTAAGGACGGGCAGCCTCCGGCTCTCCGCCCCAGCCCAGCCGAGCCGCGGGCCGGGCGCGGGGACGGCGCCGCCCGCCGCCCACAGAGGGCGCTGCGAGCCTGCCCAAAGCGCGGCCCGCGGCTCCGCTCGGAACTGCTCGGGCCCGCTCGGGCCCGCTCGGGACGGCTCGGGACCGCTCGGGACGGCTCGGGCCCGCTCGGCCCCCGGCGCTCGGGAGCGGGTGCCCGCCGTGAGGCGGACGGGCGAGAGGCGCCCTCGCTGCTCCGCTCCGCGCAGCTCCCGTCCCTGCCGGGGCTCCGGTGCCGCACAGGAATCTCCGCTCCGCTCCCCCTAGGACGGTTCGGCAGCGCCGCGCTCGCTCCGCCTCGCAGAGCGTCCCGGCGCGCCTGGAAGGTGCCGTCTCCGCCTTGGAGGAGCGGAGCCGGTCCCTGACAGCAGCAGCAGCGGCACCCCGGACGGCCGGGCTGCTCGAGGACGGCCGCATTTCCCGAGAGGAATTTGGGAACCGGGGCAGCCGGTGCGGGACTGAGGCGATTTCATCTGGATGGATATGAAAGAGACAGCAATTGCATCAGGTTTACACCAGCACTGACCTGATGCACCGTTAAGCTCTACAGGCTTGAAGACTTTTTTCTTTCTCTTTTTATTTTTAAATACGTCTTCCCTCTCTCCGAAGGCTAAATTACTCTACTTTGGCAAAAAGTGCAATGTTCTCTTTTGTTGGAACAATTACTAACGCGAGACTGTCATTTGAGAAAAGGAAAAAAAAAAATGCGCCGAAACAACTAAGAGCCAAAATACAAACTAACTTATGGTAAGCTAGGAACTGCAGGATGTCCAAATAGTCTCTTTCCAGAGGCTCTCCTTCAGCTATTCCACACAAAATCTGATTTGCCTGACCTGTTTCTCTGGTCCATCAGAAAAACACAAAATGTAGGAGCCCCCCATCGCCTCCACCGCTTTGCCAACAGATCTCTAAGCCATAGAGTCTGCTCTTTGATTGATGTGATCTTGCAGCTAAATCAAGATCAATATTCTGATCTCTGACGAGAATTTTATTAATATTTTATTTGAAAATCTCATCTTGTTTCCGACAAGTCCTGGTTTGAGGTTGGTTTAGTTTGGATAGGGCGTCACCGCATTATTTCTTAATGACTTTCCCAGCTGCTTCTTTCCATTTTCCACCATCAACAACCATCTGGTATCTTATTAGCACCTCAATGCTCATTTAGTGTTCTCATTTAGGAGGAAAAAAAAGAGAAATAAACACTCAAAATATTACACATTTCAACGGACTGTCTTTGTAAGATTAATGCCTTTATAAAACGATAGATCCTGTCTCTTAGTCTATTTTCAACCAGAAGATCGGAATTGCAAAACTTTCTTCTAAGATTTCTAAGATGGGCAAGAGCTGCCTTTTTTTTTCTTTTTTTTTTCTACAAAGATTGCATTTAATCTCACAGGAAATTATCTTTCACCGTTATATTTCCTCTGTGTTTATTCAAAGCGCATATTGCTACAAATAATTCTTTTTCCTAAACTATGATTTTTTTTTTTCATTTTGGGTGAGAATATATACCAAAGCACTAAAGCTCTTGATCCAACTTAGCAACCAGTTTGGACAGCAGTTATACACTAGGGACCTATGAAAAAACTTTCTATTTCAGTTTTAAGAAACTATTTTGTAGTGTAAGTGGAAGTCAGGTCCATTCATGTCTGGAAAATGGATACTATAGAACACATCTGAATCATCACAAATGAAAAAATAACTTTAATATTACTAAGGCCATCTTCACTCAACTTTGTAAATTTGCGTGTATAAAAAAGGAAGCTCGCAGCTTGTTTTTGGCAAAATAGCTTGGATTTGCTACTTGAAGTTTCAGTTACCCAAAGGAGGAGACTTGACTTTTTTAGAAAACTAATTATAAATGTTTGAATAGATTTGTAATATATGTATAAGATCTATAGCAACAGAATACATACCTGAAGAGAGCTCATAATTTCATTTAGTTTATTAGACAAAAATATATGATTTAGACAAGTTTTGCTGACGTGTTATTTACAATCTGAAATCACTCTATATACAGAAAAAAGAAAACCACAAACACATGGGAAACATTTACCAAACAAATAATCCAAGAATGGTTAGAATAACACGATCTGAAATGGTACAATGAGGAAGGGGATCCATCTACAGATTTGTGTAATGCTTTTATGGATTTGCACCACCTTATTGCAAAAAGAGATTGATGGGAGTCGTTTATACCGTTTCCTTTTTTTTCACTCTCTCTGTCCTTATTACCAGTCTCTGTAATATTTTTTCACCAAATCATTTAATCAAGCAGAAGGGAGAGCTGTTAAAATTCTCGGTGTTCCCTCTTGCTGAGCCAAAGAGCTGCAGGGGGGGAGGAAGGGAGAAGGGAAAAAAAAATGTAACAATCTTTCAGAAAAAAAGTATCTTTTTTTTTTTCAGTTGTGCATCTACTGCTATTGCATGTGAGTAATTGATAATCGCACAAAAATCATTGTCTCTTGTGTAATTAACACAAGATCTTTGAGATCTGTTAGGTTTTAGAAAAGTTACAGTCTGGCTATGTACAATTGCAATTTAGTCTAAGTTTGAAAAGATTAGAGCAACTCCTGTGCTGTTCCCATTGTCGGTATGTATTATTATGGTGATGATTAGGTGCTATAATTAGTCTTTATTATTCAAACACTCTGTTTCACATAAGTAACATTCCTACAGTGAAAACAAACAAACTCACTTGTCACGGACAGCCTGGAAGGGCGATTTTAGCGGCTGGGGTGGGGAGTCAGTTCTTGGTACATTTTCTCTTTCTAGAAGGAGACAAAAAAAAAAAAAAGAAACAAAACAAAACAAAACAAAAAAAAAAGAAAAAAAAAGCCAAACAAAAACAGGAGAACCATTTTAGAATAACAGCAGTAAGAACCTGGACCCTGCAGAGAACACACTCCCCTCTCACCCTCCTGTTCAGACCTGAACACATACATGTGTATGTGTACAGCGCTATACCCTACTTTCAGTATTTAAGTAGTCTGCAAGCTTTTCTTGACACATTTCTTACTGTTATTGAAGTTATTGGGAGATGAGGATCATGAAACAGGGAAGGAAAGCTCAAACCTATACATTTCACTGCGCTCTTCCTGAATTTTCATCTTACTTGATGGGCATATAGGGTGAGAATGTAATAGGCCACGTGAAATGTGCTTAATGTATGTGACAAACACGCTGGGTGGGGGGCCGGAAATCAAGGCTAGAGTAAACTGTAGCTCCATTAAAAGCAATCAGTTACACCAGTGTGACACCATTCCTCAAGGAGAAGTTCACGTGCACGTGTTGGGGGTGGAGGGAGAGGTGAAAGCCTGATACATTAATTACCTATGTGTTTGGGACTGGTCCTCTCTGAAGGTTTGTCGCTGCTTAGCGCGCCCAGGGTTGCTGTTAAAACAGAAGATTGTTGCTGGGCCTGGAGGTGGTGATTGTGATGAGCAGCATGATGGTGATTTACTCCCAAAAAGGACCTCACATTTAGAAGGGAACTCTGAGTGAGGAAAGCCCCATTTGTCCAGTTGTGAAATTTGCCAATCTGGCATGTGTAGAGTCCATGGCTAGGGAGAAAAGCAGGGTGCTGAATCTGAGGAGAAGTGTGGTTAACCTGGGGAGGAGGGGGCGGAGGAGGAGAAGATTTCAGGGCACCATCAGGACTGGTTGCCGTCTCTGCCAAAGACCATATCTTGGGTTTGCTGTGAGACGGCATCTGTAAATTGTTCGGTCCCCCAGGACTGATGATTCTCGTGCTATTGTCAGAGGCCTCCTTCACCATGGCCAGCGCGTCTTTGGGTTTCAGCCCTTCAGACCCTGACAGTGCCAAATCCTTCTCCTTTTCCAAGTGCTCCTCTTCACTGCTTTGTCTCAGGAGCTCAGGCTTCTCCTCCTCTTCCTCATTGCTCTGCTCCCCATCATTCTCATCAATTTTATCTATATCTATGCTCTCCAGGTCAATTTCCTCATCATCTTCATTCTTCTCGGGGTCCCCCTCATTGTCACTCCCGAAGAGGTTTGCATCTTCTTGGTCCTTACTCCTGGAGCCCCAGGTCACCTTGTTCTCCTTCTTGAGCCGCCGGCGGGCGTTGGCAAACCAGGTGGAGACCTGGGTGAGGGTCATCTTGGTGATGATGGCCAGCATGATCTTCTCACCCTTGGTGGGGTAGGGGTTCTTGCGGTGCTCGTTGAGCCAGGCCTTGAGGGTGCTGGTGCTCTCCCGGGTGGCATTTTTGGGCCGCCCCGGGTCCCCGTACTGGAATTGTCCATAGGGATAATAGGCGGGGGCAGTGTGGGCAGCAAAGGTAGCAGGATGGACACCCGGATTATCTTTCAGCTCGTACTGGGAGCCCTGCAACACATTCAGACAAGCGGAGAGGAAAAAGCACATCAATTATCTCGTTAGCGTCTCTAACAGACCTGAATAGGCTACTCCGGGAGCCGGAATACGCCTTTCAGCGTTGCAAAGGGTCTTCACAGCCGAATTCGGCCCTGCCCGTTCCAGGCTCTTCACATTTAGGTCATACAGAGAGGTGTTCCCAAATGATTCCCGCTTCTTGCAGGGAAAGGAAAGAGAGGTGCTAAGCGGGGCTCTGACAGACATTATGAGTATTTTCTCCCCAAACCAAACCAAACTGAACCAAACCAAACCAAACGATGGAAATACAGCAACTTCACCTTCACCTCAGCAAGAAAATTTACTGTGCCCTTGAAATTATCAGGCACATAGAACAGGTACTACACCGCAGTTACCAACTAATGCCCGCGCACAGCGCCGCATTTATCTGCAAAGTATCCAGGAGGATGTTAGAAATGCATGCAGAGCATTCTTTATTTTTGCTCCTAATGAGATGAGGCTGGGGGGGATGAATGCACAACTTCAGTACGAAGAGACTTATAATGTGAAAGACTTTGCACACACATGCCAACAGCACCACTGCCGCTCCCCAAATCATACACCAAAATTCTGGAGTAAAACATTAACTTCTCACTGTTAGAACAGGCTTTAAACTCGGGAATGAAAACTGATCCATGCATTGTAGAATATGGATACGTAGACACTTTATCTCATAAGTTTTACTTTGATCCGTCCAGAGCAAACACAAGTTGTTTACAAGTGTTTAAAGACGGTGATTTATTTGCAATCAATATTCTTTTTATCATCAGTAGTAAAACACAGCAAGTCAAATTATCCCATCAGGTGTTTTGGTAAATAACATTTTATCTTTCTAGCAACCTCATTAGGCCTCATTATTACCGCAAATTGTCCAGATATTAACCTAATATTTTAGTTCTTAATTTGCAAATGTTCAGATATTTAGAATTTATTTCGAAATATCACCGTCATGGTTAATCACTGTAATAAAATACCAGGATACTTTGTGAGTAGGAACGGGAACTGTTCCAAAATAGCTAACATTTCAAGCAGTTTTCTTTCTTTATTTCTTCTATTACGATCTCGCCTGTTTTTTTGTTTTGTTTTTGTTTTTGTTTTTTGCCTAGTCCAGGAATACATTCTTCATACTACTATGTCATAATTTATGTCAGCCTTAGAAATCGACCTCTTCAATAATGTTTGTGAAGAAACTAATTAAACTTTGTCAAACAGTTAAGAAGGATCATGTATTTTAATTTCAGAGACGCCGCTTATACACAAAGAGTAGCCCGATGCAATTTTTGTAATGTGTTACAGAGTAGGCTTTCTGCACTCTCTTTATTCTCCTGTCTTCTGTTATTGTTGCTGAAATGATATTTTTTGTGTAAACTCTGTTGGGAATTCTTTTGAAGAAGCCACTTGTGAATCACTCATTTCTCCTGTCTCAACTTTTACTGCATTTCCAAAATCAAGGTTAAAAAAAGAGTAGGAAATGCATGCTGTTTAAAGTGACTTTACAGGAAATGTTTGCAGTAGAAAAATTATCTGTTTTCAGGTGCTGTCCCTTGTTCAACAGCGTATTTTCCTATTTGCCTACATATATTTATTAAGAACCCTAACAAGTTATGCATTGCGTGCATTCAGTTATAAATATTCACACTTTTTCTGTGTCGGGGGAGAGAAAAGAGGAACATTTAGAAAATTAAGTGGAACCTATGCGTAGCGCCGCCGACAATTTTGGTGATACCAG